>NC_135325.1:50290688-50603120 GCF_048772815.1 Callospermophilus lateralis | reverse complement strand
CTGTAAGGAATCTTGAGGGGAAGTGGGACTATCCCAATTGTTCTGTGGTCACAATGGCTTCACGGTGTTAAAGCAAAGGGAGACAAATTGAAATTTTATTGTTTGTTTGTTTATGGTAGAGCTAACAGCACTTAAGGATGGATTCAAGGTAGGGAGAGAAGGGGAAGGATGAATCAAGTCATGATTTCGGACTCCAAAGACCTCAACTTCCCTCTCTGTCCAGGAGGCTCCAGTTAAGACCCTTCTTAGGTCAGCCTGGAGATCTGGAGCATTGGAACCTGCTGGAAAATAAGTGTGTTCTTGCTTGTCCTTGAGACAGTGGGCCAGGAGAGAAACACAGGAGAGTCTGATTTATAGAAGTGAGCACTTATGTGTTCACACCAAATGTGTATATATTTATATACATTATTATGTGCCCATCACTTTTTAAGTTATTTACAAATATTTACTTGTTTAATTCTCATACAATTGCTTTTGTGATTCTAAATGGCAACAAATAGATACAATCCAAGTGGTAGTAAGTGGTAGACCTGGGATTCAAACAGGTAGTGTTCCTCCAGAGTTCTCTGCTGCCCCTTCTATGGAGTCAATCACTCATTCATTTGTCCATTCATTCATTCTTGCTTTTCACTATGTAATCACAGAGGACATAATATGTCCTAGGAACTAGAGGCAGAATGATCTACGAAACAGACCCAATCTCTGCCCTCAAGGAGTTCACAGTTCAGTGGAGGAGGCAGATACCAGCCAAATAATTGCAAAAGTATACATGCTCAGAGAGCCTAGAATAGAGAATTTGATCTAGTCAGGGCACCTTAGAGAATGTTTCTTTGAGGATGTGATAGATACTTGAGATAAAACATGAAGGATGCACAGTAATTTATTAGGACAAGAAGGGAAGGGTCAGTGCTGCAGATAGAGGAACCAACACATACAAGGACCCTATGGTGGGAGGGAGCATGGTGCCCTCCACCCAGGCACCCAGCTTCCTTCAATTACCTTGTTTCCTGTTCCTGCACCTTCCCTCCATTCTGGCATAATAGAGCAGCACACCCTTCCTCTGCCCTTCCAGTCCCATGCTCAGCCTTCTGACTCTGGGAACCTGAAGAAGGCCTGCCTGTCACCAGCACACTGGGCCCTTTCCTTTCCTCACTCCAACTGATTCTTAACTTTTGGCTCTCCACAGAAACTTCCTTGGTGCGTGGGCCTCCCTTCCTAACCTCAGCCCACAAATGCACTTACCCTTAGCTCCCCAAAACAGATCAGAAGGACAGGGATAAATTGCATCAAATGTGAAGGGACAGAGTTCAAGAAGTCCCCAGCATTTTCCATGTGCTATAAAGCAGACTGCACTGAGACTGGGAGGCAAGAATGCTTGTTGGCAGCAGGGCTATTCCCTGATGTTTTGAGAAAGGAAGGAAGGAAGTCAAGAGATTAGTATTTATTGAATGCCTACTAGGTGCCTGGTTGCACATTAGGGGTCCATTCATTGTCACAACAACCTTATGAGTAGATGATGCTATTCAAGTTGTCTATAATATCCCTTCTTCCCTATGTGGCTGGCTGTGGGACACATAATCTTTGACTTTCCATCTGATAGACTGCAAGTTCAATAAATACTCAATAAATAATTTGATCTTTTTTTCCAGTGCTGGGGATGAAACCCAGGACTTTACATGTGCGAGGCAAGCACTCTGCCATTGAGTTATACACCCTGGCCCAATTATATTCCTTAAATTGAATTGCTGACACCGTGATGTTGAGGCAGTATGTCCTAGAAGAACAAACCCAGGATTTGATGGTCTTCAGTGCCTGTATATCTCTGGAAAATCCATTTCATTTTTCTTTTTCTTTTCTTTCCTTGTTTCCTTTTTTTTAAGTACCTGGAGTTTAACCCAGAGCCTCTCACATGTTAGGCAAGTGCTCTACCTCTGAGCTATATCCCCAGACCTTTTTATTTTTTATTGAGACAGGAACTCACTGAGTTGCTGAGGCAGGCCTCGAATTTGTGATCCTCCTGCTTCAGCCTCCTGAGTAGCTGGAGTGACACATTTGTACTACTACATCTGGCTCTATTTCATTTTTCTGAACCTCTGTTCCTCATGTGTAAAATATGACTAATGGCACCTACATCCCAAAGGGTTGTGAGCACATGCAAATGCCTTGGTAACCTCTAAAGTGCTGTACAAGCCAGTGGAGGGGGGCATCACATGCACTCCCAAGTTAGACTTTTAGTTGTCCAATTGTCATCTAGGTCTATAGTTTCCAAATATAAATTGGTGCTCCATGTTAAGACTTGTCAATCTTCTGAGTTAAAAAAAAAAGGAGAAATACTGATGATGTAGTTCTTTAAAAAGCCAAATTTGTTCAGTTTTTACAATTTAAAAAAAATGTCGTTCCAAATTTTTGTTTCTGACATCTTGGTTTCAGTAGATGGCAATTGTTTAAAAATGCCCTTACTTGGTCAGATAAACTGTTGGCATCAGCATACAAGAGCCAGAAGTAGTAGACAGCTTGAGAGAACCCTGGTGGGACTTGGGTGACAAGGGCTTTGGGGTGGCCTTTCTGGAGGAGAGGAGGTCTGAGAAAAGTCAAGAAGGATGAACAGGAATATGTCAGGCAACAAAGGGTAGGAAAGACACAGACTGGAGAGCTGGAACAGGGTGGGGCTAGGGACCTGTACAATGCAGACAATACACAGCAAGTTAGACCCTCTGAACTTCTTTGGCCAGAGCTGGTGGCACTGCATAGTGTTGGGGCAGGGGAGTGAGTTGCTTTGTCCCAGACACCCCTGACTCCCAGACAAGGATGAAAAATACCAGGCCACTGCATCAGACCGTAACAGTTCCCCAACCCCAGCTCAAAGGTGGCTGCTCCTGCAGTCTGCCCAGGCACTTGCCACCTCACTCTGCATAATCCCCAACTTGTCTTTGGACTTGGACTATGTCCTTTGCCTTTGTCTATGCTCTCCCTCCTTTCCTGGCCCAGCAGCCTCAGCAAACCAGAAATCACTCACCTCCATGTGTGGGAATGCCAATGGCTCTCAGCCCAAACACAGGCTCCTCGGAAACTCTGAATACCCCTTCCCCCTCCACACAAAACCACCCACAGGGACTGGAAACAGAGGTGGGGGTGGGGCATTGAGGCTGATTTCTTTCCCTAGAATGCCACATGGACCACCTGGGGATGGAGATGGGGAGACAACCCCCACCCCCACATGACCTCTGGCCTTTACAGACCATACCATTGTCTGCAGGCGGCTTCAGGAGGCCCCAGACTGATGGGAGGGCCAGGTTGGTCTAAGGGGGCTGAAAGCAAGACCATCTGAGCATGCGCTTTTGCATTCCAAGTGGTGGGTCTGGATTATCCATTTCTGGGATTTCTCCGGACCTCTGCTCTATCCATTAGCATATTTTTTTCCACCTGGAGTCCTTTGAGCAGTGGGTGCAGCCACAAGTTAGTCTAACCAGGGACAAAGGCCAGGGATCTGCCAGCTGCCCATCTGGCCCATGCAAGAGGCAAAGTATAACTTGTAGAAGAAGAGAAAGTCCACAGGGACAAGGGCAAGGCTAAGGAACTGCAGTAGCAGTCCCAGTGCCCATTTGGATGACCCAAGCCTGGCCAATCTCAGCAGGCATTCCTCACTCCCTGTTTAGGGCAGGTCACCATGGTATTTTGCCTGCTGGTGCAGTGGGACAGGGGAAAAATAAAGCAGATGAGTGAGCCTGAGGGTGGAGGGTTGGGGGACGGTTAATAACAGGAGAAGAGCTGGACTTTTTGCTCCAGTTCCAGCTGGAAGTTGAGTCAGCAGCAGGATGGTGTGGTTGCTACAGGGAGAAACCTTTGTGTCCTTATGAACCCAGGGATTTCTGCCATTATAAGTGCCCAGCAGTGGCCTAACAGGACTCCCAAGGGCCCAAGTAAGCATCTATGCCATGGCTCTGCTCCCACCCATGACACAGTGAGTTTTTCTTATGATTGTAAGTGCTCCCTATCCCTATGGCTGGACTTTAACAGCTTTGTTTATCATTCCCGCACTGAACTGACTAGCCATTCCTGTGGGTGGGTGTTAGTTACACCCGACTGATGTCTGGTCTATCTTGAAATTTAGTGGCATCCTGTAGCTGTGAGGGGGAGAGAAGTTAATGCTCATTTTGACAGAAGCATTAGAGTTAAGTCAAAACTCCTGGGCTTGGCATTCAAAGACTTCAACTATTAATCTTTTATAATGCTCAACATTCCAATGCCACATATTTGGATCTCCAACACACACACACACACACACACACACACACTTCTGAGTTTCTGAATACCTGTACACTTGGCATTGTGCCAGAAATATATACAGCTAGAGGATAGAATATTTTCAGTTTTCATTTGTGTATTTGCCATTTCACAGTCAAGGGTATGGTGTCAAATTTCATTTGCAAGTTGACAATTCCCAACTGTGTATGTCTACATATATTTGGATGATCAACATCTGATATAGTATTTGGTGTTGCTCTAGTCATGTGTCCGTGTCTAACCTGCACTAACAGACCACAGAAACCAATTTGTTCTTTGATGTAAAGCTAATAAAACTCTTACGGAAATAGGTTGAAGAAAGTCAGCCTGGGAGATTTTAAATTATAAGCATATAAAGAGGAGCTTATTTCTCAAGAAATTCAAACAAACAGAACAAAGATAATGGACCTCAATTCTGCCTAACTTAAGTGCCACCTCCTCCATGAAGTCCCCTCAGACTCTTCTAGCCAGACAGCATTTCTCTATCCTACCTGTTCCACATGCTTCCTCTGATTTATTTTGGAGGCTGTGGTGTGTTCTCCCTTGGGTTATGGTTAGGATTGAATTCAGTTCTCTTCTGCTATGCCTGTGAGTTTCCTAAAACCACATCTCACCTTGGGTTCTGTTATGGTTTGGATGTGAGGTGTCCCCTGAAAGCTCACATGTGAGACAATGCAAGAAGATTTGGAGGAGAAATGATTGGGTTATAGCTTTAACCCAATCAGTGAATTAATCCCTGATGGATTAACTGAATAGTGACTGGAAGCAGGTGGGGTGTGGCTGGAGGAAGTGGCTCATTGGGGGCGTGGCTATGGGGTATATATTTTTGTATCTGGAGCATGGAATCTCTCTCTCTTTTTTTGCTTCCTGATCATTATGTGGGCGGCTTCCCTCTGTCTTACACTCCCACATGATGTTCAGACTCACCTCGAGCCCCAAGGAATGAAGCCTGTTCTCTATGGATGGAGACCTCTGAATAAAGTCTCCAAATAAACCTTTTGTCCTCTACGGTTGTACCATTTAGGTTCTTTAGTAAAGGCAGCAAAAAATCTGACTAAAACAGGTTCCTTCTTGACACTAATGGCCTTTTGAGTGGCTATTCACACAGCCACTCCAAGAATAACTGCTGGAGATGCATGGCTTCCTTCCTTGTTGGGGTTTGCTTATATCATATCTGGGGCTTTAAAGCCCCAGAATTTTTCATTGGGGAGAATAAGTACTGTTTGCAAGGAGCACCTCTCCATTGTCTCCCTGATATCCATCATCCCTTTCCCCGTTACTTTGTATGGCTCTCCAAGCTATTTCCTTGTCTCTCCTCTCCTCGCTACCTGCATTGCACAATCCTGCCCACCTCCCACCTAATACAATAAACAGAGGAGCCCCTCACATTCTTTTTCTTTCCTTTTTGGGGGTCCTGGAGATTGAACCCAGGGGGGTCTACCACTGAGCTACATCCCCAGCCCTTTTTATTTTATTTTGAGACAGGGTCTTGCTAAATTGCTGAGGCTGGCCTCCAATTTATGATCTTCCTGCCTCAGCCTACCTAGTCTCTGGGATTAAAGTCTCTGGGATTACACGTGTGAACAACTGTGCCTGGAACCCATCACTTTATTTCTTGCCTCAGCCTCTTTCCCATGAGCACATGAGAGAAGGAGAGAAGAGAAGCCATGCATCCCCAAAAGTTATTCATGGAGTGGTTATTCAAGCAGGCTCTGTGCTAAAGGCTGGTGGTGTCAAGAAGAAACCTGAGAACTGCTCCCCTGGAGATGTTTCTCTGGGTCATAGAGGGCTGAGGTCATTCCATGACCCTTCTCCTTATTTGCTTTTAATGCAGGGAAGATAAGTTTTCATTTGTGTGGTAAAATACACATAAACTTTACTATTTTTAATCATTTTAAGTGTGTAGATTAAGTGACATTAAGTACTTCACATTGTTATACAACTATAACCCCCACCCATATCCAGAAAATTTTCATCCTCCCAAACTCTGTACCAATAACTCTCTGTATCAGTAACTCTCCCTTCCTGCAACCCCTTTTAAACCAAAATTCCACTTTATGTCTCTATTAATTTGACTACTTCTGGTATCTAATAGAAACAGAATCATATATGTCCTTACATGATTGGCTTTCTTTCACTTAATACCATATCATTGAGTTTCATCCATATTGTAACATGTCAGAATTTCCCTCTTTTTAAAAGCCAAAGTGTATTCTATTGAATACTACATAGTGTTTATCCATACATCTGTCAATTGATATCTAGGTATATTTCACCCTTTGGCCATTGTGAATAGTTTTGCTATGAACATGTGTGTCCAAATGTTAATTCAAGCCCCTACTTTCAATTGACTTGTTGAGTCATATGCTAATTCTATGTTTGCTTTTTTGATGAACTATTATACTATTTTCCACAATGGTTGTATCATTTTACAACTCCACCAGTGATGTATATATAAGAGTTCCAATTTCTTCACATCCTCACCAACACTTGTTATTTTGTGTTTTGGATGATGATAGCCACCTGAATAGAGATGAAGTGGTAGCTTATTGTTGTTTGGATTTAAATTTCCCCAATGATTACTGATTTTGAACATTTTTTTCATGTGCTGGGTCTGTAAATTTTTGACCTATCTGTGAGATTGCATTTAGCCTTGCTTTTCAGGCAACCTTGGATGTTGGACATGCCCATGGTTTTGCAAGTTAGAATAGTCTTGACTTAAAGGCTTTGTTGTATGGTCAGTTATCTCTGGACTCCCCACAGACTGAGGCTGTAAGCCCATAGCCAGCCAGTGCTGCAGTTTCTCTTACTCTCTGCCTGTGCTTGTCAAACTTCCCATAGCTGGTGTATTTCTTCAATTTTCTGTTTTCTACTGTTTTTAACCCATTTAGTCCCACATTACTGTGATAACCAGTCACCCATCCTGAAGAGGAAAAGATTCAAGGGATGGGTAATAGGAAGAAAACAGGAGGTGACAGATTTCTTTGAACCCATTTTCTGGTAAAAATAGTAAGTAAATTTGCTTCTCCCTCTGTGCAAAACACACAAATGAAGTAACCCTGTTTTGTTTGTCTACAAGCAGCCCTGTCCCTTCTCAGAAACTTACCAGTTCTCCATTAGTATCAGATGTAGAATAGGAAATGTATCTTTGAGAGGACAAGTGTCAAATGCCTGGATTTGTCACTAAACATGCCATCCAGGAATTTCCTTTACTGTTTGATCTCTGAGTGAGTGTGAAGAACTGGTGACTCTTATGGAAAACAAAAGAACAAGAAGAATGCCTTTTTAGATTCTTAACAGTAGGAGGGTTCCCAGTTGGAGTAAGGACACTGTCTGAGTCCATTTGGGCTTCTATAACAAAATACACCAGTTAATTAATAAACAATAGACATTTTTTTGCTCACAGCTCTGGAGGCTGCGAAGTCCAAGATCAAGGCACTGGCAAATTTGCTGTCTGGTGAGGGTGTGCATCTTCACATGGTAGAAGTGGCAAACAAGTTTCTTCCCTCTTTTATAAGGACACTAATCCCATTCATGAGAGTGGAGCCTGTATGATTTAATCACCTCCTACGGGTCCCATTGTTTAATGCCATCACATTGGATTTTAAATTCTAACATATGAATTTGGTGTGGGGTCACCAACATTCAGACATAGCAGATGTGTTTCCTCAGTTTTGGATTCCTCTTAGAGTCCTCTCACTGATTCTTACTGTCCAAACTACATCAGATTGCTTGGGGCATACTACTTTTCTAGATCCTTCTCCTTTGGGCTCCAGAGACATCTGGCATTCTCAACAGGGAAGTTATAAAATACCACAGGAAAGCAAGGAGGGAATCACTGCAAAAATTAAAATTAGCAGCATATGAAATAGATGTTTCCTGAGTTTAGGTTTAAGATCTGACAGTGAATACCATGTGAACTATGAAGAGCCAGGCTGGTCTTTCACTTGACTTCTTTCTGTCCTAGCTTCTAGTTTGGCTTTGGGGTTGGGAGGTTATTGCTATCTAATTTTCCATTGGGAGGAGCTTCTAGGGAAAGACCCCAAGGGACCATGTTTCACATCATCTGATCTTCAGTTCCCTTCAGCTACAACCTATATCCCTGTCTGAGCAGTAGCTGTGTCACCAGAGCTGCATCCCCAAAGCAAGAGGTCTTTGGAATCGTCTTTCCCAAATGGCCCCACATTCCTCTGGGAGTAGGGGTACACTTCATGCTTTTGGATGGGACATGAATATATTTTAATAGCAGTGCATTTGTGTTTATAGTTTCCATCTTTTTATTGTGTGTATGGTGCTGGGAATTGAATCCAAGGCATTATACATGCAAAGTAAGCACTCTACCACTGAGCTACATCCCCAGCTCCAATAGTTTCCTTCAATTTAGGTCATGTGGTGGTGGCTTTCATTTACATGAATTATGCTGAGTTTCTTCAAATTAAAGAGTGAGAAACAGAAAATTAAATAGTAGCTCGGGAAATATGTGAATATAATAAAAGTTGGGAAGATGGACCACCAATGCCTGGAGTTGGGACACACTGCCTTAGAGTGACCTGCCTCTCTAAGAAGACAGTTGCCAAGAGGAGTGTGTGACAGGAATTACCAGCATTCATTTCCAGGGGCCCCTTTCTGGATCTCTGATGCAGTGAGAGCAAGGAAATCCTAGAATAGATTTTTCTTGGTCCTCTTTGAATAATTCTATTAATAGTCTACTCTGTGAGCATGGACATGGGGCCATTGACTTTATTTTGTTTCCTTATTAACTTCTTTCTAATGCTTTTCTTGCCAAAATTCAAGGCAGAAATGTTGGTTTCTTAGTCCTTTTCTGTTTCTATGGCTGAATACCATAGATAGGTTAATGTATGAAAAACAGTGGTTTATTTGGCTCATGACTCTGGAGGCCAGGCAGCCCAAACTATGGCAATAACATTAGATGAGGGCCTTCTTGCTACATCATAATCATATCACATGGTGACACCCAGCAAGTATGGTAGTGTAGGTTCCACTTTCTCTTATTATAAAGCCATTAATCACATCTTCAGGGCCTCACCCTCATGACCTCCTCTAATCCTAATTACCTCCCCAAATTCCCACCTCCAAACACCTTCAACATATGAATTTGAGGATTCAGTTTCCAGCACACAAACTTTGGGGGAACACATTAAACCACAGCAGTACCTAAACCTCAAATTACTCTTCTTTGGAAGAATTTCTTTAGCTCAATAATTTACCTCCCAATCTCAGCCTGGACCTTTCAGAAAGGGGATTTTTCAAATCTTTTCTCCTTTCATTTCACACTTTTCCAGCCCATATTCTCTCAAGGCCCTACACAGGAAGAATTCATAAACAGATTTTGCCCTACGAGGTTTATCCACACGAGGTTCATCTCCATCTATTTCTAAGACTACTTCTTGCTCCAGTGTGTTGCTGACATTTCCACCACAATGGGAAGGGATTTGGGGCCAGCCACTACCTTGATCCAAGTGCTGCACTAGGCCTTCCATCTGATTGAGCTCTTTGGATGCTCACACTAACCCATTAGAGATCATTTGACACCTGAGGAAATTAAGGCTCAGAGAAGCTCAGTAACTTGCCCTGGATCATGCAGCAAGGAAGGGGCAGAAGGCAGGAGCATGCACCTCAAGTCTCCTGGCTGCCACACACTTCTCCCTGCCTCTGGGGGGTTTTCCCTTTCCTGCCTGGTGCTGCTTGGACAACTAACAAATTGTCTCACACAGGGGCTTTCTCTTTTGCCTGCAAGAACAATGAGCTTAGGGGGAAAACAGATTGATTCAAGTTGAATTCGTCCTAATGGGAAACCTGCCAGAGCATCTCTGGAGAGCCTGGGACTGGGCCCAGTTGGCTGTCAGGATGTGGCCTGGAGCCTTGCTTCCCTTCCTGGCCCTCCCTTTATCTTCCTACTCTCTTTCACTGCCTTCTGCTCCCTGACCCCACTGCCCCTTCCGTGGGAGCTGAAAGCAAGTTACTCAGAAGGAAATGGCTTTTGTTATTCAACCTGGAGAAGTGTCCCTCTGCCTTTTCTGGAAATCTGCTCATGGCTGAAAAGGGAGAGCAGGGTCACTTTAGTGTTGTTTGTTTTGTTGGGGAGCTAATAATCAAAGTAACAACAGCTCCTTCCATATATTATTGCTTTTGTCCCCACTCCCTTCTGATCACTGATTCTAGCCTTATTCTTTAAAAACATAACTAGTGAATAATAAATATGCACACCCTTAGCCTGAAATTTCAAATTACCGATGAGCTGATCTTAAGCTGCCTTTTCAGTTTCATGACCAATTGGTATTATTTACTCTGTCCTCATCTCCCTCCTCACCAAAATACCCACCATGCACCAAACACTCCTGGCTTTCTGGCCTCCTTGTTCTTCCCATTTCTGCCTGTTTGGCAGCCAGTAAGAGTACTCCAAGCTGAAACCTTGGGTTGAGAGGCACACCTGTCAGGCTTATCCTCTAGAAGCTTCAGTTTACTTCTCTCTCAAATGTGGCTAATTATATAGCCACTTTCGTTGTTAAATAGTTGTGATAATAAGACTGAATAATCTGAAAGAGTCTTTGTAAAATGTGAAATATTAGGAAAAGCCACTTCTATTTTTATTAGTGTGATTATTCATAGAGAATAATTGGTTTCATTGGGGCACATTTGTACATACATATTAACATATATTGATCATACCCACTCCCATTGTCCTCTCTTGAGAGAAAACATGTAGGTCTTATCTTTCTGAGTCTGGCTTATTTTGCTTAACATAATGCTCTCTGCTTCAATCCATTTTCCTGCAAACGACATGATTTTGTTCTTTACAGATGAATAATCATCCATTATGTATATATACCACATTTGTTTATCCACCCATTAATCCCTTGGCAGGCACCTAGGCTGATTCCATAACTTGGCCATTGTGAATTGTGCTGCAGTTAATGTGGGTATGCATATATCTCTGAAGTATGCTGACTTTAATTCTTTTGGGTAAACACTGAGGAGTGTTATAGCTGGGTCTCATGGTGGTTCCATTACTAGTCTGTTTAGAAATCTCCATACTGAATTTCATAGTAGTTGTATTAATTTATAATCACACAGTGTGTAAGTGTTCCTTTTCCCTTACATCCTCAACAACATTTATTATCATTTGTATTCTTGGTTTGTTTGGTTGTCTTTTTTTGTTGTTGTTACTAGGATTGATCTCAGGCACATTCAACCACTAAGCCACATCCCCAGCCCTATTTTGTATTTAATTTAGAGACAGGGTCTCACTGAGTTGCTTAGTGCCTTGCTTTTGCTGAGGCTGGCTTTAAACTGACGTTCCTTCTGCCTCAGCTTCCCAAGCTGCTGGAATTACAGGCATGTGCCACTGCATCTGGCTTATCATTTGTATTCTTGATGGTTTCCATTCTAAATGGGGTGAGATGGAATCTCAGTGTAGTTTTGATTTTCATTTTCCTGATGGCTAAAGATGTTGAACATTTTTTAAAAATATTTTTTTTATTTGTAAATGGACACAATACCTTTATTTATTTTATTTTATAACTATTTCACTTATTTATTTTTATGTGGTGCTGAGGATCAAACCCAGGGCCTTGCACGTGCTAGGTGAGCACTCTACCACTGAGCCACAATCACAGCCTACCTTTATTTTGTTTATTTTTATGTGGTGCTGGGGATTGAACCCAGTGCCTCACTCATGGTAGGCAAGTGCTCTACCACTGAGCCACAACCCTGGCCCCTGAATATTTTTTAAATAGTTATTTGTACTTCTTCTTTGAGAAGTATCTGTTCAGTTCCATTGCTTATATGTAAGGGTAAATGACCCATTCAGTAGGTCTCAGCTTAATGGTACCACCCTAATGCCTTGGGTAGAAGCAAGAACTCCTCTCTCTGTAGGGGTGCAGCACATGGAGATTATTGATGGTGTGCATCACTTTTTGTGCAGCACAATATATTTAGTTTGAAGTCTGCTTATCCCTCTCCAGACCTGCAAGTTTATGTGGAGGACTGAGAAGTGGCTTAGGCACTAAGCCTAATAAGCACAATGGCTCAGCTGGGTGCGTGGTAAATTCTCAGAAAGAATTTTTTTGAGCTGAGGATGCAATAATAAATAAATATCGAAAAAGAGCCAATTTGGTGGCTTGGAAACTAATCTTAAGCACCATATACATGCCTACTCTGGAAGCTATGAAGTAAGGCAAAACAGCCAGGATTGGGGTATGATGGCTACGGAGGGAGGTGATGGAAATTTTTTAAATGACTTACATTAATTTGTTTCATTGGATTCTTGATTGTGTGTGTGTGTGTGTGTGTGTGTGTGTGTTTATTCAATTCAGTCTGCAAGTTTCCCCCAAATCTTTGGGGAATAGGAAGTCAGAAAAGTAGTTCTATACATCTTTCTAGTATGCCCCCAAATATCACATGGATGAGTCAAAAAGCAAAACACAGCCTCATGAACTTGCTCCTTGGGTCTCATGCTCTGCAGCCACTGAGCAGCAGAGAAGAGTCCCAGGGCTCTGGGAGATAGATCCAGGATGTGACATCTTCTAAGAAAACTGCATCCATGAAACAGGGAAGAAAGAGTGCTGATCCTGAATAACAAAGCTACTCAGAGGCCACGTTATCAGTGCTAATCCCTTTCTTAGTACAGATGGATCCTGCTCCCCAACCCCTTTTTACATTCCTGAGGTAAAACTGATATCCACTAAATGACACACATTTGAAGTTTACAAGTTGTTGAGTTGTATCATATATGTGTACCCATGAAACCATTATTAAGTCAAGATAATTAATGCTTCCACCACCCCAACCCACAAGTTTCTTTCCTTCCTTTCTTTTATTTCAGTGCTTGGGATAGAACCTGAGGTTTCATGAATGCTGGGCAGGCACTCTACTTTAAGCCACACCCACAGCCCCAAATTTTCATCTTGTGGGTCACCTTTAATCTTTTGTGACAGACTAAATGAAGGAAAGAACATAGGTTTATTGTTGATGAGTTATTCTTAGATTGAAAAATTCTCAGGAGCATTGACCTTGGATCCTGAAGACTGGATCCTGCAGAGCTTCAGAAGTCAGTACCTTGTGAAAGCCAGTGTTGGGGGTGCCTGTTATATGGATTGTCCTTTGACAATGAGCCATTTGGGTAAGCTGAGCTAGATTTTAACCTCTGTGGGACTGCTTTTTCATCAGTAAAATGAGACAATTGAACAAGAAGGTCTGTAAGGTTTTCTGTTAGTCTGGATACCAGGAACTTTCTATGATAAAATCTTTTTTATATACCTTTATTTATTTATTGTTTATATGGTGCTGAGGATCTAACCCAGTGCCTTATACGTGCTAGGCAAGCACTCTACCACTGAGCCACAACTCCAGCCCCTAATTAAACCTTTCTAAACAGTAATTTTTTATTTTATTATTTATTTATTCCAATACTAGAGATTGAACCCAGGGGTGCTCTACTACTGAGCTACATCCCCAGCCATTTTTCTTTTTATTTGTGACAGGATCTTGTTAAGTTGCTGAAGCTGGCCTCAAATTTGTGATCCTCCTGCCTCAGCCTCCCAGGTAGCTGGAATTACAGGTGTGCACCACTGCACCTAGCTAACAGCAAGCTTTTTTTAAAGCAGAAAAGAAGTGTGACCTATCTCCTTAGCTTTCTCATTCCCTAAATTACATTCTGGCAGGTTCCAAGCTGATGGTCAAAGTGCTGCTGGGTTCTGAAAGTTCTGAGTGGATTATTAACCCCATTTTATAGCTGAGGAAATGGAGGCTTAAGAAGGAAATGTGATTTGCCCAAATTTGCAAAGTAATTGTAGCTAAGCTGGATGAAAAGCCAGCCCTGACTGCTAACCCAGTGCTGCTGACACTGCCCCCACACTCCCATCTAAGATAATATTCCCAAGAGTGCAGGCTTGGTTCTCTCCATGTTGCCCACATTAGGGTTCTTGCACCTAAGAGATAGTCATGTTTTCCTCCCTGGCTCCATGTGGGGACCAGTGGGGATAAGGAAGCAAAAGAATGGTCTCCACTGTCTCCTAAACTACCAAGTCAGGCCACAGAGCAGGAGCCTTAAGTTTTCTTAGAATGGAAGTTTCCAGAAAGCAGGAGCTCTCTGGGCATGTAATAAGTAGATAATGTGCAGGCTCCTGGTAGCAGATGTTCAGTAACCCCTGGTGAAGCTAGCACAAGGTCAGCAGAAAAGACAGGAAATTCCTGGGTGAGGAGGGAGATCTACCTGGCACTCTGCATCTCATGGGTTTCCCTGAGGCACAACCCTCCAAGGGCACCTGGTGTGGGCCAGGGTTGGGGCAGCATAGTCCTTTTGGAGCAAGTATCACTCTCTGGAGGAAGGGAAAGGGCCAGTTACTTCCTCCCTTTTAGAACCCCCTCCCCATGTGACTGCTATGCCCCAGGATGAAGTAGGAAAGGAACCCCCCTACCCCAACATGAGAGGTGGTAGCAAGGTTCTGAGCAGGCCCAGAGTGTTTGCTTCTTGAGTACTCAGCAAGTGCCCAGTAGGTGCTCAGTAAACATCTGTTGACTGAAGGCTCTCTAATTCCAGGTCAGGCACTGTGGGACATACAAAGATGAATTGGCCCCAATGCCTGACTATAGTAGAGAAGGAGGGATAAGACAAGCACATAAATAACTGTTACCCAGGACAGAATGTGATAAATGCCTTGGGAGAGGAACAATGAAGAACTGAGAAGGAGGGATGCTCACATCTGGTAGTGGGGGCAGGGAGAGGCTCCAGAGAAAACTTCCTGCTCAAGGTGACATTTGAGCTGATCTGGAATAGGGACTGAGTTTTCCACAATGGTTCAGGAATGTTTATGTGGTGGGAGTGGGGAGTGAGGGCAGGCTGTATTCCAGGCCCCAGCAGCAGACTGAGGGCCAGAAAGCTCTCGCAGGATGTCCCCAGAGAGCAGGGAATGCAAATCACTGATAAACCCAGAGTTTCACTGTAACTGAGGATTTGCAACCTCCTTCCCACCACTCCTTGATCTGAGTCCACAGGTTGGTGAAGAGACTTCGCCAGAGTCCTTGCTGGCTCTTGGGCTGGCCAGCTCCAACCAGAAGTGATAGCCAATCTTGGTGGCTTGGCAGTGATTTTCTTGTGAAAGCCTTCCTTCCCAGTTCACTGCTTTGCTAGCAACAATAAAACTCCTTAGCTCTTGGAGAAAGTCACACAAGGAACAATAGTTGCTGGCTCACTTCATCCATCATTCACATGGCTGAGATGGGCCATTGCTAGGCAGACATAGGGGCAAGTGGAGGTGGGGGCAGGACACATTATTTTGCATGAGATTGTTTATTGGGCTGCCCCAAAACTACACAGTGGGGAATTGGGTAGCAACATTCCAGGTCGTGCTATACATAGGCATGAGCCTGGGAATATAATCCAGCCCTTTTTCTGCTCTCTGCTTCTTGGTTTCCCAATTCCTGTCTACAGGAAGTTACTTCTGGGTAACTGGTAAACTGAAAGTTACATTTGACATGGGAAAATATGTTGGGATTCAGTGCAGCATATTCATATGATATTCAAACATATCATCTCATTGAATCTTCAAAACAATCTTATAAGTGGGAAATGCTATTTTCACTTTACAGATGAGGAAACAGGCTCAGAGAAGTTAAGTGCCCTTCCCAAGGACACAGCTAAGAAGGTGAGAGTGGAGCTCAGGTTTCCTAACTGCAAGTGACCCCAGCTGAAGAGATTCTGATGGCTGGAAATTACAAATTAGTTATAATTTATCAAAATTCAGGAACTGAGAAGGAAAAAAAGAGGAAATGCAACTTAGGCAGCCACCAGACTAGAATGTGCCTCCATAGAGAATTAGTTGATCAAGGATGACAATGAAAAATCAGGTATTTAATTCCATTATGGAAGGGTCTAGAAATTTCCAGAAGACAGTGAAGACAATGGAGATAGCATTCTCCCTCACCTGGGCTCTCACCTGCCCCCATGCTATATAGGGACATATAGCTACAGCCCATCAGCTACACCCATAGGACAGCTCTATTGACTGATTGAAGGTTGAAGTAGGACAAGTGTGGCCCTTAAAGAACAAATTTATTTTTTTAATTTATATATTTTTATTTGTTCTAATTAGTGATACATAACAGTAGAATGCATTTTTACACATCGTACATAAATGGAGTTTAACTTCTCATTCTTCTGGTTGTACACAATGTAGAGTTACACCAGTCGTGCAATCATATATGCACATAGGGTAATAATGTCCAATTCATTCTACTATCCTTCCTACTCCCATGGTCCCTTCCCTCCCTTCATTCCCCTCTGTCTAATTCAAAGTACCTCTATTCTCAACCCCCCCATTATTGTGAATTAGATCTGCATGTCAGAGAAAACATTTGGCCTTTGGTTCTTTGGGATTGGTTTATTTTGCTTAGCATAATATTTTCCAGCTCCATATATTTACTGGCAATGGTCATAGTTTCATTCTCCTTTAAGGCTGAGTAATATTCCATTGTGTATATATACCACATTTCCTTTATCCATTCATCTGTTGAAGGGCACCTAGGTTGGTTCCATAGTTTACCTATTGTGAATTGAGCTGATATAAACATTGATGTGGCTGTGCCACTATAGTATGCTGATTTTAAGTCCTTTGGGTATAAACCTAGGATTGAGATAACTGGGTCAAATGGTGGTTCCATTCCAAGTTTTCTGAGGCATCTCCATTCTTTCCATAGTGGTTGCACCAATTTGCAGTCCCACCAGCAATGTATGAGTGTACCTTTTCCCCCACTTCCTTGCCAACATTTATTGTTGTTTGCATTCTTGATAATTGCCATTCTGACTCTATTGAGATGGAATCTCAGTGTAGATTTGATTTCCATTTTTCTAATTGTTGAAGATACTGAACATTTTCATATATTTGTTCTTCAATTATATTTCTTCTGTGAAGTGTCTGTTCAATTCCTTAGCCCATTTATTGGTTGTGTTGTTTGGTTTTGGTATTAAGTTTTTTGAGTTTTTTATATATCCTGGAGATTAATGCTCTATCTGAGGCAGATGTGGTAGAGACTTTTTCCCATTCTGTAGACTTTATTCCCATTGATTTGTTTCTTTGATGTGAAGAAGTTTTTTAAATTGATACCATCCCACTTATTGATTTTTTTTGGGGGAGGGTGGGTACCAGACATTGAACTCAGGGCACTCAAACACTGAGCCACATCCCCATACCTATTTTGTATTTTATTTAGAGTCAGGGTCTCAATGAGTTACTTAGTGCCTCGCTTTTTCTGAGGCTGGCTTTGAACTCAAGATCCTCCTGCCTCAGCCTCCCAAGCTACTGGAATTACAGGCATGCACCACTGTGTCCAGCTCACTTATTGATTTTTTTGATTTGGATCTTCTAAATATAGAATCATGTCATTGGCAAATAGTGATAGTTTGAGTTTTTCTTTTCCTATTCATTTCTGTTTAATTTCTTTCTTCTGTTTAATTTCTCTAGCTAGAATTTCAAGGTCAATATTGAATAAAAGTGGTGAAAGAGGGCATCCTTGCCTTGTTCCAGTTCTTAGAATTATTTCAATTTTTCTCCATTTAGAATGATGTTGGCCTTGGGTTTAGCCTATATAGCTTTGACAGTGTTGAGGTATGTTCCTACTAGTTTTTCTAGTGTTTTGAAAATGAAGTGGTATTGTGTTTTGTCAAATGTTTTTTCTGAATCTATTGAGATGATCATGATTCTTGTCTTTAAGTGATGAATTATGTTTATTGCTTTCTGTATGTTGAACCATCTTTCCATCCCTGGGATGAACCCCACTTGATGATGGTATACTATTCTTTTATTTAATATGTTTTTGTATATGATTTGCCAGAATTGTATTGAGAATTTTTGCATCTATGTTCTTCAGGGATATTGGTCTGAAGTTTTTTTTTCCTTGATGTGTCTTTGATTGGTTTTGGTATCAGGGTGATACTAGCTTCATAGAATGTGTTTAGAAAGGTTTCCTCCTTTTTTATTTCATGGAATAATTTGAGAAGTATTGGTGTTAATTCTAATTTGAAGGTCTTGTAGAACTCAACTGAGAATCCATCTGGTCCTGGGGTTTCCTTAGTTGGTAGGCTTTTGATGGCATCTTGTATTTCATTGCTTGAAATTTATCTATTTAAATTGTGTATGTCCTTCTGATTCAATTTGGGAAGGTCATATGTCTATAGAAACTTGTTGATGTCTTCTAGATTTTCTAATTTATTGGAGTATAAATTTTCAAAGTAGTTGCTAATTATCTTCTGTATTTCAGTAGTGTTCATCAAGATACTTCCTTTTTCTTCATGAATTTTAGTAATTTGAGTTTTCTCTCTTTCTCATTAGCATGGCTAAGGGTTTTTCAATGATATTTATTTTTTCAAAGAACCAACTTCTTGTTTTGTCAATTTTTTGAATTGTTTCTCTTGTTTCGATTTCATTGATTTCAGCTCTTAATTTAATTATTTCCTGTCCTCTATTGCTTTTGGTGTTGATCTCTTCTTTTTTCTAGGGCTTTGAGATGTAATGTTAACTCATTTATTTGTTGACTTTCTATTCTTTTAATGAATGAGCTCAATTCAAAGAATTTTCCTCTTAGCACTACCTTCAAAGTGTCCCAGAGATTTTGATATGTTGTGTTAGTGTTCTTATTTACCTCTAAGTATTTTTATTTCATCCTTGATTTCTTCTGCTATCCATTCATCATTTGATGGTATATTATTTAGTCTCCAGGTGTTAGAGTAGCTTCTGCTTTTTATTCTATTGTTGATTTCTAATTTCATTCCATTATGATATGATAGAATCAAGGGTATTCTATTTTTGTTTTTTGTATTTGCTCAGAGTTGCTTTGTGGTATAACATATGGTCTATTTTATTCATTCATTCATTCATTCATTCATTCTAATTTGTTATATATGACAGCAGAATGCATTTCAATTCTTATTACACATATAGAGCACAATTTTCCATATCTCTGGTTGTACACAAAGTAGAGTCACACCATTCATGTCTTCTTATATATACTTAGGTTAATGATGTCCATCTCATTCCACCATCTTTCCTACTCCCATACCCCCTCCCTTTCCCTCCCTCCCCTTTGCCCTATCTAAAGTTTGTCCATTCCTCCCATGCTCCCCACCATTCCCATTATGTATCAGCATCCTCATATCAGAGAAAACATTCAGCATTTGTTTTGGGGGGATTGGCTTACTTCACTTAGCATAATGTTCTCCAGCTCCATTCATTTACCTGCAAATGCCATGATTTTATTCTCCTTAATTGATGAGTAATATTTCGTTATGTATATATATCACATTTTCTTTATCCATTCATCTACTGAAGGGCATCTAGGTTGGTTCCACAGTTTAGCTATTGTGAATTGTGCTGCTATAAACATTTATGTGGCTGTGTCCCTGTAGTATGCTGTTCTTAAGTCCTTTAGGTATAAACCAAGGAGTGGGCTAGCTGGGTCAAATAGTGGTTCCATTTCCAGTTTTCCAAAGAATCTCCAAACTGCTTTCCATATTGGCCACACCAATTCGCAGTCCCACCAGCAGTGTATGAGTGTGCCTTTTTCCCCACATCCTTGCCAACACTTATTGTTGTTTGTATTCTTAATAGCTACCATTCTGACTGGAGTGAGATAAAACCTCAGTTTTGATTTCTATTTCTCTAATTTCTACAGATGTTGAACATTTTTCATACATTTGTTGATTGATTATATATCATCTTCTGAGAAGTGTCTGTTCAGTTCCTTGGCCCATTTATTGATTGGGTTATTTGTTTCTTGGATATTAAGATTTTTGAGTTCTTTATATATCCTAGAGATTCATGCTCTATCTGATGTGCATGTGGTAAAAATTTGCTTCCATTATATAGACTCTATTCACCTCACTGGTTGTTTCTTTTGCTGAGAAGAGGCTTTTTAGTTTGAATCTGTCCGACTTATTGATTCTTTATTTTAATTCTTGTGCTATAGGAGTCTTATTAATTGAGGCCTAATCTAACATGGTGGAGATTTGGGCCTACTTTTTCTTCTGTTTTTCTATTAGGCACAGGGTCTCTGGTTTAATTCCTATATCCTTGATCCACTTTGAGTTGAGTTTTGTGCATGGTGAGAAATAGGGGTTTAAATTCATTTTGTTGCATATTAATTTCCAGTTTTCCCAGCACCATTTGTTGAAGAGGCTCTCTTTTCTCCAATATACGTTTTTGGGGCCTTTGTATAATATAAGATAAGTGTAATTTGGTGTGTTTGTCTTTGTCCTCTATTCTGTACCATTGGTCTACAAGTCTATTTTGATGCCAATTCCATACTGTTTTTGTTACTATTGTTCTGCAGTATAGTTTAAAGCCTGGTATAGTGATGCCACCTGCTTCACTCTTCTTGCTAAAGATTGCTTTAGCTATTCTGGGCCATGGTCTATTTTACAGAAGGATCCGTGTGCTACTGAGAAGAAAGTGTATTCACTCATTGATGGATGAAATATTCTATATATGTCTGTTAAGGCTAAATTATGGATTGCATTATTTAGTTCTATAGTTTCTTTAGTTTTTGTTTGGAGGATCTATTCAGTAGTAAGAGAGGTGTGTTAAAGACACCCAATATTATTATGTTGTGTTCTATTTCATTCTTGAAATTGAGAACGTTTTTTTTTTGATGCACTTAGATGCTTCATATTTATGATTGTTTTTGTCTTGTTGATATATAATTCCCTTAAGCAGTATGAAATGTTCTTCTTTTGTCCCTTCTGATTTCCTTTGGCTACAAGTCCATTTTAACTGATAGGAGGATAGAAACCCTTGCTTTTTTACATGATCCATGTGAGTGATATGTTTTTTTCTCCACCCATTCCCCTTCAGTCTGAGGATGTTTTGCCTATGAAGTGAGTCTCTTGGAGATAGCATATTATTATGTCTTATTTTTTAATCTAGTCTGCCAGTATATGTCTTTTTTTTAAGTTTTTTGTTGTCAATGGACTTTATTTATTTATATGTGATGCTGAGAATCAAACCCAATGTCTCACATCCTAGGCAAGCGCTCTACCACTGATCCACAACCCCAGCCCAGTATATGTCTTTTGATAGATAAGTTTAGGCCTTTACTGTTCAAGAATATTATTGAGATATGAATTGTATCCCTGGTCATTTTTTTCCACCTTTTAATTTGAATTAGTTTGTCTTTTGATTGACTATTCTTTAGTATAGTTCCCTCCTTTGTTCATTTTCACTATTTTTACATTTCAACTTTATGGAATATTTTGTTGAATATTCTGAAATGCCCGCTTTCTAGTTGCAAATTCTTTAAAAATTTTTTTTATCATGGAAGGATTGTATTTCATCTTCTAAACTGAAGTTTAATTTTGCTTGAAATAGGATTCTTAGTTGGCATCCACTTTCCTTCAGAACTTCTGAAATATGTTCATTCAAATATATATTATTCCAGGACCTCGTTGCTTTGAGGGTCTGGGTTGAGAAATCAGCTGAGATCCAAATTGTTTTCCCCCTATACATAATCTTTTATTTTCTCTTGAAGGCTTAAAATTCTATCCTTATTCTGTATGCTAGGAATTTTCATTATAATGTGCCTTGATGTGTGTCTGTTGTAATTTTGTACATTTGGGGTCTTGTAATTCTCTTGTATGTGATTTTCCATTTCATTCTTTAGATTTGGGGAATCTGATATTATTTCATTGAAAAGATTGTACATTCCTTTGGTTTGTATCTCCACGCTTTCATCTATTCCAATAAATCTTAAATCTGGTCTTTTCATGTTACCCATAATTCTTGGAAGTTCTGTTCATGGTTTCTTAACATCTCTGTGTGTTCAACAGAGTTATATTTTGTCTTCATTATCTGAAGTTCTGTCTTCCAAGTGGTCTAGTCTATTGGTGATGCCTTCTATTGAATTTTTAATTTCATTAAATTTTTTTTCATGTTGTTTGTGTATCTACCCATCTAACAGTATTGTTTATTGTTTCCTTCATTTCAAAGATTTCTGTTTGGTTGGGTTTTTTTTTCTCAGAATCTCTGCCTCTTTATTGATGTTATCTTTCACTTCCTATATTTTCACTCCAATTTCATTCCTAATACCATCTTTTACTCACAGGTCAGTTTAACTATGTATATTCTAAACTCCTTCTCTGACATTTCTTCTACTGTGGTATCAATGGATTTTGTTATTGGAGTATCTTGGTTTGTTTGGGGAGATTTTTTCCCTTGCTTTTTCATGTTGTTTGTGTATCTACCCATCTAACAGTATGGATCTGAGGCAGTAGAGTTTCTACCCTGTGGACTTATAGTGTCCCTGAAGGTTTCTAGTACCTTACTGTTTAGGGGGAGACAAATAATAACAACCACCAGAGCAAACAATATACAGCATTAAATCAAATAGTTCCTACTATGATGTCCACAATGTTAATTATCATAGTAAACAGAAATGATATGATTAGTTGTTGCCTACAATAAAACAGCAAGTTTGCGAAAGGGTTTATAATTTCAAATGGTGGACAGGGAGAGAACAGAAGTTATATAGGACCTGATGATTATGAGGGAGGAAGAGAGAAGACAGATGTAAAAGTTTAAAGAAAGCATGAAAGAGAGAACAATAGAGATTGTCTGTTAGTGGAGGAAAAGAAAATTAAGGGAAACATGGTAAAATATATATAATGATAAAAATTTGAAAAACATTAAAAATAAAAATAAATGAATACAAAACCCAACTAAAATATACTAACCTAACATCCTGGTTCACAAAAAAAACTAATCCATGAAAAAATAACTGGCTTCAAAAATGCTAGAAATTAGAAAAAAAACAAATATGAAAATGTTAAAATATCCACGTACCATCAAGGTCACAAAGAAAAGGAATAATAAATGAAAAGAAAAAAATCTTGATGAAAAGTTAAGGAATTCTTTCTGTTGGAGTTCAAAATATTCTCAGCTTCTCTTCTTAGCAGTTTTTTTTTTTTAAAGAGAGAGTGGGAGAGAAAGAGAGTGGGGGAGGGAGAAAGAGAGAGAGAGAATTTTTTAATACTTATTTTTTAGTTATCGGCGGACACAACATCTTTTGTTTTTTGTATGTGGGGCTGAGGATCGAACCTGGGCCGCACGCTCGTGAGCGTGCTACCGCTTGAGCCACATTCCCAGCCCTTCTTAGCAGTTTTATGTAGGATTGTCTGGAGTGTGATGCTCCCTCCACCCTCTGGATTGCTAGAGTAAGAGAAGTAATCCCATAGGTGGAATTCCTGGAGGCAGCAATTAGGCTTAGGTGGGCTCCAGGCTCTTCACTGAGTGCCACTTGGCCTGGAGATTTTAAATCGGCATACCTCCAGTGCCCAGTAATTGCTGGTCCACTGGAAAACTTTACCCCAGGGATCTCCCCTGGATTCCACTCATGTGGTGGAGGAGCCAATTCTTAGTCTCCTACATCACCTGCGGAACCCAAGTTTCCTGGTCTTGGGTTTAGTCTCCAAACAATCTCTCCTGCCTCTACCCTTCTGAGTTGGCAGTGTAAGGGTCTGGCGAAACGTCTGTCGGAGAAAGAGACCACCAAGAGACTGACTCATGCAATTGCAGAAGGGGGTTTATTGGGGATCCATTCCAACGCGCTGGGGCTCCCGGCCCACTCAAGAAGGGCGAGCAGCCAAGAGCCCCGGGCAGGGGTTGAGCAGCGCTTAAGTACACTTCTTGGGGAGGGCGGGGGCTTTGCATACATTAGAACAAATCAGCATGAGGCTCGGGAAAATTGAACAACAACTCTGAGACATGATTAGTACATTCATTGGCGGGAACAGATTGGGCAGGGGTGATTGGTCACTCCTAAGCGGGGTACACATTTAAACTGATTGGTTCTAGGGCCTAAATGCTTACGTGACAAGCTGCACAGGGCCCTAGGCTATTAATCAGCTTAATGGCCAGTAGGGCATTGTCTTAACTGCCTCAGGAATTTCAGGTTCTGGGTGTAGCAGAAGAACTTAACAATACAATGCCCGGTCTTTTATATTTTAATTCAGGCTTTGCAGCTAAGAAACTTTACCCTTTCAGCAGATCTTCCAAGAAGTCAGAATAGAGGGGGAGGGTAGAACTGGGTGGGTTTTTGAAACCAATTGTGCAACTTCTATATCATAAAATTTGCCTATTTAAAATGTGGTTTTTGCTATATTTAAACCTCTCTGCATGTTTGATTTTTCTTTTGATCACTTTAGCATACTCTGTGTTGTGCAGTGTGTGTTTACTGGGCCTGTATTTTGGGCTAAACTCAGGTTTGCCAGGAATTGGCTTCCTCAGCTTCCGCCCCCACACGTCGGCAGCAAAATGGTTCCTTCCTTTGTCCACAACAGGCTGCCTGGAGAGTTGGCGGCTTCTTTCTCCACACGTGGATATGGTGCAGCATGTCTTTCAGGTTTGTTGGGCAATGACTTTGGTCTCTAAATGCTCGGTACCCAGACATGCCTCAGACCTCCCCAAAACATGGGATCCTTTAATTCTCTTATCCTTCTACTATGCTCACAGAGAGACTCCTCTGGCTGTTGCTTCAGGCCTGGCCGCGGCAGCTGCTGTGCCATTGGTGATTTTTTTCCCTTATTTTATTATATCCAACCTCCTGTGTCCCTGGTCTGCTTTAAATGTCCAGTTTTAAATTCCAGTAAAGCCCTCCCCCATTTTTCCCACCCACTTTGTGGAGAAGCTGCCTGTATGCTTTCTTGGTTTCGTGCCATGGAGCAGCCAGGAATGGGACCTCCTATTCCGCCATCTTGAAAAACTCCCAAAGAACAAATTTAAACCACAAAGATTTGTTACCTGTATCAAAGCAAGAGTCTGAATAGTGTATTTCTGAAATAAATTTACACCAAAAATGTAGCTGGTTTTAATTAAAATATTTACAATGGCTTTATTGAGGTGCAACTTCTATATCATAAAATTTGCCTATTTAAAATGTGGTTTTTGCTATATTTAAAGAACTGTGTAATCATCACAACAATCAATTTGAGAACATTTCATCGTCCTGAAAGTAAACATTGTACCCTTTAGTGGTGACCCCTAATCCTTCAGCTCTGCTTACTCCCCCACTTCCCAGACCTAGCAATGACTAATCTACTTTGTATCTCTGTGGATTCATCTGAACATTTCTTATGAATGATATTATAAATATGTCTTCTTTTATAAATGGCTTCTTTCACTTAGCTTAAGGCTGCTTTAAATTCAATCCATGTCATAAGATGTGTCATATATCATTCTTATTTTTTGTAGAAAGATAATTCAGCTGTAGGGATTCATCACATTTTGTTTGTCTCTTCATTAGCTGATAGACCTTTGAAATGGCAGGGGTTTTTTGTGTGTGAGGTGTGTGTGGGGAGATATATGTTGTTAATTCTCTTGGAGCATAGGACAGGAATTTCTGGGTCATATAGTTATATAACTATGATAAATCTTTTGAGGAAAGGTGAGGCTGTTTTCCAGAGTGACCACCTCATCTATCCACATTCTTATCAACACTTATTATCATGTGTCATTTGATGATAACCACCTCAGTAAATGTCAAGTGGTATCTCTTTATACTTTTGATCTGCATTTCTTAGTGACTAATGATGTTAGACTTCTTTTGATGTGTTAGTTGACTCTGTATATTTCCTTTGGAGAAATAGCTATTCAAATCCATTACCCAGGTATAATGGGGTGAGTTGTCTTTTTATTGTTGAATTGTTCTTTATATATTCTGTATACTAGATCCTTATCAGATATATTACAAATATTTTACAAATATTTTCTCCCTTTCTGTGAATGGCACATTCATTCTCTTCATAGTGACTCTTAATGCGTATAAGCTTTTTCCACTTGTGCTGGACTTGAATTTTTCTATTATTTCTTTTGTTATGCTTTTGGTGTCTTATCTAAGAAACCATTGCCAAACTCAGGATCACTATGATTGATCCATGTATTGTCCTCTAAGAATTTAATAGATTTAATTCTTATATTTTGGGCTTTGATTTTTTTTTTTTTTTGTATATTGGTGTAAGGTAGTAATCCAACTTTATTCTTTTGCATGTGAGTATCCAGTTATCTCAGCACCATTTGTTAAAGAGACTGTTCTTTTCCCTTTGAATGGTATTAGCACTCCTGTTGAAAATCAATTGTCCATAGACCTTTGGGTTTAGTTTTGGATTCTCAATTTTATCCCATTTGTCTATATGTCAATCTTTGTGACAGTATAATATGGTTTTGATTACTGCAGGTTTATAGTATAACTGGAAATCTAGAAGTGTGTATTTTCCAACTTTGCTGTTTTATTTTCCTTTTACGGGAGTGATTTGTCTATTTGGGGTCCCTTAGAAATCCATGTGAATTTTAAGATGAGTTTTGCCATTTATGCAAAAATGCCACTGGGATTTGAAAAAGAATTGCATTGAATTTGTAGGTTGTTTGGAATAGTATTGACATCTTAATGATGTTAAGTCTTCCAATCCATAAATTTAGATTTCTTTAATGTCTTTCACCATGGTTTTATAATTTTTCAGTGCATAAATCTTGTACCACCTTGGTTAAATTTGTTTGTATTTTATTCATTTTGAAACTGTTGTGAAAATTGTTTTCTTAATTTCATCTTTAGATTATTCATTGCTAATGAATAATATTCATTGCTAATGAATAATCTAAAGATGATTTTAGTATGTTGATATGCCCTAAAACTTTGCTGAATTCTTTTATTAGCTCCAGTAGGTTCCGTCTCCCTCTCCCTCTCCCTCTCTGTAGGTTTTAAAGGACTTTTCATGTCATCTGTGATCATAGTTTTACTATTTCTTCCTTATCTATTTGGATGAATTTCCATCTTTCCTTCTTTTCTTCCTTCCTTCCTTCCTCCCTTCTTCCTTTCTTTAATTTTTTACCTGAATGCTCTGGCTAGAACTTCCAGTACAATGTTGAATAGAAATGGAAAGAAGGTGTCTTTGCCTTGTCCTGATCTAAAGAGTAAAGTGTTCAAACTTCTCCCATTGAACATGATCTTAGCTCTGCTTTTCATACATGTCCCTAACCATGTTTTGGAAATCCTGATTTATTCTTCATTTGTTCAGTATTTTTATCATGAAAGGCATACATTTTTTCTGACTTTTTTCCTACATCATTTGAAATTATCATGTGATCTGTTTTCTTTCTTCTATTAATGTGAAATATTTCAGCAATTGATTTTCATAGGTTGAAGCACCCTCTTATTCCTGGTGTATATCTCACTCAGTCATGGTATATAATCCTTTTAATATGCTATGACCACAGGACTGAAGGTGTGCTCATAATTAGAGAACTTACCTATAGTTTGCAAGACTCTAGGTTCAATCCCCAGTACCAGGAAAAAAAAAATGCTGGTAATGGATTCAGTTTGATAGTATTTTCCTGAGGGTTTTCTCTCTATACAAGGGATATTGATCTGATAGTTTTCCTTTCTTGTGATGCCTTTGTTTTTTGGTATTAGAGTAATTGTGGCTTTATAGAATAAGTTAGAAAATATTCCCTCCTCTTCCATTTTTGAAGAGTTTGAGGGGAAAATGGTATTAATTCTTCCTTAGATATTTGGTAGGATTCACCAGTGTAGCCATCATCTGATACTGGACTTTTCATTATTGGGAGATTCTTTCATTACTAATTCATTGTCTTTATTTATTATAGATAAATTCAGATTTTCTATTTCTAGTGTTAGTTTTGGTAGATTTCCTAAAAATTTGTTTATTTCATCTAGGTGATTTCTATAAGGTTAATAGCAATGTCCCCACTTTCATTTCTGATTTTATTTTATTTTGCAGTATGTAGATCAAACCAAGGGCCTTGCACATGCTAAGCAAGAACTCTACCACTGAGCTACTTCCCTGGCCCTTCTGCATTTTAAAAAAATATATATTTTGTAATTTTAGTAACCTGTCTTTTTTTCTTGGTAAGTCTAGCTAAATGTTTGTACAGTTTTTTTTTTTAATCTTATCAAAAACCCAATTGTTGCAGTCATTGGTTCTACTATTTTTCCATTATCTACTTTATTTGCCTGTGATATTTATTATTTCCTTTCTTCTGATACTTTGGGGTTTATTTCTTTTTATTTTTCCAGTCCCTTGAGGTATAAAGTTTATCTTCTGCCTATTCTCTCCATTATGAAAATGGGTGCCTAGCATGCATGAAGACCTGGGTTCAATTCCCAGCACTGGAAGAATGGAGGCATGGAGGGCGGATTGCTTTTTACATAAGGTGAAAAAAAGGAGAAGAAATAGGTATCTATTCTGCTTTTATAATTATATTTACCAGTTCTTATGGGTTGAATTATGACCCCTAAAAAGATATGTTGCAGTTTTAATCCCCAGGACCTGAGAACATGACCTTATTTGGGTTATGGTCATTGCAAATATAATTAAGATGAGGACATGCTGGAGTTGTATTGGCCATAATCCAATATGACTGGTGTCTTTCTAAGAAGAGGGAAATTTGGACACAGAAAGTAGAAAGACATCCTTGTCAAGAAGGAGGTGGAGACTTAAGTATCCTAGCAAGAAATACCTTCCAGGGGCTGGGGATGTGGCTCAAGTGGTAGCGCGCTCGCCTGGCATGTGTGCGGCCCAGGTTCGATCCTCAGCACCACATACAAACAAAGATGTTGTGTCTGCCGAAAACTAAAAAATAAATATTAAAAAAATTCTCTCTCTCTCTCTCTCTCTCTCTCTCTCTCTCTCTCTCTCTCTCTCTCTCTCTCTCCCTCTCTCACTGTCTCTTTTTTTTAAAAAAAGAAATACCTGGAAGAGGTGAAGAGCAATTTCCTCTTAGAGGTTCAAGAGTGAGCATGTCCTTATCAACACCTTGATCTCAGGCTTCTAGTCTCTGGAACTAAGGAAGTAAATTTCAGTTGTTTTAAGCCATCCAATTTGTAGTAATTTTTTACAGCACTTGCAGGAAACTAATGGTGTTTATTAACTTTCTATTATTCTCAAAATTTACTTCAGAAAAACAACCTAAAAGAGAAAATATTTTCTTTGGCTTGTGATTTCAGAGGTTTCAGTCCATGATCAGTTGGCTCCATTGTTTCTAGGCCTATGGTGAGGCAGAACATTATGATAGAAGAATGTGGTAAAAAAAAAAAAACCTCCTGGTGGTGGGGAAGCAGAGAGACAGAAAGGGTCCTGGGACAAAATATGACACATCCCTAGTGACCTACCTCTTTCAACTAAGTCACACCTCATAAAGTTTCTACCACCTTCCCAATGGTGCCACCAGCTGGGGACCAAGCCCAAGTATGAAACTTTTGGGACATTTCAGATCCAAATTGTAACACTAATACTCCAATTCTTTGTTTTTATTTCAGTTTTCATACTTTTCAACTCCAAAATTTCCATGTATTTCTTTTTATGAATTTCTATATATTTTCTCTATTTGATTTGACATTGTCATGATATCTTTTCTTCTACTTCAAAATTCATTTAGTTATTTGAACTTATTTATAATGAGTAATTTGAAATCTTTGTTAAATCTAATATCTGGTCATTGTCAAAGGTTGTTTCTGTTGTGTGCTTTCTAGTGTGTGGATTATCTTTCCAAATTATTCATGTCTCATGCTTTTTTATTGGAAACTGAATGTTTTAGATAATATGTTGTAGCAACTCTGAGTACTCGTATCCCCACCCCCAGCCCAAGGCTTATTTATGTTATTTACTTATTTACTTGTTTAGTCACTGTAAAACTTTAATGAAGCCTATGCCCCTACACATACACCCCAGCACTGTGAAGCCTGGTATGTTGTTCCTTAGGAAGTACAGCCCTAGGATGCCCACACATATCCTGGGTTTTTGGCAGAGCTCTCTTTTGACTGTCTTTTTTCGTGACCACACCCACTGGTTAAACCTCACTAATTGCTGAATGATTGCTCTATTGTTTTCAAAAATTGTCCAAGGCATAAATTGCTTCACAAACTGATCCAATCAAATTCTGGCTCCTTTGAAGTGACAGTTTCCTAGATTAGTGTTTAAGATTTATTCTGATCCTAATAGAGTTCATCTCAGCTGCCTTGTTCCCTATTTCTTTCCAGAAAATTAGCGAGCCAACAGTTTAGCCTACATTTCCAGTGAATCTGCCATTGGTTTAATGGCCTTTGACCATAAATCTCTACTTTTTTAATAACTTTATTTTTATTTATTTGTGTTCTTTTTATGTGGTGCTGAGGATTGAACCCAGTGCCTTAAGCTGCTAGGCAAGCTCTCTGCTGCTGAGCCACAACCCCAGCTCCAAATCTCCACTCTTTTTAAGAACACACTTAGGCTTGGATTTCTCCACACTGTGAGAAGTGGAGTCTGCCACTTTTTTGTGTGTATGTGTGGTGTGTGAGGATACAACCCTAGGGCCTCACATATGCTAGGCAAACGCTCTACCACTGAGCCCTACCCCCAGCTGATGAAGTCAATTCCTTTGGAAAGATATTCAGAGCTCAGGATCTTTGGCCTGCTTTTCCCCCAGGGCAAAATCTCTAAGCAACAGCTCCATGCTAAGGTTAAGGATAATAGCAGGCATCTGAGCAGCGTTCCCACTTTAGGAACTAAGCACTGGAAGGAAAGACAGCAGCTCCAGTTCTCCTTGGCTTGCCTCTCTCTCAGCGTGGTACTTTTGTTCCAGGAGCCAGGTCAGGGTGGCCCTAGTATTTTAGATGGTACCACACCATAGTTAGAGCCTCCATCCCACAATTTAGGGATGGGTGGGAGAAGGGACCCATCTCCTCTCAGTCTTATTTTCCTGGAAATGAACCTGAATGACCTGCAGCAGAGGGTAGGATAAGAAATGCTGATGCCCTGCTCCTCCAGCTGGAGCTGAAGATGTGGGATGCCTGTATACTGGTATGGAGTAGTTTCTGTCTGCTTGAACTTGGATGGAGAAGGGAGGGAGTAAACCTTGTCTCAGATACCCCAGTTTCTCTTTTTTTATGCTGAATTTTAGTTTATTTCTTTTTTATGTATCATTTTTATTAATTTTTATTTACATATGACAGTGGAATGCATTACAATTCATATTGCACCTATAGAGCACATTTTTTCATATCTCTGGTTGTATACAAAGTATATTCACACCAATTTGGGTCTTCATACATGTACTTTGGATAATAATGTCCATCACATTCCACCATCCTTGCTAATCCCCTGCCCCCTCCCTTCCCCTCCCACTTTTAGTAGATTTCTTGACCAAGTGATTCTTCATTTGCTTAATGCCCTTAGACCATTTCCAAGGACTTACAAAAAAATTTAAAGTAGACTTTATTTTATAGAATAGTTATTGGTTCCTAGAAAAAATGTGCAAAATGTAGTTCTTATATGCCCACTGCTCTCCCCTGACATCCATACCTCCTCAGCTATTGACATCACACACCACAGAAGTATATTTAGTACAATTGATGAACCTACCTTGATACAAGTCCGTAGTTTACGTTAGGGTTCGCTTGGTGTTGTTTGTTTTGTGGGTTTTAACTGATGTATGGCATGTATCTACTATCATATTATAGTATTATATGGAACAATTTCATTGTCCTAAAAGTCCTCTGTGTTCCACCTACACATCCCCCTCTAATACCTGGCAACCACTAATCTTTTTACTGTCTCCACAGAATATAATTAAAATTGTATGATTTGTAGCTTTTCCAGATTGACTTCTTTCAAGTTTCTTCCATGAATTGGATTGGTAGCTCTCTCTCTCTCTCTCTCTCTCTCTCTCTCACACACACACACACACACATACTCACACACACACACACAAATCTCTTTCCCAGTCCCCTCTCTCTCCCCCTCCCCCCTCCCCCTCCCCTCCCCCCCTCCCCCTCTCCCCCTCCCCTCCCCCCCTCCTCCTCTCCCCCCTCCCCTTCTTCTCCTCTCCCTCTCTTCCTCCTTCCCTCCCTCTCTCCCGTACTGGGAATTAAACACAAGGCCACACTGATGCTACCCAAGTACTCTATCACTGAGCTACACTTCCAGCCCTTTTTATTTGGAGACAGGACCTTGATAAGTTTCTGAGGCTGGCCTCAACTTGAAATCTTTCTGCCTCAGCTTTCTGAGTAGCTGGGATTACAAACATGTATCACCATACCTGGCAATAGTTCATCTCTTTTAGCACTGACTAATATTCCAATGTCAAGATGTACCACAGCTTATCCATTTGCCTACTAATGTATATCTTGGTTGCTCCCAAGTTTGGGAGGTTATGAATAAAGCTTCTATAAAAATTCATGTGAAGATTTTGTGCAGACATAAATTTACTATAAACATCCTTGTGAAGGTTTTGTGTAGACATAAATTTTCAACTCATTTGGGTAAATGCCAAAGAGCATGACTGCCAGATCATATGGCAAGAGTAGTATGTTTAGTTTTTCAAGAAAGTGACAAACTATATTCCAACCTGGTTATGCCATTTTGCATTCCACCAGCAATGAATTAGAGTTCCTGTTGCTCCACATCCTCAACAGCAGTAGGTGTTGTCAGGTTCTGGATTTTGGCTATTGTAAGGAGTGAATAGTAGTATCTCATTATTGTTTTAATTTGCAATTCCCTAATGACTAACATCTTTTTCATATTCTTACTTGCCATTTTTGGTGAGGCAAAGTTCAGATCTTCTATCCATTTTAAATAAGGTTCTTCATTTTTTTATTCTTGAATTTTAAGACTTGGTATATTTTAGATTAATGTCTTTTAGTCAGATATGTCTTTTGCAAATATTTTCTTTCCATCTGTGACTTGTATTTTCATCCTCCTAACAGTGCCCTTTGCAAAGCAGAACTTTACTCTTATTGAGTCCATCTTATCAATTATTTCTTTCACAGATTGTATCTTTGGTATTATATCTAAAAAGTCATTGCAATGTGGATTCATAAACTGTAACAAATGCACTACTTTGGAGCAGAATGTTGATAGTAGAGGAGATTACTCATGTGTGGGGACCGGGTGTATATTGGAACTCTTTGTACTTTCGACTCAATTTTGCTGTGAAACTAAAACTTCTCTGAAAAATAAAATTTATTAATTAAAGACAACTTTAAAGTCCTAGATGAAGATAAGCTATCAGTTATAAATAAACTCATAATCAGAGTAAAAAATAATTACCATATACAAGGTCATCTAGATTTTGAATTACATTATCTTCTAGGTGTTTTATAATTTTTGGTCTATTAACCATTTTGAACTAATTTTATGAAGGGTATAAGGTCTGTGTTTACATTCTTTTTTCACATGTAGATATCCAGTTGTTCAGCACCATTTGTTGAAAAGACTCTCCTACCCATTGCATTGCCTTTGTTTCTTCATTGCCAAAGAGTAGTTGACTATATTCATGTCAATTGATTTCTGGGAGCTCTATTTTGTTCCACTGATCAATCTATCTCACCAATACCATACTATTTTGATTACTGAACCTTTATAGGAAGTCTTGAAGTAGGGTGGTGTCAGCCTTCCAACTTTTTTCTTCTTCTTCTTCAGTATTGAGTTGGATTTTCTGGTTTTGTTTTTGATTTGGGTTTTGGGTTTTTTGTTTTTTTGTTTTTTTGCCTCTACATATAAAACTTTAGAAACAGTTTGATATTCACAAAATAAATTACTGCTATTTTGATTGGAATTGCATTGACACTGTTGGATCAAATTGGAAAGAACTGACATCTTGACAATATTGAATCTCCCTATTCTTGAACATAGAATGTCTCCCCATTTATTTATTTGATTTTTTACATCATAGTTTTATAATTTTCCTCATACAGATCTTGTATATATGATATATTTATACCTCAGTATTTCACATTTTGGAGTGCTAATGTAAATATTAATGTGTTTTTCAAAAATAATTTATATATTTATGATTAACATACAAAAGCTGTATGTATTTAATATTAATAGTTTGAGATAAATATACACCCCAAATAAGGAATGATTCACAAATTTGCACGTGAGCACAGGGACCACACTAATTTTCTCTGTATTGTTTCAATTTTAGTATATGTACTGCTGAAAAAAACACCATTGTAATATGTTTTTAATTTCAAATTTCATGTGTTTATTGCAGTTGGCTTTATAAATTAACTCTGTGTCCTGTACCCTTGCTATAATTGCTTATTTATTATCATACTTTGTTGATTTTTTTCAGATTTTCTTCACAGACAATCATGCCATCTGTAAACAGTTTTATTTCTTCTTTTTCTGTTTAACTTTCATTTCTCATTTCATTCTCCAGGCTTTCCTATAAGATGTTGAAAGGCAGACATGATCTTAGTGAAAATTAAGTTTCTCACCATAATGTATGATGTTAGTTGTAGGTGTCTTATAGGTGTCCTAATGAACATTCCTAGTCTATTCCTTAATAAATTATGCCTAATTTATTGAGGGTTTTTATCATGAATGGGCATTGGCATTTTCATCAAAACCTTTTTGTTCATCTATTGATATGTTTGTGATTTTTCTTCATTAACTTATTGAGTGATGTATTATATTTATTGATTTTTCAAATGTTAAAATAGCCTGTAACACTTGGGATAAATCCTACTTGGTTGTGATGTATAATTCTTTTCACGCATAGTTGTGTTTGACATATTAATATTTTGCTAAGGACTTTCTCATCAATGTTCATAAGAGATATTGGTCTAAAGTTTTCTTGTAATGTCTTTGTCTGGTTTTAGTTTTAGGATAATGCTGACCTTATAGAATAAGTTAGGAAGCGTTCTTCTGTCTTCTGGAAAAGACTGCAGAGAATTGGTATAATAATTTTTCCCTTAAGTATTAGGTAGAATTCACCCATAAGCATACCTGATCTTGGTGATTTCTGTTTTGAAAATTAATTAATTAATTTCTTTAATGAATATTGTTCTGTTCAGATTGTCTATCTTTTGGTATAAGTTTTGGTAAACTGTCCTTTTTTTCTTGTCAGTACTGGGGATTGAACCCAGAGGTGCTTTACCTCTGAGCTAAATCTCCAGCCTTTCTTATTTTTTATTTTGAGACAGGGTCTCACTAATTTGTTGAGGCTGCCCTTGATCTTAAAATTCTCTTGCTTCAAACTCTCCAGTCATTTGGAATTACAAGAGTGCACTACCGCACGTGACTTGGCAAACTGTCTTTCAATGAATTGACCCATTTCTTTTAGACTCTCAAATTTTAGGGCATAAATTTGTTCATTGTTTTCCTTTATTGTTCTTTTGATATCTCAGGATCCATAGTAATGTCCTCTTTTTCATTAGTGATTTGTGTCCTCTTTTTTTTAAGTTAGCATGACTAGAGGCTTATTGATATCACTAATTGTTTCAAAGAACCAGCTTTTGGTTTTATTAATTTCCTCTAATGATTTCCTGTTTTTAATTTTATTGTTTTCTGCTCTGATTTATATTATTTCTTTTCTTCTGCTTACTTTGGATTTTGTTTTTTTCTTCTAATTCCCAAAGGTGAGAACTTAGATTATTGATTTTAGGTCTTTCTTCTTTTCTCATATATGCATTCAGTGCTATAAATCTCTTTCTAAGATAGGCATGGTAGTGCAGGCCCATAATCCCAGCAACTTGGGAGGCTAAGGCAGGAGAATGGCAAGTTTCAGGCTATCCTGCACAACTTAGCAGGAACATGTCTCAAAATTTTAAAAATGGACTAGGGATGTAGGTCAGTGGCAAAGCACCCCTGGATTCAGTACTTAAAAATAAAAATTTTCTCCTAAGCACTGTTTTTGTTGCATCCCACAAATTTTGTCAAGTTGTACTTTAATTCCCATTTAGTTCAAAATATTTTTTTAATTTTCTTTGGGATTTCTTCTTTGACTTGTGTAGAGGTATATTGTTTAATCTCCAAGTTTGGGGGATTTTCTAGATATCTTTCTGTTATCAATGTCTTATTTAATTTCATTGTGGTCTGAGAATAGACACTGTATTATTTCTTTTCCTTTACACTGGTTAAAGTCTGTTTTATAGCCCATAAAACAGTTACTATTGACTAATGATTGTCAAACTTGTCCTTTACTGAACTCCCAACAATTTGTCTATTACAATTAAGATTTTCCTACTGCAGAACTGGTTTCTTTTTTTTTTCTTTTTCTTTTTTTGAGACAGGATCTCACTATGTTACCCAGGCTGACCTCAAATTCCTGGGCTAAAGTGATTTTCCTATCTCAGCCTCTCAAGTAGCTGGAAATATATGTGTGTGCCACCATTGCCCTACTCATAAGTTTCTGCTCCCATTAAGTTGTGATTCTCTGTATCTTCCTGTCTTCAATTTTCAGGGCAGCAGTTTGCCTTGTGACCTCACTTCTCTGATGAATCAAAAAAATTGTTGATTTTTAAGCATATTCAGCTTTTTACCTTTTGTTAGGATGGAGTGATGACTTCTAATCACCTTACATGCTGAACCAGAAACTGGAACAAAGATTGTTTTCTTTTAAATGATTTTCATCAGTTTTTCAGAGGATTTGTCTCCCAGAGTTCCTCAATGTTGCTTCACTTCATTTTATTGCTATATGATATTCCATTGTATAGTTATACCACATTTTATTTATATGTTTTACTGAATCATACATATTTGGGCTATTTATACTTTTTGGTTATTATGAATAATGCTACTACAAATATTTATTTGACATAAGCTATTTTTTTCCTTTCTTCTTTCCTCCTTTCTTTCTTTCCTTCCTTCCTTACTTCTTTCCATGCTGGGGAGTGAACCCAGGGCCTCACACATGGTAAGAGGACACTATCACTGACCTACACCCCAGCTCTTTTTGAAACATTTTTTTGTAGTACAAAGCATCATGCATGCTAGGAAAGCATTCTACCAATAAGCCACATACCCAGCCCCTGCCTTTTCATGATAGTATCCCTTGAAGCACAAAAAAATTTAAATTTTAATGAAATTTAACTTCTCAATCTTTTCTTTTTCTTTTTTGCTCATGGTTTGGTCTCACATGTAGGAAATCATTGCCTACCATAATATCATGAAGGTTTATTTCTGACTTTTATTCTAAGAATTTTATAGTTCTAGCCTTTACATTTAGTCTATAATCTTTGAGTTAATTTTTCTGTATGGTGTCAGGTATGGGTCCTATTTCATTGTTTTGCATGTTTCTAGCCAATTTTCCAGAATCATTGGTTGAAAAGACTTCTTTTACCATTTAACTATCTTGACATATTAGTTAAAAATCAAATTATCAGGGGCTGGGGTTATAGCTCAGTAGTAGAGTGCTTGCTTTGCACTTGTGAGGTACTGGGTTTGATCCTCAGCACCACATAATTAATAAATAAATAAATAAAATGTGTTCATCTTTAAAAAATCAAATTACCATAATTATAGGGTGCATTTATAATCAATCTGTTTTATTGGATTGACCTACATATGTAATTTTGTGTTAATACTGTACTATCATGATAAAGATATATTTTAATAAGTTTTGATGTTGAAAAATATGAGTCCTCTGACTTTCCTATTCTTTTTTAACATTTTTTATTTTTGTCTTTCCACAATTTTACTGGTGCATTATAGTTGTACACGTTTATGGGATTTGTTGTTATATATTCGTACATGCAGAAAATACAACAATATAATTTGGTCAATATCACTACCCACTCTGGGTCCCTTTCATTCTTATATGGATTTTAAGATCAGCATGTCAATTTCTGCAAAACAGATAGCTGGGATATTCATAGGGATTGTACTGAATCTGTAGATCAATTTGGGGAATTTTTTTTGTGTATGTGTACTAAGGATTGAGCTCAGGGGCACTCGACCACTGAGCCACATCCCCTATTTTGTATTTTATTTAGAGACAGGGTCTCACTGAATTGCTTGGTGCCTCACTGTTGCTGAGGCTGGCTTTGAACTCGCAATCCTCCTGCCTCAGCTTCTGGAGCCATTGGGATTACAGGTGTGTGCCACCGCACCTGGCAATTTGGGGAATATTGACATCCTAACAATATTAACTTTTCTGATACTTGAACATAGAATGCCTTCCAATATTTATGTCTTCTTTAATTTCTTTCAACAGGAATTATAATTTTCAGAGTGATCTTTTTTACTTTAAAAAGTAAAGAATGTATCACTATTTTATTCTTTTTGATGCTATTATAAATTGAATTGTCTTTAAATTTTATTTTCAGAATGTTCATGCTAGTGTATAGAAATATAATAAATTTCTCAGTATTGATCTTGTATCCTGCCAACTTGTTTAATTAGTTCTAGACTTTTAGTGGTTTCCTTGGGATTTCTATGAACAAGATCATGTCACCTGCAAGCAGAGAGTTTTATTTCCTTCTTCCCAATCTGGATGCCTTTTGTTTATTTATTTTTCTTTTTTACTTAATTGCCCTGGCAAGAACCTGCCCTCCAATGTTGAAAAGAAGTGGCAGACATCGTGAATTAGGAAATAGCTTTTAGTTTCTCACCATTAAGATGACTGAGTTTTTCTTAGATGTCCTTTGTCCAGTTAAGGAAATTTTCTTCTATTCCTAGTGTGCTGAGTGTTTTTATAATAAAAGCATGTTGGATTTTTTCAGATACTTCTTCCACATCTACTGAAATGATCATATGGGGTCTGAGGTAGAACACTTGCCTGGCATGCATAAGGACCTGAGTTCTATCACCAGCACAAGAAAGAAAGAAGGGTGAGAGGAGAGAAAGAGGGAAAGAAAGAGAAGAAGGACTAAGGACTAAGTTCTCTAATTTGTTGCCATGCAGTTATTCATAGTACTGTATTTACTTCTTTTCCTTTTTTTCCCCTATGAAATCAGTAGTAATGAGTCCTCCCTACTTTTCTTTTGGTCTGGTTAAAGATTTGTCAAATATGTTTTTTTTCAAATAACCAACTTTTAATTTTGTTAAATTTTTTTCTATTTTATTTATTTCCTATTTTATTATTTCCTTCCATAATCTTGCCTACGCATTTAGTTTGCTCTTCTTTCTCTAGTTTCTTAGGCCAGTTTTCATTTTTTTTTCATGTATCTCATGCCTCTTTTTGTTTCTCTGTTCCCTTTTTCTGTCTTCTTTTTCATTAAGTAAATATTTTCTAGTGTAGTGCTTTGATTCCTTTTATGATTTTTTAACTATTTTTTTTTTTTTAGTCTGATAAGTTGCACAGGCTGGCCATGAACTTGTGATCCTCCTGCCTCAGCGTCCTCAGTTACTGGGATTAATCCACTACACCTAGCTTAGTTATTTTCTTATTTGTTGTCCTAGGGCTTAGAATACACATTTTATCTTGACAGAATCTACTTCAGACTTATACTAAGTTAATTCTAGTGAGATATATAAACTTTAATTGTAAATGGCTCCATTCTTTCCTCCATTTTCATGCTATTATTGTTATACATATTATGTCCATGAATGTTCCAAATTCAGCTATACCTGGTTACAATCATTGATTCATATATATTTTTTCCTTTAAAGGAACTAAGAGGAGAAAGGAGATGACAAATATATTTATAAAGTTTTGAAAGTATTAATAATAATTACCATTGCTGATCTTCTTTACTTCTCTGTGTGGATTCAAACTACCACCTGATGTCATTTGTTACTCTAACATATCTCTGTTCCTAACTACCTGTTTTGTGCTATTGTCAAATATATTGTCTTTTGTGTGTCATAGGGAAACATAATTTTATAGATATTGTATGTGAAATTGCTTTTTAAATCAGTTACAAGAAGAAAGAAAAATGTTTTCTAAATCATTAAAAGAAGAAAGGAAAATAAACATCATTATACTATCGTGTGATCGTGTATGTGTTGTGTGTGTGTGTGTGTGTGTGTGTGTGTGTGTGTGTGAGAGAGAGAGAGCTAGGGATCAAACCCAGGGCCTTGCACATGCTAGGAAAGCACTCTACTACTGAACCATACTCCCAACCCCCATTGGGCTACCTACTTAATTATCTTTACCTCATATCATTGGTTATTTGTCTGAATTTAAAGTGCTGCCTGGGGTCACTTCCTTTTAGTTTGAGAAACCTCTTTTAATAATTTTTATAAGGCATGTCTACTAGCAATGGATTCTCTTATTATTTGTTTTTCTGGGAAAGTGTATTTTGTCTTCATTTTTGAAAGATAGTTATGTTGGTTTAGGAACTGACAAGTTATTCTTTCTTTCAGCACTTTGAATATATCATTTTACTGTCTTCTGGCCTTCGTTGTTTTCATTGAGAAGTCAGCTATTAATCTTATTGGTGTTTCCTCATATGTAGTAAATTATATTTCTTTTCCTGCCTTCAAGATTTTCTCTTTGCCTTTCAATAATTCAATATTTCAGCAATCATAATGTATCCAGGTGTGTCCCTTTCTTTGTCATCTCTCCTTTTGGTACTACCATTGTGTGTGTGACACACACACACATATATGTGTATACACACACACACAAATGTGCACTTAATGATTTAATGGTGTATTCCACATATCTCTGAGGCTCTGTTCATTTTTGTTTTCTTTCTTCTTCAGATGGAAAAAAAATCTCTACTATCTTTGCTGTTAGGTGTGGGGGGAAACTTGGAAACTGCTTTCACAGATTAAGGAATTTATAATATTGCCCTATGTTCAACCAGAAATGAGAAGCTTAAATGTTCTCTTCCCTAGTCATTTTTGAGAAAACAGTGTTTGGCATATGTACAGCCTTCTAGACCACCAAGAATAGTTGAGATTAAATTTTAGAAGCAGCTCCTGGGCCAGCCAGAGTAGCTAATTGCTTAATCAGTGTTTGATGAGAAGTTATGACGACTTCTACCCTTTGTTGCTTCATCTGTATGTGGTTTGGGGAATGTTTTAAGTCTGTCTCATGTCCTGCTCTGATTGCTCTTGAACTGGGAACAGCCTAATGCATATGTACAGCTTTCTGGTCCTGTATGGATGAGTGTGATCTGATGAGACATATTCTTAAATCTCTCTTTAATGTTTATGTGATCATTTTTTTTGTGTATAGTGCTGGGTTTTGAACCCAGGGACTTGTGCATGTGAGGCAAGCTCTCTACCAACTGAACTATACACCCAGCCCATTCTTAGCTCTCTTTTTCATCTGTTTTCTCTGGTAACCTTCTGACTGGTAGGCCATTTTTCTTGTTGATACCAGTTTCATGAAACTACCAACACCCTCTTAATTGCTTGCCACCAGAATCTACATTGTTTTAAACAGCACCCATAGGCATGAACAACTCCATGATCTGTTCCACATCGTCATTTCCTATAGGGCAGAGCTGTGAGGCAGAGCTCCGGCATTCTCCATCCTTATGGCCTGTCTTCAGGTTCTGCCCTAGTTGAACTTCTAGGCCACTGCAGTGACACTAGGATGGGGACAGTGCCTATTTTTCCTGAAGTGACACTCTTTGCTCTGTGAATTGACACTGGGGAGGAAATGGTAGTTCCTTGATCTTCTCAGTTTGCCTGGCCCATTTTGGAACCTCTGAGCAAGCTTAGGTAGGATGACTGAGCCTAGTGCTCTTGGTGTGCTGTGTCTGGGATAAAGCTTCTAGCCTACAACTTGTGACTGGATGGGAAATACAGACCTGTCGTCTTGGCCACTTCCAGCCAAAATGGAGATTCTGCAATACTGAGTTGGGGGAGTTGATACATACTCCTGGAGTGAAATCATAGCTGCTAGACTGGGAGATGGAGGAGGATGGAACACTATTTTCTTGGCCACACCTATCCAGAACAGTGCTTTTGTAACATGGAGTAGGGATTCAGGCAAAAAGAAACAGCTCATGCTCAAATGCCACAGATTCTTACTGTCTTACCAAATAGTAGTAGATTTTTCTCCAATAAATAGTTCTCCATTTGATGTATGCTCTGAGGACAGTTTCCAGAGACTTTAACTAGGTATTTAAAAAAAGATTTTTTTAAGAGAGAGAGAGAGAGAATTTTAATATTTATTTTTTAGTTTTCGTTGGACACAACATCTTTGTACGTGGTGCTGAGGATCCAACCCGGGCCGCACACATGCCAGGCGAGTGCACTACCACTTGAGCCACATCCCCAGCCCTAAAAAAAATTTTGCCAATAAAATAGTTGTTTCACTGGGGAGCAACACCAGCTTCACACACAGCCATTCTGGAGGTCTCACCCTTTACTTAAAATTCTTCCAGTGGAAAAAATAATTTTTCAAGGTGGAGGCTTCTCCACAAATTATCTCTGCTAGAACTCAAGTAAGACAAATCAAAGATTTTATGCAGATAGAAAGAAAGCATACAAAAGGGAAAATTGAGGCTCAAATATAAGACTTATTTCCAAAATAATTCCAATAAATAGTTTGAAGTTTATCACATAAGTGCTGATATTTTGAGGAGTAGCTGCCCTCCAGAATTAGGCACTAGTCAAAAGGGAAACAGTTGTAATTATGTGAAAACCATTCTGTATCCTTCTTGGAAACGACTTGGGGATTATATCAGATCTTCTCTGGTGCTAAGAGAGCTATGATTTTCAAAATCCATTATAATTTTTATTGGGAAAAAAATAGGGAAAACACTTCACTAAATATTGACATGAACACAAAACAGCCCCTCATCTGCTTTCTAGAAGTACACAGTATAGGCTGGGTCCAAAAATGTAGACAAATAAGTAGATTGTGACATTTAAAAAAATTAGTTGTACATACCTTATATATAATCTGAGATATGATAAATTATTGTATAATGGTGTATTAAAAATTGTAATGCAAAATAAATAAATAAAAATTAGTTGTATAGGGACACGGTATCTTTATTTATTTATTCTTATGTGGTGCTGGGGCTCAAACCCAGTACCTCACCCATGTGAGGCAAGTGCTGTACCATTGAGCCACACCCCAGCCCTAGATTGTGACATTTGAACTGCCTTAGTGACCCTTTCCCTAGGGCTGTTGGGGAATATCATTTCCCTTATGTTTCCACTTTGCTCTCCCCCTCTTTGAAACAATCTAGGCTGTATAACTTTCCTCAGTGGAAAGTATACTAAGGCTCTGCCACTGGGAGAGGTGTCTTATTGGACACCCTCTCCCCATTTGAATCTCTTTTCAGCTGATTTACCACCACCATTTTTTCAAAGGAATGGTCAGTTGTAAAGAAAGGCGGGATCCCAAAGGGAATACACAGCCCTAGCCAACCTCACTTCCTTTCACACTTGTTCTTCCTGGGTGTGTCCTGATTCTGGACAGCCACTGTTCTTTTATGCCCAAAGCCAACAACATCATACCCTGGTTGCAGGGCTGGAGGGGCAGATCTCAACTCATCTGAACCCTGTGAACACTCTGTTATATGCCTTAGCAAAGAAAGTTCAGGACTGGTGACCAAAGGACACACTGAGGACATGCTAATTTGAGACCATGGCTATTACATTGATGACCTAGCCTCTCAGTTTCTGATCCTGAGTTCCTCAGATTTACGCTCCCCATCATTTCTGGACACATTTTTATCAAGATAGCTCACTCCTTAATTATCTTTTCTGAGCACAACCACCCTCCTCCTACAGCTCTTCAGCGCATCTGCAGTAGGGCCTCTTAGCTTTTGTCAGAAGACTTGGATTTTAGACCCTGCCTCCTCATTTCTCTCTCTCTCTCTCTCTCTCTCTCTCTCTCTCTCTCTCTCTCTCTCTCTCTCTCTCTCTCCCCCTTGCTTTCTCCATCAGCAGATGCCTTCAATTGCTTTTCTAAATAACACAGACCCCATAATGTCCTTGCCCCCTTGATCTTTGGCTCTTCTGTTCATGCCAATTGTCATCTCAAGGCCATCTCCCTGTCTCCTCCCTTAGTTCCCTCCTCTTTCTCTTGGCCCTGAGAATTCTTTCTTTATGGAGACAGCACTTCTGTCCCCTTCCAAACTCACTGCTCCCTGATTCTCTTTCCTCCCAGCATCCAGATTTGCAGCTTTACAAAATGCATGGTTCTAGAGTTCTAGGCCTCCTGTTGGCCAGTCCAGTGAAGAAGAGAAGCAGACCCCAGGGGTCCTTGAGGAATGTACCTGTGTCCAAGGGGGAAGCTGCCACTGGCCCTCACCCACTGTGTCCTAGAGGAATGTCTGCCCAGTGCTGCCGGAACCTCTGTTTCACCAAGAGAAGATAGAAACCCAGATGTTAACATAAACTGTACCACTTGTAAATGTTGAGAACTATTCTGTTTTCTCTCCAAGAATCTGGGGGTAGAGGCATAATACCCTCATATATCTGGACTAGATTTAACACCCTTAACCTCCCACAGTAGTTTAGGTACCTAGTTCTGGAAGATTGCCTGCTCAAAGTCTGTACTGCTGCCACCATTTCATTGACCCACCATGATCACTGCCTTTAAGTGGAGAGCTATAATGGCTTCTAAATGTTCTCTCTGCCTTATGTGCTCCTCTCTACTGTGTATAACCCTGTTTGACAGTTGCCTCAGTATTATAGAGCCTTGAGGTTAAGGAAGTGGGTTCTAGGATCTAAATGTATAGATTTAACTCCAGACTGGTCATTTATAAGCTGTGGGATCTTGGGCAAGTGAGTTCATCTTTCTGAGTCTCTGTTTCCTCATCTGCATAATTTAAAAAATAGTTGTACCTCCTCATAAGACTGTTGTGTGGATTTAGTAAAGAACCATGTCTTAACTCAGTGGTAGAACAGAGTGCTTGCTTAGCACACATGAGACCCTGGGCTCCCTCCCTAGTACACACACACACACACACACACACACACACTCACACACTCACATGCCTGAGATGGAATAAATACTCAGTAAATGTTAATAGTGATCTTTATGGTCATCCCCTTATGCAATGACCTTCAAAGTCTCCCTTGCCCCCACTTTTGGTACTAGGAACCTAAGGGCACTCTACCACTGAACTCCATCCCTAGCCCTTTAATTTTTATTTTGAGACAAAGTGTCACTCAGTTGCCCAGGATTGGCTTGAATTTTTGTTCCTCCTGCCTCAGTCTCCCTGGGATTACATGCACCACCATACCTAGCTCCTCTTGCTTCTCAAATAGAGTTCATCTTCTTTGTCTAGGCATTCAAAACTCTCTCTTTCTCTTGCTCTGGCCTGAGCCCACTGTAGCTCTTTCTAGGTAGTGGTTTAGCCACATTGGACTTCTCACTTCTATCTACTTTTTTTTTCCTTTTTGGTGGCACTGCAGATCAAACTCAGGGCATCATGTATGCTAGGCAAGCACTCTACCAATGAGCCACACTCCAGCCCCTATTTATTATCTTCTTCATTTTCCTTTCTCCCCTGAAGTGCTTTATGTTCTCATTACATCATCAGTTTCATCCTCCCAATAACCTTGCAAGCAGCGGCTATGATTAGCCTGACTTCATAAGCAAAGGGACCTGTGCAAGGTCCCACAGCCTGAAAGTGAAGGAAGCACACATGAGACCCTGGGCTCCCTCCCTAGTACAATCCACATCTGTCTAAATTCTGTGGTCCTGTGATATTTTCACTGTACTGTTGGGAGGAAAAGACACAGGGCCAGGAAGGTAACAGAAAGACTTGAGATTCACTTCTCCCTTGGGAAAATCACAGGGCATGTTTTCTCTCTAGGATAAACAAATCTAAAAGAGTGATGAAGCCTTGTGAGAATGCTATTAGGGCAGATTGGGGGCCAAGATATGCTGGTATTATAAAAACTGCAGAAGTCAACACAAGGGACTTTTAAAATTAGGTTTAGGAAAAGTTGCAAAGCAAGAAAGGGATTAGCCCAGCTGTTTGAGGTCAACTTGGTAATGTTATAGTACAGATCCTTTGTAGCAGGGAAAGATAAGCCCTTCTTATAGAATTTGGTAAGATCAGCTTAGCAAAGCAGTTAGGTGCCCCAGACAGAGAAATGAATTTCCCAGGTTTAAATCTCAGTTTTGCTGCTTAGAATCTCTAGAAAGTTATGTTTAATTTTTCTCATATGTAAAATAGGGATAATAATAATACCTGCCTCACAGGGTTGTTGTTTTGATTAAGTAAAATCATGTTTTAAAGTTCTTAGAACATTGTCTTGCACACAATAAGTTCTTTTTAAAAAATATTTATTTTTTAGCTGTAGTTGGACACAATACCTTTATTTTATTTATTTATTCTTATCTGGTGCTGAGGATCAAACCCAGGTCCTCGCACATGCTAGAAGAGCGCTCTACCACTGAGCCACAACACCAACCCACCAACAATAAGTTCTTTTATAGATACTAGGCAGTATTTGTCTTTCCCAAATATGTGCACCCATACTAGGTGGCATCGGAAACTTCTGGGTTAATAGTTCTGTCTTGTTCTGTTCCATTAACTAAAAACAAAGTCCTAATCATGGCACCACATCTTATTTTACATATTTTGAAACTTTTCAGAGTTCTTGGGACACCACACTATGAAGATGATGAAAATTTTCTGAAATATTAATATTATTTTCTGGAAGGTGGTGACCACACTCTTTCCCCATTTCCCTAATTTACATACTTTTTGTATTTGAACTCTGGATTTTAGTGACCTGGGTTTCAGATTCCAGCTTTGCTACTTATTCTCTCTGTGACCATGGGCAAGTTACCTAATTTTGCTTCAATTTGTTCATGTGTCAAATAGAGGTAATAATAGTATCTGTATCATGGAGTTTTTATAAGGATTAAACAATGCAGCTAACATGCTTAGCACAGTTCTTGGCACAAAAAAATCTTAATTTTAAATGACTTATTAAAACTATCAGAAAATAAATTAAGAAATCATTAGGTATCTCTAAAATTTTTTTGTTACTAATTCTCCATTTCCAGTGCATTCTCAGTCCCTGATCAGAGTTTATTCTTTAAAAGGGAATCTTGAACTTGTGCCACATTCCTCCCTTGGCCCTGCCAGCCCCCATACTTGGGTCCTTTAGACCTAACTGCAGCCATGGGCTCTCATTTGGTGTCAGAATGGCTCAGAACAGCTTCTCAGGTAATCCCCCACATATCATCAGATTCAACAAACCACTCACAACAGGTCTCACTCTGCATGGGGCTAGAAGAAAGCTAGACATTTTATTTATTTTTTGTCTGTTTTTGTGGTTCTGAGTATTGAATCCAGGGCCTTGAGCCTTCTAGGCAAGCACTGTACCACTGAGCTACATCCCTAACCCTACACATTTTATACAGTTATGGAGGAATGGAATGTCACCTCTACATAAAACAAAATGCTGTTAGCGCATTACATAGTTTCCATACTGAATATGAGGTTTCTATTTATATTTCTGTTAGGATCACTCTGACTCTGGTATCTTTTAGCCCATCCTAGGCTCACATCCTGTCCAGCATCAGCTGTTGCCAACAGTAACCTGTTCCTCTTTGCCCATTCAGCCCATGTGTCTCAAGCATTTATTACATGTCAAACGGCAAGGGAGGAAGAGAGAGAGAGAGAAAGTAAGGACAATTTTAGAGGAAGGAATCAGTGAACAGAATGATTCTTGCTTCTGCAGACCATTTTAGTACTGTGCATCTGGACTTTGGTGAGAGACAGGCCTAATGCATACCCTGGCTCTTGTCAATTGTGCAACATGGGACAAGTACATCTGTCTCATTTTGATCAACTATAAAATGAGGATTGTCTAAATGTCTACCATGAAGATTTGCTGTAAAAATAAGACTTAGCATTTGTGAGTGCTAAATAGAGACCTAATCAATAATATTTTTAATTATTGTGAGTCATATGTTGCCTAGACCCAATTTTCAACTAGAGTATTGGTCCTAGAAATAAAAATAAAGGAGAATCCACATGAAAAAAAAAATATACTTGGACCCCTATCCTTATACCATGCATAAAGTTAACTCAAAATGGAGTGATCAAAGATGTAAATAAAAAAAAATCCTACCTCTATGTATTGGAAGAATCAATATTGTTAAAATGACCGTACTCTCCAAAGTGATCTACTGATCCAATGCAATCCTGAACAAAATACCAATGACATCTTCATGGAAATAGAAAAAACAGTCCTAAAATTTATGTGGAACCACAAAAGATTCTGAGCAGCTGAAGCAAATGTAAGCAGAAAGAAAAAGTAGAGGCATCACAATATTGACTTCAAGACATACCACAAATTTATAGGGGGAGTAGAGACAGGAAAGTTAAAGGGTTCAGGAGTATAGGTTGTCTAGGAAGAATAACTCCTGAAGTTATTGTGTACATGAGTTGAAATGTTACATTGTACCCCATAAATAAATACAAGTATAGTCAAATTAATTTTTTTAATTAATGAAGTGAAAATATAACCCAAAGAATGGGATATTGCTGTAAATCATATCTGATAAAGTATTATATCCAGAATATATGAAGAAGTCTTACAGCTCAACAATTTACAGATAAACAACTGCCCGGTGCAATGGCACAACACCTGTAGTTCTAGCTACTTGGGAGGCTAAAGCAGGAGGATTGCTGGAGCATAGAAGTTCAAGACCCAGCCTAGGCAACATATTGAGAACTCTATCTCTAAAAACAAGCATCAAACAAACAACAAAAAGCAAATAACAACTCAATTTAAAAATTGGCAAAAGATCTGAATGGACCATTCCCAAAGATATATAAAAGGCCAATAATCACAAGAAATGATATTGAGCATCATTACCCATGAGGGAAGTTCAAATAAAAACCACATGAGATGCCACTTAAAACCAGATAGGATGACTACAATCTAACAGATAGATAATAACAAGTGTTGACAGAGATGTGGAACAATGGAGCCTTCATATACTGCTGGTGGGAATGTAAAATGAGGTAGTCTCTATAGAAAACAGTCTGACACTTCCTAAAATGATTAAACACATGACCCAGCAATTTCACTTGTAGGTATTCCCCAAGAAAGATGAAAGCATATATCTACATAAAAACTTGTATATAAATGTTCTTAGGAGCATTATTCCTAATAACCAAAAAAAGTGTAAATAACCAAAATATCCTTCAGTGTGTGAGTGGATAAACAATTGTGGCATATGCTGGGGACCATATAATACTAAAACTCAGCAATAAAAAGGAATGAAATATTGATACATGCTACAGCATGGATGAACCTTAGAAACATTACGCTAAGTGAAAGAAGCCAGACACAAAAGCCTATATTTTGTTATGATTCCCTTTATAAGAAGTTCCCAGATAAAGCAAATTCATAGATATAAAATATAATAGTGGTTGTCAAAGACTGGGATGGAGAAATAAGAAGCTAATAGGTTTGAGGTTTCTTTTGGGGGATGGTGAAAATGATCTAAAATTGATGTGGTGAAAGATACACAACTATGTGAATATATTACAATCCATTTACTTATCTACTTTAATTGGTTGGATTGTATGGCATTTGTGTCAGTCAGTTCTCCATCACTACACCAAATGCCTGAGATAAGCAACTTATAAAGAGAAAAGGTTTATTTTCACTCTCAGTTTTGGAGGTTTCAGTCCATGATCAATGTGGCCCAGTTGCTTTGGGTTTATGGTGGCACATCATGACAGGAGTTTATGGCAGAACAAAATCACTCCCCCCATGGCCAGTAAGTGAAAAATGAGGAAGGATTATGGTTCCACAATCTCCTTTGAGGGCACACTGCAAATGACTTGAAGACCTCCCACTAGGCCCCACCTCTTTAATGTTCCTCCATTTCCCAATAGTGCCATGCTGGGGACCATGCCTTTGGCACATGAGCCTTTAGGGGATATTCCAGATCAAATCTATAGCAATGTATGACTTACATTTGAATAAATTTTTTTAAGGAAGGAGCCAGGCATGATAGTACAGTCCTGTAATCCCAGCTTCTCAGAAAGCTGAGGCAGGAGGGTCATGATTTCAAGGCCAGTCTGGGCATATTAGCAAGATACTATCTCAAAATAAATATTAAAAAGGGCTGGATGTGTAGCTCAGTATTAGAGCACTTACCTAACAGTTGTGAGGCCCTGGGTTCCATCCCAGTTGTGGAAATAAGAAAAGAAGTAAGGGGAAAATAATTATCTAGAGACAGCATGGTGGAATTGACAAAGGGGTTACCAGAGGTCATTAGGAGATGTATCTGTATAGGCGTGTATCCCTTTAGGTGTGATGGTTGTGCTGCATATTTCATAACACGCACATGTGCATATGCACATACATGCTTCAGAATATTCTGGCCCTGGCCTGGCCATAGGTAAAACATAGGCAAGGTTTTCCTTGGCACTTTTTAAATTCTTCCTCCAACTTTCTACCTAAGGATGAAAAATATTTAACTTCCTTTCCCTTGAAGTGGTTTTTGCATTCCTACTGGGTACTCTTACTGCCTACAGAGAAGGAATTATTGATCTTTCTGAATGAATGAAATTTGAAGATTTTACCACCTCCTTTTCTTTGTGGGCAGGGCTTCAGGAGAGGAGTGGAGTTGTGTAGCCCATGTATATCATGATCTGGCACATCAGGGTATGACCTGTAGCCTTGATGCCAGCTAGTATGAATTACTCATTGTGCAGAGGACCCAGGCAAGGCAGGCAGACACTTCCCAGTGACAAATGTGTTCAGAAGGGTTTCTAAAGTTGGCCTGTATTGTATGTGGCAAGTCTTCTGTCTCTGTTCCTTTACAGGAGCTTCTTTGAACAACCAACCTTGGCAAGTTTCTCCCCCCTTTTGTAGACTTCGATCTGCATCAGATGAGGTATATTCATGGTATGATGGGAAGGGGGCTGATCTGAGCACACGTGGCAGCCAAGATGACATAATGGACAAGAGTGGTACCCCATAATTTTCATATTATTCCTGAGTGGGTGTTTTGGTAATCAAAGTAGAATATGCCCATGGAAAGAAATAACAGTAGCCTACAAGAACACCCACCACCGTCCCCTTTCTGGAAAAAAAAAAACAATTTTAGTTCTTTTCTTGTGGTCTTCACTCTCATTTCTTTAAATAAAGCACTTTTACTGTTGTTCCTTCATTTACCAATTTTTGGCAATCCGTTGACTTCCTGCTGAGCTAGTTAAGGATTTAGCACCATTATATAGCCCTTCATCACTTTTATTCCTTTGCTGGTTATCCTAATAATTCATACAATATACTAACATATGTTTTTGTTTCATCAATTATCAGTTGCAACTTTTGAATCCCCACTTGGTAGGATAAGGTTCTGGCAGTCTTCCCCTTGACCTTCAGCTATTCTCTACTCGGCACTTCATTAGGCAGCATTTTTGTAAAAACTTTGTCCTCATTTCAAAAACCCTTGTCTTAAAAAGCAGATGATGTAAAAGATGAAAGTAATTTTATTGAGCATCTACTATGTGCCAGGAACTGTGCATTCATCACCACATTTAATCTTTCATAGTGATCCTGATAAGGAAATATCATAATTGTAATTTTAGACACGAAGAAACTGACCAGACCACATATCTGGTAGGGGGCCAAGGTGAGATTTGAACCAGAGGTAGACTCCAGAGTCCCTATTCTTTTCCCAGAGCCCCATGAATCCCTCAGGTTCATTTTGATCTGCAATTTTTAAGTCCCCTTTCTGTGGTCATGGCTTAGATTAAAAATCATTGTTTATTTTTGGAATCCCACAATGATTCTGGCTCATTCATCCAGAGGGCACAGGAAGGGGTGGCTTGAGAGGAAACTCAAGGCAAACAGACCATCCCTAGGGGATGTGGGGAGAGTGGATCATCTGAATGAAGTTGATGGCTCACTTGCATGCCTGGCATCCCTCTCTACCTGTGGCCTAGGCTTTCACCTTTGGAAGGCAGCACATAAGTCCCAGGTGGTCCCTGAGGTGACATTGGGAACCATTTTACTGCACCAGGACTCTCATGCTGCCTTTGATATGAGAAGCAAATACAAAAAAAATTGAAGGCTATGGCTGACTCAGACCATTGCTCTGGCATTGCGGTCATAGACACATGTGGGAAATTCCCAAATTGACTTTCCCACAGAGCTGTTTTGGAGTGGGGGACAGAAAGAGTCCGGGGGTGGAGATTGTATTTTAGTTATTTATTTGATTAGTATTTGTTAAATTGGTGGACCATTTTAAGCAGAGGCCCTGAGTGGGATTTCCCCAGGGGTCACTTTAGGGCATATAGAAGAGTCCTAAGGTCAAAAGGACCAGGCTCAATTTTCCATACTGAGGAAGGAGAGGCTACAATAACATAAAACAAACCCAGATTCTTGCTAATCATCTTCATACTGCTGTCATAGAAAAACATTTGGATATCCCCACCCACCCACTTTCCTCCAACCCACGTCCTCTGGGTTATTCCTTTCTGGTGGCATTCCAACCATCCACCCTGCCTTGGAGTCATCTCAATCCTTCCATCTTCTTGCCTCTTGCAACCCTTCTTCCTCACCCCTGGCCCATTCCCCCAGCATACACACCATACTTCAAAAAGACCCCCACTATTGATTTGCAATGTTTGACACATTCACCCTTTCCCCTCTCTCCTTAGTGACGTCCCAACCTCATTAACTCAGGCATAGATATTGGTCTCTTCAATGACTCTGTGCCTCCAATTAGACCACCCACCCACTACACTAGCTTAGCCCCCATTCATCTTGTCACCACTGCTAGATGAATCTGCCTACAGAACAGCTGTGTGAAGCCTGTTTACACTTTCCACGGGCTTCTCTGTTGCTTACAGCATAGAATCCAAATGCCTGAACTTCGCATTCAGGGACCATACTATCTGGTGTCAATCTCAATTTTTCCAGGTTACATTCTTGCCACTTCCCTATTGGACACAGAACTTCTTGAAGATAAGAAAATGCATCTGGCTTACTTCTGGTGCTGTGACAACATAGGAGGGTGCCTAGAGTAGCATAGGGTCAGGACTTGTTTGCTGAAAGAATGAGAATGATAAAGACATGACTGGACTCATTTTACCAAATAATTGTTCAGGGGCCTCTGTCCTTGGCCAGTTGGGTGACCCTGGATAAGTCTTTTCCTCTTTCTGAGCTTTTTATCTTCCACAAGAGTTTTCAAACTAGCAACTCTTAGGCCTGAAGGGTCTGAAGACATGTTTTGTTGGTTGGCACATGAAAATGATTTGAAATGCCTTTTGTGTAAAGGCATGTGAGCTCTTGTTCTCCACTCCCTCTCCTATTTTCTGCCACCTCCCCACCTCCCTCATTTTTCATTAGCTGCTTGGTGCCTACAGGTATTTACATTAGTGACCCTTGGATTAGGTGGTGTTTACTCACCTTTCAACTCTGGCACTCTGGAATTTTTTGTTTGACCTACTTTGAAATGAAAATTGCAAGTTCTTTGCTTAAGTGGTTTTCAATGTCATCTAATATACAGCAGCCAGGCCAGACTGACTTTGCCCTCTAAAACAGGCCACCAAAGAATAGTGGTGTGGGCTTTAGTATTTATGACTTTGACAGTCGGTTCAGAGGGAGATGCTATTTCATTGAAAGTGATTGTCTTTACATAGCCCAGCACAAGTGGTGCCCATTTATAGTCCAGAAAGGACCAAGCACAGCGTGCCCATTGGCAGCCAGCTGGGCATACACAGAGGGCATTGGTTTGAGGCACAAAGTGTGAATTTAGCCCAAGTTGTCTGGCAGGGTCTTTTCCAGGACAAAGTGCTGAATGAAGGGTGTGTGCTAGAAGTAGTTTAGTCTGCATGGGATCCATAGAGACACACACAGAGGGTAGGGAAGGGCAGGGAAACATTCTCACCACTGAGCCCCTTTGCATTAGCCTTTCCCAAAGGCCATATGAGTTGCCAATCTGCCTGATCACAGGCTGGCAGGGCATGACTCACTGCAAGATGCTAGACAAACCCAGAAGCGGCTGGAAAGCACTGGCCCATCCTGGACAGCAGTTGACCCCTGCACATTTGGGCAGCATCTGTGTGAGAGGTACTGGGTACTGGGTAGAGGGCTGGGCTGATGGGGGTGGGTGTGCCCAGCACTGGGTACAATCAAAGCAAAAGTACAACCACTGATGGTAGCCTGTAGGGCCAAATGGCGGCAGTCATTGAGTCTATGCATAGCCTGACTGCCCCTAAAGTTCATGTGGAAGGCATCAAGGGGCTCTTCAGTTAGGGGACACACAATGGCAAATCCACCCAATGTAGCAATTGTAGGCAACTGGTTAATGGGTGGGAGGGAGTTGAGGGAGGCAAAGGAAGAAGAAAGACCATGTTTCTGACAGCCATTTCATGTGCCTAGAAGAACTCCAGGGATCTTCCTGGGGTGAAAGGGATTGACTCTGTGTGGTTTTGCCCCCACCCCCATTTCTGCCCTTTTCTGCTCTGCTGCTTATGAACTCAGAGAGACAAATCCCTAGTCGTTCTGTTTGTCAAAGTCAAATAGAATAGAGAAGGTAAACTTTGCAGTGAAACTCTATGGATCACATTGCAAAGCTCTAGAGAAATGGTTTTAGGTTTTTGTTGGTGGTGGTTTCCTTTGCATGACTGCCACCATCTCATGCCAGCCAAGTTTTGGGTGAAGCACTTTAGACTGTTGTGGCTGCAAATGGAAATGGGCATGTTGGGTATGGGGCTGTAAGACCACACAAGCGCCTAAGACTAACAGAGGCTGACTGGGCAGGGCTTGCCTATAGCCATGACCAAAGATTATAAACACAGGGGGATGCTATGTGATGGTTGGTGTGACTGTGGGTATGCTGTGAGTTATGTGCATGTTTGTGACATGACTGGGGGACCTGGCTGTAACCATAGTGTGTTGATTTTGTTCCATGCTGCTGGAAACCAGGATGCTCTGGCAACAAGGACAAGCCTGGGGAACAAGGCCAGAGAGCTCATGTCAGCTAGATAGGAGGGGTGGGAACAGCTTTCACCTTCATTTCTACACAGCCAACTGGGCCTGTATCTCTGGCAGCAGTTGATGGTGTCGGAAAGCCTCCATGCCATCTCTAGCTGGCTGCAGTATTCTAGCTGGAAGCCACAGAAGTCCTCACATCATCTTGTGCCATTTCAGTCCCCCGTACCATAGAAGCCCATTTTCTCTGCATAACAGATGCAGGAGATAAGACCTGGCCCTTGTGCCCTTATACTTTAACCTCATATTCAGCCATGGGTCATCACCACACAGTGAGGCTTCTTGCTGCAATGACATGCCTCACTGACATGGAAGCCACAGGGGTTCCTGTTTTCCATCATTTGAGAACTTGGAGGTCAAAGCAAGCCAAGTACTGGTTTGGGCTCTGCAGCTGCTGCCAACATACTGCCCACCTTGTCTATCTCTTCCCACCCATGTATTAGTCAGCTTTTCATCACTGTGACCAAAATACCTGACAAGTACAACTTAGAAAAGGGAATTTTATTTTGGCTCATGAGTTCAGAGGATTCAGTCCATGGTAGGCTGACTCCATTGCTTTGGACCTGAGGCGAGGCAGAACAACATGGCAGAAGAGTGTGAAGGAGAAAAGCAGTTCAGCCCATGGCATCCTGGAGGCAGAGAGGAAGAAGAAGGGGCCAGAGGGAAGATAAATCCCCTAGGGCACACCCCTAGTGACCTACCTCCTCCAACTAGATCCCACCTCCCAATAATTCATTCAGCTATCAATGGGTTAATTCATGGATAAAGTCAGAGCCCTTAAGATCCAATTATTGCCTAAAAGCCCCACTTCTGAACACAAGACTTTAGGTGACATTCCAGATACAATCCATAACAACCAGCATGAAGAGAGTTCCAGAATACTTCAGAGATGGTAATCCTATAACTAGTGGTCACTGGATCTTCATCCCTATGTCTACGAACCAGCTGACCAGGCCTGGCATGGGGACTCTATCTCAATGAGCCAAGGATGTTCATCCCTTAAGCTGTAGGATTTTTGCCCAGTGACCAGGAACTGGGATTCCCTGATCAGGAGAGGAAATCAAATGCACTCCCCACTGTATCCCTGGCAGGTAACATAAGGGATAGAGTTGGCCAAGTGTGAGACAACTTGTGGTATGACCAACCATAATTCCTGTCTCCTCGCATTAATTTTGAAAACACTGTGTGGTGGGTGTGGGGTGGGGAGCTAATCCTAAAGCATCTGTGAGCCATATTCAGCCTCCTGGCTGCCAGTTTGTGACCAATGTGAGAAGCAACACTGAGTTGCACATCCCTGAGAATGCTTTTTGCCTGGAGAACTCTTTCCCGGTCTTCCAAACCCAGCTCAAATGGCATCTCTACCACTTTCTCTGACTCCTTTCTTAGGCCAAACAAATACTTCTCTGTGATCTCCCAGCATCTCTATCATAACATATTAATATCCTTTCATTCAATAAACCACTTTTTTAAAGATGGGGTCTCACTATGTTACCCAAGCTGACCTCAAATTTCTGGCCTCAGGCAGTCCTCCTGTCTCAGCCTCCTAAGGATCTAGGACACCTACCTACCAATAAACCTTTATTAACTGCTTTGGCAAGGATTTGTGCTGTGATTACAGACATAAATAAATAAGAAACAGTTCCCACCCTTGAGAAGCAACTAGTCCAGAAGGGAGAGAGATAGAAGAACAAACAGACTCTCAAGTGTCTAAAGGCTCAGGCAGCGCTTTCCGAAGGGCTCCCTCTGTGCATGTGTAACAGAAAAGCTCAGCAAGGTCCTAGAGGAAGAAAATGAGTAAACCAAGCTAAGAAGGAGGCAGGGTTTTCTTTCTTTCCTTCTTCTTCTTCTTCTTTTTTTTTTTTTTTGAGGGGTTACTGGGGATTGAACTCAGGGGCACTCAACCACTGAGCCACATTCCCAGCCCTATTTTGTATTTTACTTAGGGACAGGGTCTCACTGAGTTGCTTAGTGCCTCACTTTTGCTGAGGCTGGCTTTGAACTCTCAATCCTCCAAGGCAGGGCTTTCTTGGCCCAGGGAGTCCCTTAGCAGATCCCAGGATTTCTGGATACCAATGTCATGTTCAGGCCCTGGCAGGCAGCTCTGTGACTGGTTTATAAGGAATGGGGAGGTAGGAGTGGCAGGAAACGAGGCAGATCATTTAGGGTCTCCTGGGCATGCTGTGGATCTTGGCCATGTTTCTTCTGGAGGAAGTAGGAAGCCAGCTGAGGGTTTGAAGCAGAGCACTGATCAGTCTGATCTTGGCTTTGGAAGCCTTACACTGGAGCCTACATGTGTAAGATAGACAGGAGGAAAAAACTGTGATGGGAAAGCTGTTGGGGAGCTAAATCCCATTGTGTGAACTTGTTCACTTTGTAATTGCTAAATGATTGAGAGAGTGAATGAGGTAGAAAGGTATGCTAGTCAGCTTTCCATCACTATGACAAATGCCTGAGAAAATCAAGTTATAAGAAAGGAAAGTTTTGTTTTAGCTCATGATTTCAGAGATTTCAAGCCATAGTCATCTGACCTGTTACTTTTGGGGCAAGGCAGCACATCATGGCAGGAACACATGATGGAACAAAGCTGCTCAGCTTTGGTCACTAGAAGAGAGAGAGAGAGAGAGAGAGAGAGAGAGAGAGAGAGAGAGAGAGAGAGAGAGAGAGAAATGGGGCCAAGGTCTCAAATTCAGGAGCATTTCCCTAATGACGTAACTTACTTCTACTAGGCTCCACCTACTGAAGATTCCACTACCTCCCAGTAGCACTACAGACTAACAACCAAGTCTTTAATATGTGGGTCTCCAGGGAACATTGTAGATCTAAACTATAGTAGAAGGGATGTGTAGAATGAATACTGCAGCTGCTCCTGGGGAACTCTGGCTCATTATTACATAGAGGCTCGCCTTCATAGGCACCCACTCAGTTGTCTCATGGCCATCTCAACATTGACATATTCAAAAACAAACTTCTACAGGGTGTAGTGGCACACACCTATAATCCTAGCAACTCAGGAGGCTGAGGTACGAGGATCACAAGTTCAAGGCCAGCCTGGGCAATTTTGCAAAATGTCTTAAAATAAAAAGAGCTGGGGATGTAGCTCAGAGTTAGAGTGCTCCTGGGTTCAATCCCTAGTACCAAAAAACAAACAAAAAACCTCCTGGTCTTGTCCCCCAAGCCTTAGCTCTTGCAGTTTTCTCCATCTCTATTAATGGAAACCCTGATTTTCCAGTTTCCCAGAACTCAAACCTTGAGGTTATTCTTGATTCCTCTTTCTCTCAAACCATTAGCAGACCATGTTTCCATCTTGAAATATATCCAGAATCATACCACTTGTTACCACCTTCATGGTCTGGGCCCCTGTCATATGCCTCACCTGAAGATTTTCACCAGTCTCCTATCTTCCTGCTTAGACTTCCTTGGATCTTGTACCCTGTACTCTCAACACAACAGCCACAGTGATTATGAAAAAACAAAAGCCAGATTGTGTCCTGCCTCTTCTTAAAACCTTCTAATTGAGCTCTGTTTCAGACTAAAAGCTAAAGTCATTAAAAGGCTCTGCCTGATCTGTCCCCCTGACTTGTGGGACCTCTTGTCCTACCATTCTTTTTCATTGCTCCAGCCATGCTGGCCTCCTTGCTGTTCCCCAAACAGCCTCCAGGGCTCCAGGTTCTTTGTAGTTGCTCTTCCCTCCACTCAGAATCCTTTCTTTCCACATAGTTGCCTCACTCCTCCCTCACTTCATTCAGGACTCTGCACAAATGTTATCTTCTCAATGAAGGCTTCTTTGACCATCCTGTTATAGAGTAGTACCCCCAAGCCCCTCTTCTGTTTCACTGTTTTCCAATCTATTTATTGTCTCCTAACTTACTACATGTTTTCCTCATTTATCTTATTTATTATCTATCTCTCATTATCAGAATATAAGCTTTGTAAGAACAGAAACTTTTGTGTTTCTTTTTCCCCTGCTATATTCCTGGTGTCTGAGCCAGTGCCTGGCACATTGCAGATACTTCTTAAGGATTTATCAAATAAATAAGCAGGTGGATAGTGGTATGTAAGGATGCTTTGGGTCATCTCTGGTCCTTGTGACCTGAGATTCTCAGGAGCAGATTGTTTAGGGGAAGGAGAGAGCCCACTGTACCATAGGAGGAGCTGGCAGGTCTAGCCATAGTGACCTTCCACAAGTCCCTTCCCCTCACTGATCCTCAGTTTGTTAATTTATAAAGTGATTTATAGCAGCCAAGTCCAATGATGTATGTCTGTTATTCCAAAGATTCGAAAGGCTGAGGCAGGAGGATCATAAGTTTAAGGCCAGCCCTGGGTAGCTTGTCTCAAAACAAAATATAAATAAAAAGGACTGTAGGGTAGCTCAGTAGTAGAGCATCACTAGGTTCAATCCCCAGTACCTCACACAAAAATATTTTAATCCTCACCTTAATAATATCATGTAGGTATTATTAGACCTGTTTTTCAGAAGAGAACACTGAGTCTTTGTGGAGTTAAGTGATTTGCCCAAAATCCCACTGAAACCCTCCCACCTTCTACAGGAATCGCTTGGCAATCTGCTGACCAACGTCTAGGAGGCTAATCTGTGGCTGGAGTTATGAAAGAGACTGAAAGGAGGATGCTCTGTTCTTCCTTTGGCTCCATCTAGGCTGCAGGTGGAGCCTAAGGGGTGGAAAACAGGCCAGCCCAGATGGAAGTCATCACTGTCCCACCGGCTCCCTGAAGCAGAAGGGAGGCGCCTTCCTGGCCTAGCCCTGCCAGGAATGCCGGGCGTCCTGAGAGGCTGGGACCAGTGAGCGATGGGGATGGGGGCAGTGTTCGGGTTACTCTATGTGTTGAACTATTTTCCTTTCTCATTCCAAGGATCAGAGAGCACTGGGTGAGCTGTTCTTTGTTCCAGTAGAAACAGAAAACCAGAAAAACCCAGTGGGGGTTGGCCAGACTTTTCCTTTGTCCTCCTAACTGAGAGGACTAAGGCAAGGGGGGTGGGGCAGGGCCACAACAAGGGCAACAAATCTGTAAGAGAAGGACTAGGACAGGACTCAAAAACAATAACAACAAGGAACACAAAGAGCTAAGTGCACGCCAATGGGGGAGACCTTGAAGCTTCCTCCCTGCAGCCTGCCTTCACGTGTGAGTCTTCTAAGCCTGGCAGTCTCCAATGAGGGACAAACAGGATCCCAGAGTCACAGTACAGCTGGTTCTCTTCTGGCCCAAAATGTGCCAAAGGCCACCCCCAGGACCACTGTCCCTCATGCATCATCTTAACTCCCTGGTCCAGTGTCTTTCCTGTCCCAACAACACACCATGCTCCTACCAAGAATAATAAGAACTCAGATTTGTCAGTCATTGAAAATTTGCCAGGCACATTTTCATAGCTCTTCAGGGGCAGGGTTGCTTAGTGGTTAAGAACACAGGCTCAGGGGCCAACTGCCTGACTCTTCCATCTGTAGCTGTGATCTTGAATAAGTTACTTGGCCTCCGTCTCGTGTTCCTCATCTTTAAAATGGGAATGATCACAAGATCTACATCTTAAAGTTGTTTTCTAATTAAACAGGCTAATATCTAAGCTCCCTAAAAGCAAGGATTTTTTTATTGGTTGTTTTTAGTTATATCTGACATTAGAATTCATTTTGACATAAGTATAAAAACATGGGCTATAATTTGCTCTAATTCAGTCCCCAGTACTTGTATACTCCTACCTTCCTCCCTCCCCTTGTTCCCTTCCCTCTACTCTGCTGATCTTTCTGCTATTTACTTTCATTTTTTTAAGTTACTGAGAAGCAGAGATTTTTGCCTTTTATTCACTGCTGTACCCCTAGGACCTAAATAGAGCCTGATATCCACTCAATAAACATGATTATAAAGGCAACTGACCCTTTAGAAAGCACTCCAAATATTAGTTGTTGTTACTGTTCTCTCACAACAGCCCCGAGAGGAGCATTCTGAATTTCATGCATGTTAGCATTGGTACCATGTAAGTTTCAAGTTATGAGTCAAGGTACTGAAGGAGTAGATTTAAAGCATATATTTAAAATTGAGGGAGAGGGCTGGGGATGTGGTTCAGTTGGTAGAGCACTCACCTAGCATGTGCAAAGTCATGGGTTCCATCCCCAGCTCTGTAAAAAAAAAATGTAATAAATAAACAAATAAATTAAAATTGAAGAAGCTTCTGGCTACAAAGTGTTAGGAATTCAGCCCTCAAATCTAAGTTTTAATATTCTTTTATTCATTTGCTCATCTATTCTACAAATATTTCATCAATACCTCTAGAGGGCAGGCCCTGAGCATAGAGCTAGGGATCTATTGATAACAAATCAAAGATTCCACATTTGAAACGCTGAAATTCTAATAAAAGCAGATTTCAAAAATACTTGTCTTAGTTTTTCTAATCAGTGTTGTGAAGAAAATAAAGCAATATATAATAGGATAGAGTGGCTGGGGTGTATGTGTGGAGGGTCTACTTTAGATCATGTTCAGAGAAGGCTTCCAAAGAAGTAACATTGGTGCTACTCTTGAAGATCATGATCTCAGGTGATGGGCTCCCATTGAGAGTTGGTCCTCAATATCATGTCAGTACTACCCCAGTCTATTCAGGCTACTATAACAAAATACCTTAATCTATGTAATTTATAAATAATGTAACATTATTGCTCACAGTCCTGGAGATTGGGAAGTTCAAGATCAAGCTGCCACAGATTTGGTATCTGGTGAGGGATCTCTGCCTCAAATGGCATCTTCTTACTGCATCCTCATAAGGCAGAAGGGGCAAGAGAACTCTCTTAAGCCTCTTTTATCAAGCACTAATCCCATTCATGAGGATGAAGCCTTCATGACTTAATCATTTCCCAAAGGCCCTACCCCTTACTACCATGACACTGGGTGTTAGATTCTAACATATGGATTTAGGGGTGACACCATTATTTGGACCATAGCATTACCTCATCCTGTGAGCATTTATATGCCTCCTGATCAAGGCAGAGGTCAGTTGCAAAGTGGAGCTCCCAGGAGCCTGTACATGGGGATCTAAGAGTAAAAAGCTTAAGAGAAGGGTCTTCTGAACACGTAGTGCCTGCACAGGAAGGTTCTGCCATTGGTTGTCCTTTGGCAAAAGCTATTGGTTGCTCTGGGTTAGACGACGGTTAGTGGTCTTTCATCATCTCTTAGGTCCTTCTGCATTCTCACGGAGGAGGGGTCTGGTAGTGGGGTCCCTCCACTGCTGATCTATACTTAGTGTTCTTATGCCCTATGCTCCTTCATGATACTGCCTTTACACATGCATCCAATGTGTAGAGACCCAATATCATCTTTCAAGTCAATTCAGCCACCATCACAACCCTTGCTACACTTGAGTGCCCTTATACATGACATGTTTGGGCATTTCTGGAGCCCAGTACAAGGTGACACATAAGAAATACTTATTGAATGAAGGAATAAATGGATGACTCTTGTTCCTTCTGCTTCCTTGGCTGACTGGCTCCCACTCATGCATCAAAGCTTAGCTCACATGGTCATCTTACATGAGAAGTCATACTCAACCTCTGCATGCTCCAGCCAGAGCTCTTGCCTCTGCTCTACAAGCCTTCCTTGACCTCCCATAGTAATGTTGCCCCCTCCCACATCTCAGTATTTCAGCACATTCTATACCCTTGATCCTAGCCCTGATCACTCTAAGGGTATTGTCTGCTACTCCTCTGTCACCTCCCCTAACCTATGGTTTTCTCAGTGGCAAGGACAGTTTTGATCATCTCTATATCTCCAGCACTAACCCCTAGAGGGCGCTCAATAAATATTTGTGGAATTAATGAAAGAAAAACAATGAATTGTCAATTTTTCTTAGAGTGGTATGCTGGAGCTGGCTTGAAGTGCCTCATGAAAGCCAATTGTTAAATATTTAGGTAATATGTGAGCCAACTGGTAAACACAGCCATGGTTTAAAATTAAATTACATGAGAAAACAGAAGACAAACCAAAATTGAGGGACATTCTACAAATTAAATGACCAAACAAATGCAATATGGGATCCTGGATTGGATTCTAGAGCAGAAAAAGGATTTTAGTGCAAAAACTAGTGAAATCCCAATAATTTTATACTTTACTTAATAATGTTGCACCGAGATTAATTTCTCAGTTCTGATAACAGTTTAATAGTTATTATGTAAGATGGCATAAGGGGAAGCTGGGTGAAGGGTACACAGGGAAAATAACAATATAGAGAACTGTTTTTGCAACTCTTCTGTTGGCTTGGATTATTATTTTGTACTCTATGCTTAAGAAAATGATGGAGGACTGGGGGTGTGGAGCTCAATGGTAGAGCATATGTTTAGCTTTGGGTTTAATCCCTAGTACCAAAAAATGGATGAAGGCAGGCAGGCAAGCAGGCAGTCAGGGGTGGAGAAAAACATTAATAATTTACAGTACACTTAAAAGTATGTCATGTCTAGCCAGGCACAGTGGCACACACCTGTAATCCCTGCAGTTTGGGAGGCTGAGGAAGAAGGATTGTGAGTTCAAAGCCAGCCTCAGCAACTTAGTGAGGCCCTGTGTCTAAATAAAATACAAAAGGGGGCTGCAGATGTGGCTCAATGGTTAAGCACCCCTGGGTACAATCCCCAGTACAAAAAGAAAAAAATATATATGTCATGTCTATTACTGTTACTTCATGAATAGCATGGAAAATTATTGAAGAAATTATGTTTGCAGTATACGGGAGTCATTATCTGATTCAGCAATGAAGTTGTTCACATCATGATGAATCAGTGAAGTTCCAACACTTCTTCATTGTTTTACTTTCTTCTTACTCATGAACATAAACAAAAACATTAGCTACCATTGGTAGAGGAATTACACTTAACTCTTCTATTGGCTATGGATGCAAGAAGCCAACAAAATCAATGAAAACAATTAATGTGAGAATCAACTGGCTATATGGAATTTGCAATAAAAAGCACAATATATTTTGTTATTATTTGTACGTTGTGTGCCTCACATTCTTATATAAGTAAATTTATAATAAAGCATGCATGTATATGCATGCATTCAGTTTTTGAGAGCCAGTTGAACCCAGGAACACTATACCACTGAGCTACATCCCCTACCCTTTCTGTTTTCTTATTTTGAAATAGGGTCTCGCTAAATTGCCCTGGCTAGTCTTAAATTGGATATCCTCCTACCTTAGCCTCCAGAGTCGCTGAGATTACTGGCCACACCCATCCTTTGGGGCCCAGTCTGATCCTGCCTTGAAGTTGAATCATCTGGAGGAAAACTTTCTGCATGGTCCCAGCCCAAGGGACTCACACACTTCTTTGAATACATCTAGGACTTATCACCAAAAGTAATGAATTAGACAAATTTCTCATCTAGCATTGTGGAGAGGTCACAAATTGGTGACTGACTGGTGGGCCAAATATTGCCCACAGATGTGTTTTACTTGGTATCCATGTGGTTTGTTTCTTTTTAAACTATTTGCTAACATGTAACAATTAGTAGTATTCTCATACCTTTTGGATTATTGGCTTCTGAAAAAAACAGAAAAATCTGGTAGTACTACATCTGTATTCCCAAAGGACAATAGTTAACTGAATCAAGGTGGCTGCTTTCCCTTTAGATGGAGTATGTGCTGTCCATCCCACCACAGTCTCTACCCCTCCTTGTTGTCTTCTGCTAGCCTCCTTTGTTCACCTATAGTACCTGGCTGGTTCCTAAAGACTTTTGAGTTAAAAGAAATATTTCATTCTTGCCTAAATTTGCAGTTATATTACAGTCTCTTGGAGGAAAGGAACTTTATTTCAAATTTATTTTATTTCTCCCATACTGCTATGGATGTAGTATATGATCCATCAATATTCAGAGAAAGAATAATTTTACTCTTGATGATTCTATAGTGTGTTAGAATTTACTTTGGCTACAAGGGAATTTTTATAAATGGAACATCTGAGAGAGTACCAGGTACCTGATCCAGTGTTAGATACCTCAATAGTAACAGATGGATGCGGTTGTCCCCATATTACAGATAGGAAAGCTGAGGCTCAGAAAGCCCAAACAGTAGGGCTGGAATTGTAGATCTGGTAGTTTCTGCAATAAGGGCCAAAGCCTTTGTTCCATGAGGAAGCTTTCCTAAGTGTCTATGCTGGAGGCAGAGAGGGGCTGCCTCTAGAGGTTTCTGGTAAAATTTGTGCACAAACTCTGAGAATTACTTTGTTTGGACAGAGATAGAGCATTTATTAAGTGCCTGTTCTATGCTGGACACTTATCAGATAGTTCTGTACTTATTTGTAGACCATTAGGAATTCTGAGTATCCTGGGAAGACCACTGAAAAGGTGAGGGACATATAGATAGATTGAGCCTAATTGCTGATGGGATTCAGAGCCTTTTTGGTGAGTCACATTCAATTGACAGACAAGTCCGCTGATTCCCTTGTCCATATGTGCATGGAGATTGCTATTCCCTCATGCCGTCACTGGTGCTACTGGTGTGTGGTGCAGGATGGGAAAACATAGAGAAATTATGCGTGTTTAATTGCTCAGCAGCCAGCAGAAAGGAATGTGTGAATGCCAAAGAATCCCACTGGGGCAGAAATCTGGTGTCATGTGTTGGCTGAACAGCTGCAGGAAAAATTTGTCTGGACCCTTGGATGCAGAGAGGTAGTTTGCCAGACTTTGGTTCTGAGTAACTTTGCAAGCAAAGAGGATTTATGGGAAAAATATATGGTGCATCTAAAAATTTCACTCTGGAGCCTTTGTCTGCTTTCTTTGACACCCTCCAGCTACCACCCATTCTAGCCATGGCTAGGAGAGTAGGGAAGGGGGAAGGTCTCATTCCCAAGGGTGTCAGGTTCTTCCTAGCCTGGCATGTCCGCAGGCCCTGGTTAGACCCACTAATGCTCAGAGTCAGCTAGGTGGGCTAACCCTCTGTAAAGGAAGATGTTCCTGGATTAGGCCTCAGTAAGGAAAGGTAGGACAGGATGGGAATGAGGGAGTTATAGCAGGGATGCAGCTAAAGGCCTTTTATCCTTCACTCTATAAGAAGTGTGCAGTCCATAGCCTTAGAAACATCTAGAACTGGGTCTAAGTACTTCCTTTATTCCTATAAACACAGTCTTAGGCAAGCCACTTAATCTCTTTAAGTCCAAATTTATAATCTCTTTCTACATGAGGATTCGTGAGATGAGTTTTCATGGGACCTGGTCTAAATTTCAAGAGATGGGAGCTGTAAGAAGAAAAGGAAATTTTAAAAAGAAGAGATGGGAACTGTAAGCTCTAAAATGATGCACCTAAAACAAACTATCATATTCTTTACTTTTTGGTGCTCAGGATGGAACCCAAGGCCTAATGCGTGCTAGGCAAGTGCTCTACCACTGTGCCACACCCCAGCCCTATTCCTCATCCTTATTGAGGGCTTCCTGTGTATCAGACACTGTGCTAAGCCATTTGAGTCCATTTTTTAATCCTTAAAAGAAAAATCAAGAACTTGAGTTAGGAGAGGAAGCATAACTCATTGAAAGTCATCCAGCAGGCAAATGACAGAACCAGCAAATGCCCCATGCAATACAACTCCAGAGTGGACACTTCTAACCACCTACTAGGAATTAGTTCCACTTCACACATGAGCAAAGTGAGGTTTAGGAGGCACTAGTGTCAGTGGCAGGACTTGGGCTTTTGACGGATCTCTACCATTTTACTTGCTGTGTGACACTTGGGCAAGTTCCTCAACCTCTCTGAGTCAGAGTTGGAAAATATCAGAATCCAATGCGTCTGATAATTTATACAACTAGAAGCAGTACCTTGTAGGAAAAGATGGAGGGGATGAAGCCCAGAATGTCACACCTACATATGACTATGACATTATGCTATGGAGGTAAGTCTAAAACAGAGACTTTCCAGAATGAATGCGGCTCACATGACTCATTCAGCAACCAACCTGTAAGGACCCTGATGGACCAAGTGGGTAGAAGTATGGTCAGTCTCTGTAGACACCCTACACTGTGAGCTGCTGTTGCCACCTAGGGGACAGGCAGTGACCAGGAGCCCAGGCCATGGCTATGGCTGTGGTTCAGCAGCTGCACATTCTCTGTCTCCCGCTGGTTTCCGGAGTAAAGAGAAGCAGCCAAGGCTTGTTTCAGGAGTGGGGAGGGGAGCAAGGAAAAGGAGCCGAGTGCTGCCTCTGGTTTGCAAGTTATAAATAAATCCATCTGGAAGTGTTTGGGGCTGTGGGAGCCTGAGGCTGGCCCTGCAATTCAGGCCATGTGGCGCATATTTCCATCCACACCAGACCCCCCCCTCCAGTCCCAGGAGACTGTCTGATTGGGTCTGTCTGCTTTGGCCGCGGGCTGGGCAGGAACCTCCCAGGCCCCAACTGTACTACCAGCCCCCACCCCAGCCTTCCTTTCTTCTCCTCCCAGCCCAACTCCAGCAAGATAATGTTTGAGAAAGTGTTTGAAAAGTTTTACCTGCTATTCAAGTGTTGGTTGGATGAATGAATGAATTTTCAACTCAGCATTTAGCTTGTAAGCTCCCTTTGGTAGAAAGGGGCCCCTTCATAGTTATGGAAGGTAAGGTGTTCTGGACGTTTTAGCCTCCTTCTCAGGATTGACTTTCCTTCCACCCAGCTAAGACTGGCCAAGGCACAAAGCACTGACCAAGTCTTGTTCATCTTTCTATCTCCAGCACCAAGGGTAGTGGTAGTATGAAGCAATTAGTTGGCCTATTAATTTAACAAACACAAATGGCATGTACTCTTGTGCTGTGCTAGAGACACAGTAAAGAACAACACAGGTTCTCTGCCTCACTGAGATTATGGTTCAGTATATCCCCATGAGAGAACAGTAGTCCCATCTTATCCATGGGGGATATGTTCCAAGACCCCCAGTGGATGCCTAAAACCTATGTGTACAATTTTTTCCTATATGTACAAATATACCTATAATAACATTTTTATTTGATAAATTAGGCACAATTATAGATTAACAACAGTAACCAATAATAAAATAGAACAATTATAACTACAAGCTATAGTAAAAGTTATTTAAGACATAAATTATTTATTTCTAGAATTTTCCATTTAATATTTTTGGACTACAGTTGTCAGTGGGTAACAGAAACCACAGAAAGTGAAAACATACATAAAGGTGAAATACTGTACTATTGGCACTTGGGATAAGACAATTCTTTGCAGTGTAGGACTCTGCTGTACATTGCATAATGTTTAACATCCTGACTCCCTGGCCCTAAATGCCGGATATATCTGGGAATCATCATGACAACCAAAAATACCTCTACATATTTCCAAATATTTATAGGGGATTTCCAGCCCTGGTTGAGGGACCCTGCTGAGGAACTTGCAAGTGAAGGAAGGCCATCCCCAAGATATGAAAGTGTTAAGACCTCTAAGTTTACATATACATAGGTGGCTTGGAACAGGGAAGCCATTTTGCCCCAGAAAAATGTAAGTAGTCCTTCAATTGCTGAAGTTCCTGGTTCTACCAAGCTGGGATAGGGTGAGAGGCAGGCACCACCATCATAGTTTTGAACATGCTGATAAGATGATTACTTGGAAATGTCCAGAATCTGGTACCAAGGGTATATGAGAGGTAAAATCTCAAGACAGTTTTGGAGACCTCAGGAAGTAACTTAGTGGTAGAGTATTTGCCTACCATGCATAAAGCCCAGGTTTTGATCTCTAGCACCATAAAAGAAAAGATAAACAGATAGAAATCTAGATAAATATCTAGATAGATAAATATCTAGGTAGATTGATGGAGAGCTAGACTGATTTATTGATTGATTTTGGGAAACTCTGTAGTGCAATGAGTGTTAGACTTGAGGCCCAAGCCCTATTAAGAATGTCACAGGTGAAGATTTGGGGAAGGGCAAAAAAATGAATTGGGATAAAGGCCAGTCATAGAGGAAGCAGGCCTTAGGGTATCTCTTCCATGTCCCCTCATTTCTATTCCCATGTTTGGCACCTAGTTCAGGCCCTCAAGTTTGTGTCAGGACCATCTCAACAGTCTCCTGACTGACCTCCTCTTTCTTCTTCTTCTTTTCTCTCTGCCTTCCAGAATTACCTTTCTGGGTTTTTTTGTTATTGTTGTTGTTGTTATTTTCTTTTTTGCAGTGTTGGGGATAGAACTCAGAACTTTGTGCCTGCTAGGCAAGCACTCTGAGCCATACCTCTGGCTAGAATTATCTAAGATATGGTTTTTTACCATGTCTCTTCCCAGTGTTCACCAAGTCCCAACTGTTTGGCCTTGCATTCTGACCTCCTGAGGTCCAATGTCTCATTACCCTGTACACACTTGATGATCTGGCTCCAGAACTCTTTTCCAGGTATCTTGTTTCCCATTTTCCAGACCGTACTGTGTGGCCACCTAGAGCCCCAAACACACACTGCCCTTCTCTCCTCTATGCTGTTTCCAAACCTTGGAATGCCCTTTGACCCAGCCTCCATTTGGAGAAGTATTATTCAGGCTTCAAAGCCTTGTTCAAGTTTCCTTTCTTTGGTAAAGCTTTTCCTGACCCCTCAGAGACAAGCTAGTGCTTTCCCACCTCTGTGCATCCCCCTCTCCAGCTCTTCTTTTCATCATGGGGCCATTCATTTCCCTCACTAGCTAATGAGTTCTCTGAGCACAGTGGCCCTGTCTCATTTGGCTTAGTAATCCTGTTCCCAGCCTAGTATGAATGAATAGGAAGATCAGACTTGGGATGGGCTGGTATAATAGAGCAATGATTAAGTGGATGGTTTCCCTCAAGTCTGAGCATGGGTCTACTTGAGCCACTTTTCTGGTTTTTTTCCTGTTTCTTGGTTTTTTTTCCTTCCACTTTTCTGTTATTTCCTTTTTATTTTAGACAAGATCTCAACTATATTGCCAGGCTGGCTCCAGATCCTGGACTCAAACAATTGTCCTGCCTCAGCCTTCCAAGTAACTGTGACTACAGGCATTCACCACCATGCTTGATTTGAGCTACTTCAAAGAGTTCTCTCCCTATAAATACTGTGTTTGGACATAATGTGTGAAACCAGGGGAAAGAAGAGATAAGATGGAGAGTCAAGGCCAGGGACAGGCAGAGAGAACAGTATGGAGAATAGAGGAAAGGTCAAAAAGATGGAAAAGAGAGAGGAGAGCAGAGGTCTATGTTAAGAGTTCATATATATAAGGGATTCAGATAACCTGGAGTAGAGTAAGAAAAGATTTGGGATTTGGAAATGAAAGCAACTACTTTGGCAGGTCAACTAAATGTATAGTTAATTAATAGTCATTAGGGCCCTTTAGTGCCAAGCTGTGCATGGAACTGTGTCTTGCTGGGATCAAGTGCCAGCTACCCAAGATGCCCTTTTAGTAAAGATAACAAAACAGAACTGTATATAAAAGCAGGAAAATTCCTCAAAGAGCTCTTCCTGAGAGCACCGGGAACCACTTGAACCCCATAGTTGCCACATACAAGCAGCCTGGCTCTTGCCAAAGGAAGGTGGCCATGAAGGGCTGAGGGTGTGGTTCAGTGGTAAAGTGCTTGCTTAATATGGGTGAGGCCCTTGGTTCCATCCCCAGAACTGCAAAAACAGAAAGGAAGGAAGGAAGGAAGGAAGGAAGGAAGAGGGGAGGGGAGGGAAGTGAAGGGAGAGAAGGAAAGTAAAGAGGTAGACATTGTAAGATAAGTAATACATATTGAGCTGATAGTGTTCCAGGGGTCATGTTAGACCCATTTGATACACAAGAGCTTATTTGATCCTTACTACAAGTCTGTGTGGTAGGGATTAGCCTGATTTTACAGATTAAAAATTAAGGTCCTGAAAGGGTTAAGAACTTTTCCCAAGGGCACATAGCTTGAAAGTTTGAATCCAGGATTTTAATGCAGGGCATCCTCCCCTTGGGGTCAGGACCCAGAGGTTGGCAGCAATTTGTTCTGTGGTCTTGCTGACTTTGGCTGTGGGACTGATCTCTTTGGATTGATTTCTTTGAATATAAACAGAATATCATCAGATTTTCCTGGCTTTGGAATGAGTCTTTAGATTCATGTGCTGTTCTGTAGTGTCCAGCTGGTTTCCTTTGCTGAGGGGTTCACAAATCTGAAGCAAGAGGCTTTATCTTGACAATCCACTAGTGTGTACCAAAACATGCCAGGGGGCTTTTGTTCCCAGAAGATACTTTAACTGTGGGCTTTCAGCCTGTGGGGACAGGTTTTCAATTTTTTATTTCCTATCAATGACCTGCATATGGTTGGTAGCTACCTGCTCTCACAAGCAAACTTTGTTTAAATAATTAATTTTTAGTTGTAGTTGGACACAATACCTTTATTTTATTTATTTTTATGTGGTGCTGAGAATTGAACCCAGGGCCTCACACTTGCTAGATGAGTGCTCTAACACTGAGCCACAACTCTAGCCCCTCGCAGGCAAACTTTTAAAATCCTTATCAAAATAGTGGTACCTTTGAGATGTTGCCAACATTCTGCTTTGACTGCTTCTGTGATTTATATCACTCTTCACTTGGTGGTTGATGGATGTGTTCTGTCTGTGGTAAGCCTATAAATCACAGTAAGCAGAGGGCAGGAGGTATAGACCAGGGCAAATTTGGGACAGTGTTTCCCAGAGTTCTGATGTTGACATGGTTGGGCCAGGTCATGAAGGTAGAGTAACTAGACCCAAGCATGGTCTAGAGCAGGGGACAAAATGACATCCAACAAAATGGGACGCCTCATGGAGGCGTGGGGCAGATTAGGTAGAAAATCTATGGTGATCATTTTTTGGAATCATTCTGTAGTCAGGAGCAGACCAGAAACACCTTGGGCTGGGCCTTGTGTCTAGAGTTAAGTCCCACACAAGTTGTAGAATATTAGAATTATCATACTACATGTGGGGTCTTCTGAAATCTTGTTGAGTAATAGAACTTTCAGTGTTGCAAAATGACATTCAGAGGAACAACACTGATCTTAGGATGGGCTTGTGTTTTGATTATCTTAGTAGAATAGAATTCTTCTGCACCATCTCCAAAATCTATTCAGAATCTGGTCACTTCTTACTACCTCCACTGCCACTTTTGGAGTCAAAGCCTCTCTTGCCTTGATATTTTTAGTAGCCTTGTCACCAGTCTCCCAGTGTCATGTTGTTAAAATATACCCTGAACATGTCAATCTTCTAGTCAACATCCTCCAGTGGTGGCTGTCCATCTTACTCAGATTAAAAGCCCAAATCTTGGGTTGGGGGTATAGCTCAATGGTAGAGCACTTGCCTAGCATGCATGAGGCCCTGGGTTCAATACCTAGCACTGTGGAGGTTAGAGTGGGGGAAGAAAATCTTCAAGGCCCTGCATAATTTGGCCTCCTCGATTTTTTTTTTCTTTTTTGGTACTGGGGGTCAAACCCAGGAACAATCTACCAATGAGCTACATCCCCAGCCCTGTTTATTTTTTATTTTGAAACAGGATCTCGCTAAATTTCCCAGACCAACCTTGAACTCAATCCTTCTGCCTCAGCCTCCCAAGTTGCTGGAATTGCATCACTGCATCTAGCCTCCTTGACCTTCTTGATATTTTGTCCTACAGATTTCTAGCCACACTAACCTTCTGGCCAGTCTTTAAGCTTGCCATGAGCATTGTACTTGCCCACTGCCTGGAATGCCTCCCTTAGTGTATCAGACAGGATTCTGGGAGGGAGTGAACATTGCAGTTGGGAAAGGGCTGCTGTATAGAAAGAACTTCCCACAGGAGTTGTAGTCTTTGGCATATGGATGCAACTAATCCATGATGACCCTGAACACAGGGAGCCAATGAAGAAATGCCCTAATCATGCTTTTATTTTCTTTCTCATCTCCTTTTAGGTGCCTCGCATTGGTCAAACCTAACCCACAACAGGAGAGCAAGGGAATCTGTTGATGCAGCCCGCACAGGTCAGCCTACCAGGGCACAAATTTGGGTGGAGAAGGGTAGAAAAAATCTGGAGGGGCAAATGAAAAATGTCTAAAACAAAAGGATATCTTCATAGCTGGTTCCTTCACTTCTTTCAGATTTCACTGAAATGTTACTTTCTCAGTCAGGCCTTCCGTGGCCACCATTTCTAAAATTCCAGTCCTCAACCCCCAATACCACATTTCCTCCTTCCAAGCTGTTTTTCTTCATAGCAGTTAATACTACCTTACAGATAATTGATTTGTTTATCTTACCTGTCACCTGCTAGAACTGAAACTCCATGAGGGCAAAGATTTTGTTCTGTTCACTACTGTTGCCAATTCCTAGAACAAAACCTGGCACGTACGGGTGTTCAATAAATGGTGAATGAATAAATAATTGGAAGGATGCACTCTCTGGGGCCACCCCAAAATGAATCTACTCTCAGCCAATCACAGCTGAGTATAGGTGTCCAGTTCTTATTCATGCCTGCTATTCTCAGTTTCCTCCAAATAGACTCAATGCCACCATGTTTGCAGGCCTGAGGGTGGGGAAGCCTTTGCTGCCCCAGTATTGAAATTTGCATGACAGTTTGTCAAATCAAGCCTTACAGAACCTGATGTTTCATTAGTTGGCACACACTGAGCTTTGTGTATTATTTAAGTTGTTAGCAGCAGCAGTGGGCAGATTCACAGTCATGGGGGCCTTGGCCCTTGCAAGTGGTACTTCTATACCTCAAAGATAACCGTGCATATGAGTGGGCTTCTTTCCAAATTAGGAGGCTCAGGAGCCATTTCCTTCAGGTTAACGGCAGGGGAACTGAGACCTGGGTCCCCTGGCCACAGTATTGATAAGAGAGGGATAGATCAAATACAGATAAACAAAACAGATTCAAAGACCTAGAACACTGCGGTCATGTCCAAGATATTATTTTTATGATACAAGTGACATATAAATATATTCTCCTTGTGAAAAAAATCAAAGAATCCAGCTACCATTAAAATCTTTTCTCTGGCCAGGCACAGTGGCACATGCCTGTAATCCCAGCAAATTGGGAGGCTAAGGCAGAAGGATTGAAAGTTTGAGGCCAGCCTCAGCAACTTAGTTGAGGTACTAAGCAACTTAGCAAGACCCTGTCTCAAAATTTAAAAAATTAAAAAGGCTTTGACATAGCTCAGTGAAAAAGCACCCTGGGTGTTCAATCTCTGATACCAAAAAAAAAAAAAAAAAACCCCAAAAACCTTCCCTGCCCTATTTTTCTCCCCAGAAGTAACTGCTGATTTCAGTGTAGATTGCCTACCCTCTTCCGATTTTTTTTCTGTATATACATAGGTTGGTCTTATGTGACTACTTAAAAACAAATGGTATTGCACTAAATTACGTTCAACTTGCTTTTTCACTTAACAATATGTCTTGAGGACCTTCACATGTTAGGACGTATGGATCTAAGTCATTTTTTCCAGAGTAATTAAACATTTTATTTTGCAATCATTATAGATTCACATGCTGTTTAAGACATAATACAGAGAGGGACTTGGGATGTAGCTCAGTGGTAGAGCATTTGTCTAGAATACATGAGGCCCTGAGATTGATCCTCAGCCCCTTAAAGGAGAAACAATATATCTTCATGTGTGCCTTTCACCCAGTTTTTCTCAATGGTAACCTCTTGCAAAATTATAGTATAGTATACAAGCAAGATGATGACCCTAACACAGTCAAGATCTGGAACATTTCCATTTATTACAGAATCCCTCAAGTTGCTCTTTCATAGCCACTCCCACTCAACCTCCTACTTAACTCCTAACAACTACTAATCTGATCTCTATTTCTAAAATTAGATCATTTCAACAAGGTTATGTATGGAACCATTAGGGATATTTCAGTCAGCTTAATTATCTGGAGATTCATCCAGGTTGTTATGCATGTCAATACTCTTCTCCATTTGTTTGTTTGTTTAATATTCTGTTCCACTGTATTTCTGAGTAGTTTTTCCTGCCATGGATATATATCACAGATAGTTTATTCATTTACTCATTGAAGGACATCTGTATTGTTTCCTATTTTTAGCTGTTACAAATAAAGCTGCTATGAACATTCACCTAATGGATTTTTATGTGGACATAAATTTTCATTTCTTTGGGATAAATGCCCAAGAGTACAATTGTTGGGTCATATGGTACTTGCATGCTTAGTTTTCAAAGAAACCACCAAACTGTTTTCCAGAATGGCTGTACCATTTTATATTCCCACCAGCAATGTATGTGGGTCTAATTTCTCAACATCCTCATCAGCATTCAGTGCTGTCAATTTAAAAAAACAATGTTAGCCTTTCTGATAGATGTGTAGTGATACCTTATTGTGATTTTAGTTTGTGTTTCCTTAATGGTTAGTGATGTTAGTCGTCTTTTCATGGACTTTTTTGCCATCCATACAGCCTTCAGTGAATGTCTGTCTTTAGCCCATTTTCTAGTTAGGTTGTTTGAATTTTTAACTGTTGAGTTTTATAATTCTTTATGCATTCTGAATTCTTTGTCAGACATGATTTGCATGTCTCTAGCTTTTTTTAAATCCTCTTTACAGGGTTTTTCACAGAGGAAAAAGTTTTTAACTTTGATGAAATCCCATTTGTCAGCTTTCCTTTTATAAATGGGTTTTGACTGTCAGGTATAATGTCTGTTGTATGCCTAGCTCTAGTCTTCAGGTTGAAGAAGTTTCCTTATTTCTTTTTATTTCTCAGAGGTATTATGTTTTGTTTAATTTTTATTTTTATTAGAGCTTTATAGTACACATAGTATTTAGGTTTATCCTGACAAACTCATACAAGTATGGAAATAGATTTCAATTCATGATCCCCCACTTTTCCCTCCCCGTTTTCCTCCTGTCTGCCCTCCCCTCTCCCATTTTCCTTCTACTCTACTAGACTTTCTTTGCTTGTCTATTAACTTATGTTTGATTGGTTCTTTATCTTATCCTATCCGTCCCCCCTCCTTTCCTTTATTTTATACCAGCTTCTGCATATGAGAACAAAACATTTGACATTTGAGTTTCTGACTTTGGCTTATTTCACTTATTCTTCATTTATTCAATTATTCTTCATTTCCATCCATTTACTGACAAATACCATAATTTCATTTTTTATGGCAGAGTAGAACTCCCTACTATCTATCTACCAATCTATCTATCTGTGCATACACACACACACACGTGCACGCACACACACACACACACATACACACACACACAATTTCTTAATTCATTCATCTATTGATGGGCATCTGCATTGCTTTCATAATTTAGCTACTTTGAATTGTGCTGCTATAAACATTGAAAGGACTGTGTCACTATTAGTATCCTGATTTTAGATCTTTGGGGAAAATACCAAAGAGTAGAATAGCTAGGTTATATGGAGGTTCCATCCCTAGTTTTTTATTTGTTCTAATTAGTTATACATGACATTAGAATGCATTCTGACACATCATACATAAATGGAGTATAACTCCTCATTCTTCTGATTGTACATGATGTAGAATCATGATGTACATGATGTAGCCTTCAGTGAAGGTCGTGTAGTCATATATGCACATAGGGTATTAATGTCTGATTCATTCTACTATCCTTCCTACTTCCATACCCCCTTCCCTCCCTCTGCCTTATCCAAAGTACTCTAGTTCCTTAGCCACCCCCCTTATTGTGAATTAGCATCCATGTATTAGAGAAAACATTCTCAGCTTTTGGTTTTTTGAGGAATCTCTATACTGATTTCCAGAGTGGTTGTTGCAGTCCCAACAACAATGTACAAGTGTACCTTTCCCCCACAACCTTGCTAGCATTTATTGTTGTTCATATTCTTAGTCATTGTCATTCTAACTGGAGTGAGATGAAATCTTCTTGTAGTTTTGATTTGCATTTCCCTGAATGCTAGAGATGTTGAATATTTTGTTGGCCATGTGTGATCCTTCTTTTGAGAAGTTTCTATTTAGTTTTTGGCCCACTTGTTTATTGGATTGTTTGCTCTTTGGTATTAATTTTTTTCTTTGTATTTTCTGGATATTAATCCCCTATCAGAGGAATAGCTGGCCAGGATTTTTCCCATTCTGTAGGCTCTCAGAATAAGAGATATTTTAATTTGTAATAATGATGTTGGCTTTGATCAAATACTTTTCTGCATTAAATTATATGATCATGTGTTGTTTCTTTAGTCTGTTAATAAGATGGATTATATCAATTATATAGAATTAATGTAGAATTATTTAAATACTTGGTAAAATTCTCCAGTGAAACTATATGGACCTGGTGACTTCTTTTGGGGGAATTTTTAAATTATGAATTCATTTTTCTTAATAGCTATAGGACTTCAAACTATTTCTTATTAGTTAGATTTGGGGAATTTGCTTTTCAAGCAGTTGATTCATTTCATCAAAGTTGTCAAAGTGTGTAGAGTTGCTTGTAGTATTCTCTATTCTCCATTTGAAGGAGAAGGGTCTATAGGGTTATTCACTTCATCCCTGATATTAGTAATTTGTGTGTGTTACTAGAGTTTTGTCAATATTAATGATCTAATTTAATTTTTCCACATAGAAAGACAGATTTTTCAACCCTACTTATTGCCTACTCGATCCTTTTGCTACTGGCTTATAGATGCCACTTTTTTGTTTATTTAATATCTTTACTTGAGTTGGTTTAAGGACTCTGTCCTCTTTCACTCATTTACTTGTCTACAACTGGTTCAATACCACATCCTATTAATTACTATAGATTTGATACTTTGTATGATAAGTCATACTTCATTGCCCTTTTTTTCCAAAAATTTGTTTTAGCCCTTCTCATGTGTATTCTCTTTCAAATGGATTTTAGAATCAGGTCGTCAGGTTCAACAAAAAAATTCCTGTGGAGATTTGACTGGAATGGCAATGAGTTTAATTATTAAGGAAAATCAACATCTTTTCTCCTTTCTCCATGCAACATTTTCTCCTTCTCAAACACCACTGGGGCCTACATGAAAGATGTCCACAGCTAAAGAACCCACATAACCCAACCACCTGAAACCCACCCCCACAAGCAAGCACTTTTATGTCTATATTTGTGAAAGCCTGCACTTCAGATTCCAAAGGTCAATATTTATTATAAACAAACACAGGTTCTGGATACTCAGTATATGCTCAGTGGTATTCCCAAAGTAGGGACAGTGCCTCCATTTCCTGATCAGAAACAAATAAAAAAGGTTAATGAAGTAGATAAGCAGCAGGTGATAACATCAGAAGACAGTGGGGTGGCATTTTTCTATGGAGAGAGCCAAGGATGACAGCAAGTCATGATGTATGGTGGAGAATGGGAAGTATCCAGAATTGGATTGGCCCCTGATGCATGTTGATGTTTATGGGTTTGGGTCCTGAAGAACTGTGAATAATCCAGCTCTGGCAGGGTACACTCATTCATTGCATTCATCTCTATAGAAAAAGATGAGCTGACTTGGTAGCTGAACTTGTTGGACCTGATGTTCTTTCTGCATAGACCAAAGCATGAGTTCCAAGGTATATTTGGTTACTTTTAAGTCCACTGTCCATATAACACTCACCAATTCTGTGGAGTTCTTGTCGCAGCCTGGGTGCTGATGCCTGGGTAGGTTACCCTTATCCAACTTCACTCTATCACTATAAGGGCCATGCTGTCTGTCCAGCAGTGTGTATTTTCAGCAGTGCAGTTGACAGTAGATACTCACAGATAGTTGCACAGATCTTGATGTGTGGCCTCAGGGTGGACCTGCAAGAGCAATTCAACATTCCCACTTGGGTGCTCCAGCAAACCATAAGTCCAGAAAGACATTCAATACTGTGAAGTCAGCCTTGGAGGTTAGCTGGAGCCCAACAATCTTCCCAAGGGGGAAGATGAGATTGGTTTAAGGATTCTTGGACATGTGTGGATATTGTCTGGGCAGGCAACTCTGCCCTTACCTATATGCATTCAGCTGACAGGGTGAACACTGCCCTTAGATATCTGTATTCTCCTCCCACAAGGCCATGGTCTCCCAAGCAGAGATAGGGCCTGAGCTATAGGTACCACTCTATTATATCTTACCATCAAACAAGGTGAACAGAACATTACTTACATAGGAAGCAAACCTGATTTTGGAAAATGCCTAAGGAGAAGCACAAAGTGCTACATGGGTTTTACTAGCTTCACTTTCCCCCTATCATTAAGTCATTCCTGCCTCCCATCAGTGCCCCCTTTTTTGTTCATCTTCCTGATTAATTTAGACTCTACTGTGTACAGGGCGTCCTCAGGCTCTGCTCCTCCAGTCTGCTTTCTTGGTGCATCTTCCTATTTCCCAGCTCCCATCACTGTCCTCTGCTCCATAATGTGAAACATATTTATAGAATCGAAGCTAATGCCTTCCTGACTTTCTTCTTAAATGCCATTTACAGCTATTCTTTTCCTTTTTGTTTATTTTTTAGTTGTAGTTGGACACAGTACCTTTATTTCATTTATTTGTTTTTATGTGGTACTGAGGATTGAACCCAGGGTCTCACATGTGGGAGGTGAGCGCTCTACTGCTGAGCCACAACCCCAGCCCCTATTCTTTTCTTTTAAAAATGTTATATATTAGATTGGGTAGAGAGAATTGATGGGAGGGGAGGGGAGGGGAAGGGGTGAAAGGAAGGACAGCAGGATAAAATAGACATTATTATTGCTGTGTGTATATATGTGACTGCATGACCAATGTGATTCTGCAACCTGTACACTCAGAAAAATGAGAAATTATATCCCATCTGATTCAAATGTATATGTCAAGATCATTGTACTGTCATGTGTAACTAATTAAAACAAATAAAAATTATAAAAAATATTATATATTGCGGAGTGTGGTGGTGCACGCCTGTAATCCCAGTAGCTCGGGAGGCTGAGACAGGAGAGTTGCGAGTTCAAAGCCAATGAACAAAGCAATGGCGAGGCAATAAGAAATTCAGTGAAACCCTGTCTCTAAATAAAATAGGGCTAGGGATGTGGCTCAGTGGTCAAGTGCCCTTGATCAATCCCCAGTATGTATGTATGTGTGTGTACATGTATGTGTATGTATATGTGTGTGTGTGTGTGTGTGTGTGTATGTATATATATATATATATATATAGCTGGAATTGTAGCCCAGTGGTGGATTGCTTGCCTAGCATGTGTGAGGCACTGTGTTCAATCCTAAGCACCACATAATAAAATAAAATAAAGGTATTATGTCCATCTGCAGCTAAAATATTTTAAATGTTAAATATTTATTATAATGTTTGACTAAAAGGTCCTCTATGATGTGGTTTCATCTGCCCTTTGTGTGTGTGTGTGTGTGTGTGTGTGTACGTGCGCATTGGCAAGGATTCAGAAGACAATGCAACTTGATGCTGTGGAAAGTTCACCTTGGACTTTGGAGTCACAGATAACTGGGTAATCTAGTCCTTCCCTTGCTCCTTAGCTGCTTGATCCTGACCCTTGCCGCACCTTTTTCTTGCCCTCAGATTTCCCCTCTGTTAGGTGGAGTAATAAAACCATGCCTATTCCAGGTTAATGTGACAGTGGAGGTGAGCTGGGTTTCTAACACCGGAAGTTCTACTGCACTCACGGCTATCCATCCGTAGGGGTCAGTCCCTCCCCCCACCCGCTCCCTGCCCCACCGTCTTCCTGGCTGCTTTTCGTGCGTAGAGCAGTTCTGCGCGTATTGGCGCGTCACCAGGCGTGTGCTTGGAGGCGGTAGGCCAGCGGGGGTGGACGGTTCAGGCGCAGCCGGCGCGATGAGTCACCATCCCTCAGCACCTCCGGAACAGGAGGCAGCTTGGAAACAGCTCGGCCCCCCACCCGCTATCCTCCCGCGCCCACAGCACACAGTGAAAACGCCATCCCAATGCAAGGCAGCAGAGGGCGCTGCAGTGCAACTGTGGGGTGCCAGGCGGGCTGCTCCAGCTGACAAAGGCCAGAGCTGTGTCTGGTTCAGAGGGACAGACACATGGGGTGGGAGGTGGGGTAGGGAGCGTGTCTTAGTAATCCCACTGGTTGCTTTGTTTTAACACAAAAATGAAAATGTACTTCCCTGCTCATAGTGATAAGGACATTAGGGTCTCTAGTAGAGAGTGCTTGTTGTTTCTTGCCCCTAGATTTTGAGCAAGGATGCCTGAAGTTTGAGGCCTCTCCACTCTCCCCAGAAGGTCCTCACCCTATCAGGGAGGGTCACCCCTTTCCAAAATGCATCTTCCCAGAGAACCCAGCTCTTGATTATCTCCCCTCTGACCTCTCACCTCAGGTGATGGAGGTGACAAAGATTTGAGCTGATTTTAATGCAGGCAGGAGAAAGGGGAGACCAAATTCTCAGTGCCATCTCTGTCTTGAGATTGCTGTGTGAACTTGCTCATTTCATTATTAATTCATTCAGAAAACATCCACTGTGCCCATTCATCATGGTGGAGGGAAGGGAGGAAGCTAAACCTGTGAACAATTACCCTGACCATAAAACAGCTTATTCCTGACACAGGACTGCACACCTAGGTGATCCATAAATATTTGATGAATGAATAGATGCAGTGATTTCACCACCATATACCAAGGCAGAGATTTTTAGTAACCAACACATTCTGAGGGCCTGGAACAGTGCCTGACACATAGTAGGTGATCAGTAATTTGTTGAATGATGATGGAGAAATGCACTGAGTGTTTTGAGGGCACAGAGTAGAGCGTCTAACTTACAATATTATATGATGAAACGGACATTAGCTGGGCAGACCAGGGCCAGATAAAGGGTGATACAGGCAAGGGGTACAATATGGACAAAAGCTCAGAGTGCTCCATTGTCATCCATTGTACTCACTGAGGCCTCAGTTCCCTCCTGTGAGAAGGAAAGGGTAGGGTTGGCTCTGTAATATCTCAGATTATTATAATTCTAAAATTTTATCCTTCCAGGAATGAACCCTGTTACCAAGGCTAAGGCCTGACCAATGTTGGGTAGCTTTACAGTCCAAGAGACTCAGGATGGATCATCTCTTGTTGACTCAGCTAATCTTCAGAATGAAAGTTTGGTCATCTTGGGTACCTCTTCTGTATCCCCTTGCTCATTCTTTCATCTTAGAAGTTTCCCTCAGTCATGTGTGGTAGCACACACCTATAATCCCAGTGGTTTGGAAGGCAGAGACAGGAGGATCACGAGTTCAAAGGCAGCCTCAGCAATGACGAGGCACTAAACAACTCAATGAGACCCTGTCTCTAAATAAAATACAAAATAGGACTGGGGATGTGGCTCAGTGGTTGAGTGCCCCTGAGTTCAATCCCCAATACCCCCCCAAAAAAATCTCCCTCAAATCCCCATAGAATAAATGATTTATAGCAGAAAAGTCATCAATTGTGTTTGGCCATGATTTTTGTACTAATTTGTGTTTCAAAATGGACTTTGTTATTTACAGATCTCTTTATTTAGTTTTGCAGTATTGGGTGAGATTGAGCCCAGGAGTGCTCTACCACTGTGCTACATCCTCAGCCCTTTTAATTTCTTTTTTCTTTTATTTTTTAATCTTTATTTTATTTATTCCTTTTTATGTGGTGTTGAGGATTGAACTCAGGGCCTTGCACATGCTAGGCAAGCACTCTACCACTGAGCCACAACCCCAGCACCCCCTTTTATTTCTTATTTGGAGACAAGAGATCACTAGGTTTCCCAGGCTGGCCTGGAACTTGTGTTACTCCTGCCTTAGCCTCCTGAGTAGTTGGGATTGCAGGCATGTACCACTGCACACAGCTAATATTTACAGATTTTTATAGAAATTCAGTTTAATTATGGGGAAAAAACAGAAAAATATAAAGAAGAAAATAAAAACCACTCATAATCTTACCACCTGATATAGTTCCAGATTTTTTTCATGCCTGCATTAAAATGCATATACACTTGAGTTCATACAGCAGCACTAGCCCAAATTACTGTCATATCCCCAAGGAAAGCATGAACCAGGCACAGTGCTCTCTCACTCTCTATTAATTGTGTCTCTGATAGCAAGAGGTGCTAAATGTCAGGGCTCTGGACTCAAACCACTATGTGGCCTCCTTGCCTTGCCTGAAGTTGACTAGAATTGGTTAGGTTATGTGTTGGCCAATAGGTCTCATTTGGTCCAGAGCAGAGGCAGTGCTAAGTAACTTTCTGGAGGGAGGATCAAAGGAAGAAGTATTTTGGAACTAACTTCCCCACCTGTTTGAGAAGGGGTCCCCAATATGAGCCCCATAACCATAATTGATTCTGTTTCCCTTGGTGTGTCCCCGCCCCCCCCCCCACTTCTTGGCATGGTAGGAATAGAACCCAGGATTTCCTGCACTCAATCCCTGAGCTACACTCTCAGACCTCCCTTGGCCTCTTTAAAGCTCCAGCCCCAGCACAATGACTCTTTTTGTCTCCTTTTTCCTTGTTATTCAATATGTGACCCATGGACCAGTGTCATAAACAGCAAGGTCTCTATATGATGGTTTGCATGCATGTTGAAGATTGAGAAGCAAAGTGCAGATTCTGTTTTAGAAAGTCTGGAGGGGAATCTGAAATTTTTCGTTTTTTTTTTTTTTGTGTGTGTGTGTGTGTGTGTGTGTGTGTTCATGCATGCTTGAGATATGATCTTCCTATGTTGCCCAGAATGGCCTTGAACTCATGAGCTCAAGTAGTCCTCCGTCTTCAGGCTCCCAGATAGCTGGAACTTGCACATCAACATATCTGGCTAAAGTTTTTTTTTTTTTTTTCTAACAAGCTTCAAAGTCATGGTGATACAATTAGTCCCCAGAACACATTGATTAGCAAAGATCTAGATGTTTTTGCTCTTGTCTTCCCTGAAGGTGAAGGGACAGAGGAGACCACCAGTGTTCTCTAAAGGTTAGAGTGTGTAGACACACACACAGTTGAATGCTATGTCCTGGGTGTTCAGTGAAAGTTTGGTGAGTGAATACATATAACTGAGGAGTGAAAGACTTAAAGCTACACTTCTACCCCTCCAATGACTTGCTCATGGCAGTGGTGATATTGCCAGCTCCTCAGTCTCCAAATGGAATTGGTTTCTTAGACATTTTTGCCCTGGCTTTGCTTTTTCTTTCTCAGAGCTCATATTTTCTCATATTTCTCATCTAGGTCCTGTCTTCCAATCTCTGGTCCCTTTCCTCTGCTTATCCCCCAATTCCTTTTACCACAATCCAACTTAAAGTCACTGGCTGTGTGGGCTCCAGAGGAAAATGGGTGGGCAGAGAAAGAGAATTTCTCTTTAGGGTCAGGTGGGGCATTAAACCTCCTTTACTATGAATCTATACCAGCCCGTGAGGGTGACATTATTCCCTAAAAAAACAAAACTCAAAGGCATTGATAATTTGCCCAAGATCACACACCAAGAAAGTAATGAGTTGAGGTTTGAATCCAGGTATATCTTGTTTCAAAACCTGGGGTTTTCATTATAACATCCATTCATCTTGCTCATGTTGAAGATGGAACTTAAATGACTTATCTAAGGTCATTCAGGGAGTTGGGATGGAGGTGAAACTGGACCCCTTGCTTCAGCTCATTTCTTCCTTCTTCCCCAATACTACTTGGCATACCAAGCTGCTAGCCTGGCTCTCTTCTGTCCCACCAATCATGCCTTCCATGAATCCTTTTTTCTCCCTGGCCTCCAGCATGCCTTAGAATTTCTCTACCTCTGTATCTCAGCTGTTTTTTTTTTCCCTAAACTCAACTGCCTCTCAGAATCTTTCCCATGTTTCAAAAGCATAGATTCTGACCCCTTCCTCTGAATCAGTGCGTTCCACTGTCCTGAGCCCTTAGAGCCTTGAACTCTGAGTCTGTCACTTAGCACTACTAGACATTGTTAGTAGCCTGAAGAGCTCTCCCTACAAGTGAGGCCAATAAATATTCTTTAATAAACCTCTGGGGCTGGGCTTGAAAGAATGTTCCCAGGATCTCCACTTCACTGAACTTGCTGTCACTACATTAGTGTTTCTGTCAATTGAGGCTGTTATAATAAGATACCATAGCATGGGTGGCTTAAACAACAAATGTTATTTCTCATAGTTCTGGAAGCCAGAAGTCCAAGATGAAGATAGATCCCATGTCTGATGAGAGCCTGCTTCCTGGTTTTCAGGTGGCCTCTTCTTATTGTACCTTCACATAGCAGATTATAGAGGGGAAGCAACTTTCTGGTATCTCTTCATATATGAGTACTAAGCTCATCATTAGCACTTCACCTTCACAACCTTATCACCTCCCGAAGGCCCCACCTCCAATATCATCACACTGGAAATCAGGGTTTTGGGGAGATAGGAGGCACAGATATTCCGTCCAGAGGGCTTAGCACCTCTAGTTCCTAGAAATCATATCTGATTTTCACAACTGCCCCTGCCAGCCCTTTTATAATCTGACTCTTAACTTGATCCTACTTTTTTTAATCCTACTTGCTACCTCAGACTGCCCGAAGTCTATGACCTGAGCTTTCATACCTTGCACCCTACTGCTTTTTGCATTCTAGCCTGGGGATAGTACCCTAGGCTACTGCTTGGCCTAAAAAGAAAGTCAAACATGACTGCCTGATTCTGTATTCACATAATTCTATTACTACTTTCTAGATCTTGTCTTCATAAGTAAACTCTTAAGCTCCTGGAGGGCACAGCTGTCCTTGTCTTATTTCTCTCTTTATCCTTTTCAGTATCAGGATTTATTTTATTCATTCATTCATTTATTCCTCAAAGGCCAAATGTCCTTTTTCTGTCTAGCTTGATACTGGGTGCTTAGGCAGCAGAAGAAAGGCAAAGATGGTCCAGTATATTCTAATACATTCCAACTAACAGGGAAGTCCAAAAACATGAGATTGGCAAATTGGTTTGTGGCCCACGCCAGAAGAAATATTTGTTAAAATCCTTGGTGAACAGGCAGTGCCCGCCTATGCTTAGAACAGATAAGGAGGGAAACCAGGCTGGCGGATGCTGGAGGCCTGCTTTGGGTGCCTTAGGAAGACATGGTAGAAGGAGATGGTGAATTGTCTGAATTTTCCAAAATGAGCACATTGAAAGGGAAGTAGCAATTATGATCCAGATGAAAACAATATTTCCACTTGTTACCTGGAACAATAGGATATGGGAGTGTAGTTCTGAGAGGTGGGTGATGTAATGGAAATAACACCAAAATAAACTTTTAGCAATCAGATACAATGAACCTTTGACCTAGGGTTTGGTCCCAGTTCTACTCCCACCCACCCACGGTGCTGGGGATGAACCCCAGGACATTACACATGCTAGGCAAGTGTTCTATCACTGAGCTACATTGCCAGATCTGAAACTCTACTTCTTGCTCACTATCAGACCTTGACCAGATCCATTCTCTAAACTGTCCTCTCTTCTGTAACATGGCAGAGTGTGAAGTAGGATGGTGTGTGAGGAGCGTGGACTCAGGAATTGTAGGCTTTTCTTTGAATGTTGGGCATTCTTGGCATGGGACAAGAGCAGAAGCACAGATTAGTATGGTTCTACTAGAAGTCAAGACTTGAATCCAGGAGGCTGGTGAAGAGGTTATGGCAGCAATGCTCATGAGAGGGCCCAATACAAGGCAGGGGCTGATGGGCTGGTGATATATTTAGGACAAAAAAACAGATGGTAACACTGAAGGAGAAGGAGACAAATATGATGAAGATTTCTCTCCACCCCAAGAGGCCTGAGTGAGAGGAATTTTATGCCCCAGACCCAATACTGCCAGGAAACTGCTATGTGGCTTTAGGCAAGTCCTTGCCTCTTTCTGAGTCTCAGTTGCCACATGTGCACAGTTAAGGTATGGCCCTGATGCTCCCAAATACCTTCTAAGACCCATGACAACTGTGACAAACTAGGGAGCACTTTAGGTTTCCAAATTATTCTTTTACTCATTGGAGGATAATTCCATTCTTAAATGGGAAGCCTGGGTCTATGATAGAGGTTGTAACTGTTGGTGACTTGAGGGGGAAGATAGCAATTGGACCACAAATGGGGCTACCAAAAGAGGTCTTGGGGCTCTCCTGAGGTGATGCCCAAGGGTGGCTATCCCTGAAAAGGAGCTTGTTTCTAGAACTGGGAAGACCTGGCCTTAGCAGTATTATAAAGGAGATATTTAAAGATCTCAGGTCTCAGTCAAACATGGTGGTGCATGCCTGTAATCCGATTGACTCAAGAGGCTGAGGCAGGAGGAATGCAAGTTCAAAGCCACTGTCAGCAGCTTAGCAAGACTGTTTCAAAATGAAAAAAGACAAACATGAAAATCAATGGAACAGAATACAAGATGCAGAGAGACAAACCCACACAAATACATCTGATCCTTGACAAAGGTGCCAGAAACATGTTGGAGAAAAGATAGACTGTTTAAAAACGGTGCTGGGAAAACTAGATCTCCACATGTAGAAGAATGAAACTAGATCCCCATCTTTAGCCCTGCACAAAAGTCAACTCAAAGTGGATCAAAGACCTAGGAATTAGACCAGAAACATTGCAACTATTAGAAGAAAGCATAGGGTCAACTCTATAACATAGTGGCTCAGGAACTGGCTTCCTTAAAGTTCAAGAAATAAAACCAAGAATCAATAAGTGGAATGGCATCAAATTTAAAAGCTTCTGCACAGCAAAGGAAATGATTAAGAGTGTGAAAAGAGAGCCTACAGAATGGGAGAAAATCTTTGCCAGCTATTCCTTCAACAGAGATTAATATCCAGAATATATAAAGAACTCAAAAAACTTAACACCAACAAAACTGACAACCCAATCAATAAAGAGGCCAAAGAACTAAGCAGACATTTCTCAAAAAGAGAAATATAAACGGCAGCAGATGCCAGGTGCAGGATGCATGCCTGTAATCCCAGAAGCTCAGGAAGCTGAGGTAGGAGGATCACGAGTTCAAAGCCAGCCTCAGCAATGGTGAGGTACCAAGAAACTCAGAGAGACCCTGTCTCTAAATAAAATACAAAAGAGGTCTAGGGATGTGGCTTAGTGGTTGAGTCCCCTGAGTTCAATCCCTGGCACCCCCACCCAATAAATAAAAAATAAATGGAAACAAATATATGAAAAATTTTTCAACATCCATAGCAATCAGGGAAATGCAAAGCAAAACTACATTGAGATTTCATCTCACTCCAGTTAGATTGGCAATCATCAATAATACAGATAATAATAAATGTTGGAAAGGATGTGGGGGAAAAGGCACACTCATACATTGTTGGTGGGACTGCAAATTAGTACAACCACATTGGAAAGCAGTATGGAGATTCCTTAAAAGACTAGAAATGGAACCACTGTATGACTCAGGTATCCCACTCCTCAGTATTCATCCAAAAGAACTAAAATTGGCATACTATATTGATACAGGCACATCAATGTTTGTAACAGCACAATTTGCAATAGCCAAGTTATGGAACCAGCCCAGATGCCCATCAGGAGATGAATGGATAAAGAAAATGTGATATATATATATATACACACACGTTGGAGTTTTACTCAGCTATGAAGAATAAAATTATGGCATTTGCCAGTAAATGGATGGAAATGGAGAACATCATGCTAAGTGAAATAAGCCAGACTCAAAATGTCTAGTGTTAAATGTTTTTTTTTTTTTCCACATGTGGAAGCTAGAGAAAAACAAGGGAGGAAAGTGAGGGGACACCATGAAATGGAAGGGAGATTAGTGGAGATGAGGAGGAGGGTTGAGGTGGAGAGGGGACAATGGGAAAGGGGAGAACAGCAGAATGAAATTGACCAAATTGTACTGTGTGCACATGTGAATGTAAAATGGTGAATTCCACCTTTATGTATACCTATAAAGTACAAATTCATAAAACAATAAATAGATGGAGGAAAGCCAGTAAAGCAGAGGATGGAAAATGGGGGCAGGGAGAAGGGGAGGGAGGGAGGAGGTACTGGAGAATGAAATGGAGCAAATTATATTCCATGCATATGTGATTATGTCAAAATGAACCACACTGTTATATAGAGCTATGGTGAGCTAATAAAAATATTTTTTAAACTTTATTTTATTTATTTTTATGTGGTGCTGAGGATCAAACCCAGTGCCTCGCATGTGCTAGGTGAGCGCTCTACCATTGAGTCACAACCCAGCCCCTAATAAAAATATTTTTAACATAAAAAGGGCTGGGGATGTAGCTCAGTGGTAGAGCACCCCTGGGGGAAGGGGAGGAGGAGAGGGAGAGGGGAGAGAGAGAGCAGGAAGAAGAAGGGAGAAAGAATGAATGAATTTCCTGGGTCGTGGTATTGTATTATGTGTGGTATCAGAATCATTTGTTCTGGGGACAGAATGCAGGATCTTGAGCATGCTGAACAAGTGCTTGACCAACTGAGCTACACCCCAGTCCCCTGTCTGACACATTTTTGAGTTCTAGGAGAACTTAGCTGGAGGTAGGTCTTTGCCCTGGGGTTTGGAGAAATGAGCTCTGAGCCCTGACCTATTATAGAAATGAAATTGATCTTAGTGCATAAATACTAAGAGCTAACACCTAATGAGAATCTCTAATGTCATCCACTTGGTTCTAAACACATTGCCTTTTCTCATTAACTCGTTTCATCCTCAGAGCAATCTGTATTTTACAGATAGGGAGAAAAGCACAGAGAGGCTAAGTGGAGTGTGCAGATCACACAGCTAATGAGCAGAGGAAAAAGCATCAAACCTGTCTGCAGAGCAATAAGACAATGCTGTTAACAGGGTCTATGACTGTCACCAACATCAATTTTCAGATCACATTACAGTTGGTGTAGGTACCTCAAAAAACACTTGTGCCCCTCACTATGTACTTCAAAATTATAGTAGTCATTAGACCCACTGCTAGATTTTGTTTTATTGAATGGATTAATCAAAAAGTACATATGAATGGGGTAAGAAAGATGGTAGGATGAGATGGACATCATTTCCTTAGGTACACATATGAAGACATGAATGGTGTGACTCTACTTTGTGTACAACCAGAGAAATGATTAATTGTACTCCATTTGTGTACTATGAATCGAAATGCATTCTGCTGTCATGTATAACAAATTAGAACAAATTAATTAATTTTTTAAAAGTACATATGACTATATTGTAAATTACAGTATATGGTAATCAATTTTCTCTGTGATCCTAGATAATTTATTTAATGCAATTAAAAGCAATTTTTCTGAGAAACGGTCGATAAGCAGCCTGATACTGCCAAGGGAGTCCACAGCAAGCATGTAGACCCAGCACCTCTTTGTGCTGGGCACCTCACCCTGCACTCTTACCTCACCCTCACTACTCCAGGAACTGGAGACAAGAGGAGACCTGGGCTGGTCAAGAGGGGAGTCTTGTCTACAGTCACCAGAAAGCCAGTGGCCAAGCTGGGATACATATCCAGATCTGTCTGACTACAGACTCCATTCTATAACCATTGCAACTATCTTCTCTAGAAGATGAGTGCTAGCTCTTAATTGCAGTTCCCTAAAATAAAAATGGCTACTTAGCTAGCTGGACACAGTGGCACATGCCTGTAATCCCAGCTACTCAGGAGGCTGGGGCAGGAGAATCACAAGTTCCATGCCAGGCTGGGGAACTTAGTGAGACCCTCAAAAAAATCTCAAAAAATCAAAAGGGCTGAGGATATAACTCAGTGATAGAGTGCCCCTGGGTCCAATCCCCATTACCAAAAACAAACAACAACAACAAAAAACACCCACTTAGGACAAAGGACACCTGAATGAACACAAAGTGACACCACTTTTTCAGTCCCAGTGCATCTCCAGATCTGGGGTATGGAATGAGGCTCCTTCCAGGTGGGAGGGGAGCATCTAATAACAGTAACAGATTCGATGGTTGGCAGCTAGAGGGAATGTGGCATAATGGTTGCCAGCCAGCTGCATCCCTGAGTTCTTATTCCAGCTCTGCCACATACTATTTGTGCATGCTTGGACCCATGCTTAATGGCATGATGCCTCAGTTTCCTCAACTATAAAATGAAAATAATAATGATTCCTCCTAAGGAGGTTATGAGGAGTTAGATTGTCCACATAAAGCTTTCAGCACTGTGCCTGGTGCTATGGTGTGAGCCATTGCCATTGTATTCTAAGGGAATAATGCATGGAGTCCAAGGCTTCTGTTGGACCTTGGGGAAGTGCTAACCCTTCCTCATATCTGTTATCTGCATCTCATCTGTCCTGATTCCCTAATGGGATAAAGAACACAAACCCTTAAAGCTGTGGTCCACACCTCTGACTGCACATTATAATTACCTAGGGAGCTTCAAAAGTGGTAGTGCCCAAGCGTCACCTCAGACTAATAGAATCTGACTTTGGGGAGGGAATTGAGTAGAAATATATCCTCAGTGCTCCTCAGGAGATTCAAATGTGGAGATAGAGCTGAGAACCATGGCCTCAAAAGGAAACTGGCCTTTATGGTGCTCTTTGGGGACAATGAGGAAGGAGGAGGAAACTTGGAGATCATGCCCCTTCTCTGCAGACAGGATGAAAAAGAACAGGAGCCTAGGAGTGGAGGGGAGACTGGCAGCTTTAAGCTTTGAGGGGAGGAGGAGCTGGAGCTTGCAGTAAGAAAGAGCTATAGGGATGCCACCTGGGCCAGAGCCAGGCCACAAGCCCTGCCAGGGCAGTGGCCTACGTGGTTTTCCTGCAAAAGAAAATTGAGAAATATGAGCGTGAGGGGGAGATGGGGATGTGCTTACAGCCTCTTTCTGCATCCTGAAATGGCAGATCCAAAGGAGTTGTTAACACCTTGTGAGGAACATGGGAGACAGTCTGTTCTTCCTCCTTCTTGGCATGCAAGCAAAATGGCTCTCTTCTGCCCACTCACATTCTCACACCCCGATTCCTCCTCCACCCAACCTGGCAGAAGTTCCCTCTCTTATCTAGGTAAATATCTGGTGGCAAAGGCACGATAGCACACTAGGATCCCACACAATTCCCCAAGGTGCTGCCTTTTGTTCTAACAGGAGACTGCAACAACCTGGGATCTGGGCAGGGCTGTGATGACTGTCTTTTCAGCGTGTCAAAAAAGGAACTGTGGCCAAGAAGGAGAGGAGGAATGTGGTATACTCATGGTCACACTGGGAGCTGTGGTAGAGTTGGGACACCTGGTCTAGTGCTCCCTTCCCACACACCCTGAACCTTCAGCTTTGGTCCCTAATCTGCACTAAGAAAATGGCTCCATTCCCATAATTGTCCTGATGGGTCTCCTAAGCCACCCAGCAGAGATATTATGTCAGCTACTCTGAAGAAACCTCAAATAAGCTTCCAGCTCTGATTCTGAGATATTTTTGTTTTTGCACTTGTATTGCCTTCCCTCAGTCTTTTGCTCTAGGACATCTTTTGACCAGGTGGGAGTTTCCTCACTCCCCACCCCCACAGTGGATACTATGACTTTAAGAGAGGACGAGTCAGAGAGCCGCGGGGATCAGTTTCAAGCAGCCCTCAGAAGGCAAATCTGGATTGAGTTTAGGAAGAAAAAAGAAGGGGTTAGCTTTGGTCCTGCCTCTTTTCCCTTCTCTCTTTTGCTCGTCCCTCCTCTGGCCTTCGTCTGGAAATTCTGTTAACTAAGCTAGAAGATTAGAAGCCCAGAGCTTTCTCCAGCAACCTTGTCCTCTCACCTGGTCCCTCCTCCAGCTCCCGAGCAGACCATCTAGAGGACGGCTGGGCAAGTGGCTGGAATGAGTAGGTACGTAGTCTGACATTTTTAACCTTCACCTTGTCAGGGAAGTCCAGGAAGTATCCCACACAGACTTATCTAGTGGGAGATGGGAGGGAGACCCCTAGAACCTCCAAGAGTCTGGGTAACTGAAGCAGGAAGAAGATGGATGGGCTTTGGTGACTCCACCAGAGTCTCTGTGTTCAGACATACATAGGCTCAGAGAGAGGCCTGGCCTATGCAGCCTGGTGCACCACCACCTCGTGAGTTGCCAGCCAACCCCCAATGGGGGGATTTGGGAGTGTAGTATGTTGAGCTCACTGCTGCTGCTGCTGCTGTTAGAGTAATTGAGACCAGAAGGGTGCTAGGAACCCCATGAGCAAACCTTTTGGCAGCATGTCCAGTTAGCCATCTGTCTGTCTGTCCATGACACCCTGGTAACCTCTCAATTGAGGCAAATGGGATTAGGTCTGCTTGAGGTGCATGCATAGTGGGCCAGAGGCCACTTAAGGTCTTCTTACACATGCTTTCAACTTTGTTGGATGAATGCAAACATGGTTCTTAGTTTCAAAGGATCTTGGTTTACATTTCAGAGAAAATGGCATAATGCCACTTACCTGAAAGGGGGTAACACAAAAGAAGAGGTAGCATGGGAAAACTGGGTTGTTAACAGAGATTTGAGGAGAGCTTGGGGTTAATTTGAGCTAGATGGTGTTCTCCCCATATTTTAGGATTCATTCATGCACTTATTTTTGTACTTATTCAACAAACATCTGTTATATGACTGCTGGTACCCATCAATGTTGGGAGAAATGGGATAGGTGGCAACTCAATATGACAGCTGATCTTCCACTTGACCTCCTTCTCCAGATTGCTACTTCTCCCTATCCTCCACCCCTAAGCCTGTTTGAGAAAAGAAGAGGCACTAGCTTCTAGTGTAGCAAGGTGACCTGATAAAGGCATGATAGGTGCTGATATTATTGGCACCAGAGTGGGTACATCTCACCTGACAACAGTCTCTTTTGAAAAGGATCTGGGCCTGGATTATTTCAGCCACTGGAAAATACTTTGAAAGCCAGGAACCTGCATAGATTAACAAGTTCAGCCTGTATCTTCTCAGATATAAGGGGCATATCTGGACTTCTCTGGACATTGGGAGTAGAACTGAGCCCCTGGTTAGTCTTCAGTGTCATATGTGGACCAAGCATTGTTTGGATTAGCCAGGAATGTCTGAGGATTTTGTTCTTAATGACTTTAGTTGTCATTTCTGGGCAGGAGGCATGCTGGAATCTCAGTCAACCAGGCTGTTGAGGATGGGGTGAGGTTGAAAATACTAGTTCTTGGGTGGTCCTTTGGGTATAGAAAGCTTAGGCATGGCATAGACAGACATGTGTGTATGTGTGTGTGTGTGTGTGTGTGTGTGTAGAGGGGGCAGGGAGAGAGTAAGTATTCCTGGGGGAAAATCCTGACGAAAGCAAGGAAGGGAGTCTAACACTATCCAAGTAGGCTTGGGATCCAGTACCAGACTCTTAGAACTGTCAGCTTGCACAAGGGTCTAATGAATACCATGAAAGAGCAGTGAGATCAATACCAGTGCTTGCTCACCTTGGCTCTCACCCTGCTTAGGGCAGAAGGGGGGCAAGGGAAGAGATGGCTGAGCTTCAGGACTTCAGCTGGGAGGGCTGAGCAGTACTGTCAGGGGCTTCAACACCTGACTTAAAAACAAATCCTTGAGAAGTGTGGTGTTGTACACCTGTAATTCCAGCTACATGAGAGGCAGAGGCAGAAGGCTCACAAGTTTGAGACCAGCCTCAGCAATTTAGCAAGACCCTCTCTCATAACAAAATAAAAATGGCTGTGATGTAGCTCAGTGGTATAGTGCTTTCCTAGCATGTGTAAGATCCTGAGTTCCATCTCTGTACCAAAAAAAAAAAAAAAAAAAGCCTTCAGCTGGGAGTGTAATTCAGTAATTGAGCACTTGCCTAGCATGCATGAAGCTCTTGGTTTGGTCCCTAGCGCTGCAAAAACAAAACAAAATAAAAACCACCAAAAAGCAAATCCTCTTACTATCTACTACTGCATTCTGAGGGTGAAGGTTTGGGCTTGAGCTGTGTTTATCCGAGTGGTTTCTTGTGAGCCTGAAAAGGAGATGGGGAATAGTGGGTGATTTCTGGGGCTATGACAATGATGCTTTGCTGACTTATCCTTTCCACTCTTGTACCCTTCCACCCACTGTGGCTTTTCTTGCCTCCTCACCCAGCTAAACCCTCCTGATCCTATAGGTCAGCCCATTGCCCTCCCACATGTCCTGCTCACTTTCAGACTGGCCCTGGGAGCTCCTGTCATCTCTTGTCCAGAGTGGAGCAGCTCCCATGGCTGAGATATGGGGAAAGGGAAAGTATGGGGGATGGGGTTGTGTCGGGAAGGTTGAATGTCTGCCAGCATTCTAGAGATAAAATACAAGACTGGCCTTCCCATCTAGGGTGACTTCATGGAAGAAGCTCAGTAAAAATTGATCTGTCTCCTTTCTTCTCCATTTTCTCAGCCAGTCTGAATGTTCAAGGGGAGCTAAAGGTTTTGTGTACTATTTTTCAAAGTGGAGAAAGCCACCCCTTAAATGTAAAGATGAGTAATTCCAGTAAAAGGATCCAAACAAATGGGGCTTCTGCCCAAGTATGGGAAAATATCCATCCATCTCTCTACTTAATTAGAAAAATGATCTGCCGAGGAGTGAGTCATGCTGCCCGCCAGCAAACAGCACTGTCCCTAGCCACAGAGCCAAAAATAGTGGAGATGGGAGATGATGGTAGCTATGATGAAGAAAAGACATGAAGGGATTCAGCTTCCTGATGCCTGCAGCCATTTGGATCACCTTTGCCCATTTCTTTATCATAGATAATGCACTGGACTGGACTGTGCCTACTGTGATGCTGATCAATAGTCAGGGCTCATCCATGCATTCTGATAATTGGGGTCTCTGTAGGGGGTAATCAGAATCAACCACAGCTCTTTGTACAGTCTGGAGTTCTGTTTCTTGATGAAAGCATACACATAGTAAATTGCCTAAAGTGCACTGGTTGTAAATGTACAGCTCAATTAGTTTTTGTTTGTTTTTTTTTTTTTAAAGAGAGAGTGAGAGAGGAGAGAGAGAGAGAATTTTTTAATATTTATTTTTTAGTTCTCAGCGGACACAACATCTTTGTTTGTATGTGGTGCTGAGAATCGAACCCGGGCCGCAGGCATGCCAGGCGAGCGCGCTACCACTTGAGCCACATCCCCAGCCCTCAATTAGTTTTTTACAAATATATACATCGTGTTTAACCACATCAAGATACAAGAGCATTTGCACACCCCAGAAGGCTCACTTTGCCCTTTCCATTTAGGACCTCTTTTATTTACACACACCAAATGCTACAATTCAATGTTTGTGATCAGTGTTGTTTTGATAATAAATGTTCAATGACTAGTTCTGGTGTTACGCGTAAAGGGGTCTCTTGCAAAGCTGGGGGCAGTGGTGCATATCTGTAATATCAGCTACTCAGGAAGCTGAGGCTGGTGGATGGTGTGTTAGAGCCCAGCCTGGGCAACATAACATGTCTCCATCTTTTAAAAAAAACCCAAAGATAAAATTGCCTCCAACTTCTTTCATCCATGGAGCAGACATCAATTGTGTCCCTACCTGGTGGCAAGCTGTAGGGTCACAAACATGAATCACCAATAAGCCACAGTTCCTCCCTCAAGGAGCTTTTGTACTTTCATACTTAGAAAGAGAGGCAGACATGTGAAAATATACAGTAGCCCCCCACTCCTTATCCATAGGAAATATGTTCCAAAATCCTCCCATGGATTCCTGAAACTGAGGATTGTACCAAATCCTACATGTACTTTTTTCTATACATAAATACCTATGATAAAGTTTAATTGATAAATTGGATATGATTAAGAGATTAACAATAACTACTAATAAAACAAAACAATATATTATAATAAAATTATGTGACTGTGATCTCTCTCTCAAAAGAGTAAAGAGAAATATTAATATTTTTAGACCATGGTTAACTACAAGTAATTGAAATTGTGTATAAGGGGGAGTACTGTGGATGCAATAAAAAGGACTCGGGTAGGAGATTACATGGGACTTATTAAGGGCACCAAGAGGCTTTTTCTGCCTTGGAGTAAAAAAAAATGCATTTCTTCACTTTATTTGGGAAGTGTCTTGGAGAAGAGGATAAGAGCATCAGACTTCTACACACCTGTCATGGGTCCTGATTCCATCTTTTCCATGTTGTAAGATCTTGGGCATGTCACTTAACCTCTCTGAGCCTCAAGTGCTTCATTTGTAAACTGAAAGCAATAGTAATACCTATTTTACAGAGCTATTGTATTACATAAAATAATTCATGTATAACACTTAGCACACATAAGCACTTAGTAATTATTAGCTTTAATTAGGAACTATTAGCTGTTAACTTGCATAATGCCTAAGGCTGTCTAAGACTCACTTTCTTCATCTGTGAAATGGAAATAAAATGTCAACTTTGTCAGTGTTGTTATGAGAATTAAATAAAATCATGTGTGTGAATTGTATAGAGTAGGTTCCCAGCACATGATGGCTTTCCTTCTTCCCTGCTTTCTCTCTTCTAACATTTTGATTTGTAGTCTCTCCAGAAAAAAGCTCAGCTCTGACATATTGGGAAATAAATACCTCAAGAAAATACACCAACCCCTTTTTTGTTTGTTTGTTTTGTTTTTGTAGTGCTGGAATAGAACCTAGGGCCTGGTGTACACGGGGAAAGTGCTGTACCACTGAGTTATGCCCCAGTCCATACCAACCTTTTTTTTTTTTGCCTCCCAGGAAATCATTTAATAAATTATAAAAGTCACACGTTTCAGCAGCCATAAGAATTGTAGCCTGAAAATTCCATAAGATCAGCTTTTAGCAGCTGAGAGGTAGAAAATGCTTATAAAGAAGTCCCATATCAAAAACTCTTGAGGCAGGTCAGCAAGGAAAAAATATTTTAACTTCATTGAATATAAATAATATCCAAATTAAGGTAAAACTCTTTTATGAGTTGGCATTTAAAGAAACTACCTGATATTTAAATTATAAACCTTTCCCTATATAAGAACAAAAGGCTTAAATTGGCTTAACAATACTGAAAAAGACAATGATACAAATAATTGCAATAAACATCATAGCTTCTTTCTCTCCAAGGTAAATAATTAATTTGCATTATAAAATCATCTATTTTCATAAAGATTATTAAAATACAAATATCAAAGAGGTTACCCGAAGTATAAAAGCAAAAACTTGAGAAAATGGAGTTTAAAACCCTTGCAGAAAGCTTAATTTAACTTAAAAAATATACCTTAGAGGTAAAGAACAAGATTAAACTGCACATTAAATAGCCAATAAAAATAGGATTTACTTTGTATCAACCTGCATGAGCAAAATGCTGTCTTAAGTTGATCACTGAACAGAAAATCATAAGCCCAAATGAGAGAGGGAGGTGTTTGAGAATACCAACCCTTTTAAAAACTTTCTTGATATCTGGTCTTGCTATATTGCCTGTACTGACCTTGAACTCATGGGTTCAAGCAATCCACCTCCCTCAACCTCCTGAGTGAGACTACAGGCAAGTGCCACCACACCTGCCCTGCCTTTTTTTCTTGGTACTGATGATGGAACTCAGGGGTGCTTAACCACTGGGCAACATCCCCATCCCTTTTTATTCTATTTTTTTAATTTTCAGACAGGATTTCTCTAAGTTGCTTAGGGCCTCACTGAGTTTCTGAGGCAGGCCTTGAACTTAGAATTCTCCTGCCTTAGCCTCCAAAGTTGCTGGGATTACAGGCATGCACCATTACACTTAGCACATCTGACTTTTTTTCAAAATTTTTTTACTTTGAAATAATTATAGCTTCACATGAAGTTGCAAAACCAATTCACAAGGGCTTCTGTAACCCTTCACCCAATTTTCTGAAACATTGACATTTTACATAACTGAGAAATAGATGTGGATACAATCCACAGAGCTTGTTTAGATTTCACCAGTTTACGTGCACTCTATGTGAGGATGTATATGGTGCTATATACTTTGATCATGTGTAGATTTGTATAACCAGTACTATACTTGAGATGTAAAATGTTCCATTATCCCTTGCTACTCCTTGGTTTTTAATCGCCCCCCCCCCGCCTTGCTCCCCCTATCATTAATCCTTGGCAACCAAGAACCTATTCTACACTGATGTAGTTTTGTTGTTTCAAGAATGCTATATAGGGCTGGGGATATAACTCAGTGGTAGAGTATTTGCCTAGCATGTGCAAGGCCCTGGGTTCCATTCCAGAACCACAAAAAATAGTTATATAAAGAATTCATATCATATGTAAGCTTTCAAGATTGGCTTTTTCATTCAGCATAATTTTCCTGAGATCCTTGCAAGTTGTTGAATCTGCATTTTTGGAGGGGGTGGGCAGGGTAGTATTCCATGTTCTGCATGTACCACAGCTATTTTTCACCTGTGGGAGGACATCTGAGTTGTTTTCAGTGTGGAGCTACTATGAATGAACTATGAATATTCATGCAACAGGTTTGTGTGTGAACATAAGTTTTCATATCTCTTACATAAATGCCCCAGAGTGCAATTGATGAGTGGTATGGTAATTGCATGGTTAGTTTTATTTATTTATTTATTTTTATTTTTTATTTTTTATTGGTTGTTCAAAACATTACAAAGCTCTTGACATATCATATTTCATACATTAGATTCAAGTGGGTTATGAACTCCCATTTTTACCCCAAATACAGATTGCAGAATCACATTGGTTACACATCCACAGCATGGTTAGTTTTAAAATAAATTGTGAAACTCTTTTCCAGAATGGCTGTATCATTTCACATTCCCAACAACAAAGAATGAGTGATCCAGTTTCTTGACATCCTCACCAACATTTGTTGTGATTACTATATCTTTTAAAATTTTGACCATTCTGATAGCCATGTAGTGATAATCACATGATGATTTTAGCTTACATTTCCCTAATTACTAATGATGTTGAACATCATTTCACATGTTTGACATCTCTATGTCCTCTTTAGTGAAATGTCTGTTCATGACTTTTGCCCATGTTCTAATTGGATTGTTTAGTTTGTTTTTTATTATTGAATTTTAAGAGATCTTTATATATTTTAGATGGTATTCCTTTGTGGAATATGTGATTTTTTTCTCTCTGCAGTTTGTCTCTTCATTTGCTTCACATGGCTTTTTTGAAAGCAAAAAAAATATTAATTTCAATAAGGTTCAGCTCAGTTTTTCCCTTTATGGCTCATCCTTTTCATATCAAGTCTAAGAACTCTTTGCCAAGTCCTAGATTCCAAAGATTCTTTTACCACATTTTTTCTAAAAGTTTTATAGTCTTCTGTTTACATTTAAGTCATCTTCCATTTGAGTTAATTTTTTTTCTTTGAGGTATGAGGTTTAGGTCAAGGTTCTTTTTTTTTAACCTGTGGGTGTCAATCACTTCCATAGCATTTGTTGAAAAACCTATCTTTACTCCATTTGATTGCTTTTTGCACCTTTGTCACAAATCATGTGAGCATATTTTGTGGATCTGTTTCTGGGTTCTCTGTTCTGTTCCATTGATCTTTATATCTCTCTACCAATACCATATAGTTTGATTAATGTAGGTACATATTGGGCCTTACCACTGAGTGTTTTTTTTCCTTATTCTTCTTTTTCAAGATTGTTTTAGCTATTCTAGGGTCTAAAGTCTTTCCACAAAACTTTAGGTAGGTTGTCTATATCTACAAAAATCTTGAGGGATCTTGATAGGAATTGCATTAAACCTATAAATGAACTTAGGAAGAACTGACATATTAAATATGTTGAGATAAAAATAGTATGACTCTCCATGTATTTGGGCATTCTTTGCTTTCTTTCCTGAGTATTTAGTAACAGCACAACATATACCTTGTATAAGTTTTATATGTAAGTCTTATTTTCTTTGGTGTAGTTGTAAATGGTAGTATGTGTTTTTAATCTGATTCCCACATGGTCATTGCTAGTACATAGAAAAGCAATTGTCCTTTCTGTGATGATCTTTTCTCTCTCTCTCTCTCTCTCTCTCTCTCTGGTGCTTGGGATTGAACCCAGGGCCTTGTGCATGAGAGGTAAGCACTCTACCAACTGAGCTATATTCCCAGCCTTTTGTGATGATCTTTTAAAGTCCAATTTTGCTGAGCTATTTTTTTAGTTCCATGAGTTTTTGTATAGATCGCTTGGTGTTTGTATATAATTATGTCATCTGAAAACAGATATAGTTTTATTTCTTCCCTTTCAACATGTATGCCTTTTATTTCTTTTAGGTGCCTGATTGCATTGGCTAGAACGTCAAAGTTATGTTGAATAAGAGTAGTGAAAGTACATATCTTTGCCTTGTTCCTGATCTCCAGAGGAACAGAATACAATCAGTGTTACATCATTAAGTTTAATGTTAGCTGTAAGGTTTTTTGCTTTGGTTTGGTTTTGGGGTTGGGTTTTTCTTTTTTTTTAAAAAAAATGGTTTTTATTAAAGAGGAGAAGTTCCTCAACATTTCCTAGTTTTCCAAGAGTATCTATAATGCTTGGTTGTTGCATTTTACCCAATGATTTTGCTGAAACAACTGATCTGATTATATGATTCTTGTTCTTTAGTCCTTTGATATGGTAGATTACAATGCTTTTTTGAATATTAAACAAGTATGGGATTCCTGGAATAAACCCCCATTAGAAGAAAATATCCTCCTGGCCATAATTCATAATATTTTCCTATATTGCTGAATTCTATTTACTAATATTTTGTTAAAATTTTCATGCCTGTATTCATGAGGTATATTGTTCTGTAGTTTTAATTTAGTAGTTCTATTTTGGTATTAGGATAATACTACCCTCATAAATGAACTGGGGATTATTTCCTCCTTTTATATTTTCTGTAAGAGATTGTGTAAAATTGATGCTCTTTTTTCATGTTTAGTAGAATTATCTAGTGAAAGCACCTGAGATTGGAGATTTCTTTTGGGAAACCCTTAAAATTTTGAATCTGATTTTTTTAAACCATTATAGGACTAATCAGATTACCTTGGATGACCTTTATTAGTTTGTGATTTTTTTAAGTATTGGCCAATTTCTTCCAAGTTGTTGCACTTATGAGTATAAAACTGTTTAATAATATTCACTTATTATACTTTTTTATTTTTTCCTGCAGTACTAGGGATTGAATCCAGGGATGCTTTTACCACTGAGCTATATCCCCATCCCTTTTTATTTTGTTTATTTTGATACAGGGTCTTGCTAACTTTAAAGGATAGTCCCAACTCGTGATCCTTAGGTCTAAGCCTCACGAGTTACTGGGATATATAAAATCACAGTTGCTGGTCTTATTATTTTTACCAGTTCAAATGAAATACAGAAAATTTATCTCCTTTTTTATCCTCTTAGGCTCCTTTATTTATTTGGTCTTAAACATTTCTTATACATACCTTTAGAACCATATCCGACAATATTATGATTTTTGCTTCAACATCAAACATAATTTAGGAAATTCTAGTGAGACAGAAAACCTATTGTGTTTACCTTTTGGTGTGTGTGTGGCGGGGGGGGCTTACCATTCATGTTCTCTTTTTTTTTCCTTCCTGGTGTTGCAAGTTTCCTTCTTTAATTATTTCCTTTATGTTTATAGAATTCCCTTTAGCCATTCTTTCAGAGCAGGTCTCTTGGTGACAAATTCTGTTAGTTTCCTTCCTCTGAGACTATCTTGATTTCCTCATCATTCCTGAATGATATAAGATTCTAGGTTGATAGCTCTTTTTTTTTCAGTATTTGAAAAACATGTCACTTTTTTCTGGCCTCCATGGTTTCTGATGAGCTATTTGCTGTCAGTTTAATTGTTTTCCACCATAGGTAATGAATTGTTTCTCTCCGACTGCTTTCAAGATTTGTCTTTGTTTTCAGCTTTCAGAAGTTCAAATATAATTTGTGTTAGTCAGCTTTCTGTCACTATGACAAAGTGCCTGAGATAATTGACATGTAAAAAGAAAAAGAGGTTCCAATCTATGACCTGTTGGTTCTGTCACTTTGGGCTTGTAAAAAGGCGGCACATTGTGGTTAAAATGGTGGTAAAGTAAAACTGCTCACATCATGAGCCACAGAGCAAAAAGAGTGAGGAAGGGACAAGGGTCTCACAATTCCTTTCAAGGCCATGCCCCCAGTGACCTAAGGATCTTCCATAAGGCTCTACCACCACCTAAAGTTTCCACCACCTTTCAAGAGTTTCACACTGAGGGCCACACCTTCAACACATGGGCCTCTAGGGGACATTTAGGGTCCAAATTATAGCACAGTTTTCTTGGCATGAAGCTGTTTGGGTTTGTCTTATTTGGTTTTACTCTTATCTGTAGGTTTATGATTTTCACCAAGTTTGGGAAGATTTTAGCCTTTAGTTAATCAAATACTCTTTCAGTCTCATTTGAATTCCTCTCTTCCTCTGGGGCTTTAGATAATACAAATCTGAGATCTTTTGTTATTGTCCCACTGGTCTCTCTTGACCTACTCATATTTTTCATTCTATTTTTTCTCTAGTGTTCATATTGTATAACTTCTGTTGTCCTAGGTTTAAGTTCACTGATCCTTTTCCTCTAGCATACTCTTTCTGCTGTTGAGCCTACCCAGTGAGTTAATCTCTGTTTTTATATTTTTCAGTTCTATAATTTCCATCAGGTACTATTTACTTATTCATTCATTCATTCATTCATTCATTTTGTGGTACTGTATATCAAACCCAGGGCTTGTCACATGCTAGAGAATGTTCTAACACTGAGCTATCCCCCAACTCCCCATTGTGTTGCTTTGTGTATGTTTTATTACTTTGGTGAGGTTTTCTTTTTATTGTTGCTGTTGTTGTTGTTGCAAGAGTTTTTGTTGAAGCATTTTATGAATGCTGCTTTAGAATCCTTGCAAAGGCCAGGCACAGTGGTGCACACCTATAATCCCAGCTACTCGGGAGGCTGAAGCAAGAGGATTGCAAGTTTGAGGCCAGCCTCAACAACTTAGCATGACATTATCTCAAAAATAAAAGATAAAAAGGACCGTGGAGGTATCTCAGTGGTAGAGCACCCTTAAGTTCAATCCCCAGTACCATACATACACAACTCCTTGCCCAGTACTTGCAGCATCTGACATATTGATGTCAGTATGTGTTGATTATCTTTTCTCATTCATGTTGTAGTTTCTCTGGTTCTTTGTATGATGAGTGATAATTTATTCTATCCTGAACATTTTGAATATTGTGTTACGAGATTCCAGATCCTGTCTCAATCTTCTATTTTAGAGGGCAGTCAGTCTGTTTAGCTTTAACGTGTGGATCCTGGGTTACTTCAATGGGCTGTGGTTTCAGTAAACACAGAGCCCTTGCAATCCTAGGGCTGATTTGTTCACCTGGTACAACTGCAGCTCCCCAGCTTAGTCCCTACTGAAGCTTCACACAGAGGCAGAATGCACCTGCCCAGAACTAGTGATGCTAGTTGGGGATGGAAAGTGCCAGGCTTGCAGGATGGAAAACGCCCTTTCTCAGATCAGGTGCCTGTTGGAATGCCGCTTGATCCCTTGTAGTGCCTCTAGTGGTGGCACAAGTTGTTTCCCCAAGCCTTCCACCAAATTGCTCTAGGTCAGGGGTGAGAGATACCAGGTTTGCAGGGCAGAGAGCACATCACACAGCCAGTTTACTGTGCAGCCTATTGCCAACAGGGTTCCCACTCAATCTCTGCCAGTGTTACCAGGGAAGGAAAGGCCACCTTCTGCCACTGGGGGGAAAGTTGAGAAATGCTGCTGATCAACCCACTTACCACAGAATTCAAGACACCAAAAGCTCAAAATTTCCCAGCATGTTTTGGCAGCACAGGACTTATATTCTCAGGTGTAAGGTATGAGAGTGAGACTTAATCAGGCTTCTTGTCCTTGGACAAGTAACTTTGCTGTTCTGAGCCTCAAATGCCTCCTCTATAGGATGAAGTGAAAGTGGCACCTCCTTCTCAAGATCATGTAAAGGTTTAAATGAGCCATTGTCTTTGATGCTCCTGACCCTGTGTCTGCTATAGCAGGCCATCAACAGAGAAGCCTGGATCAAAGGATGAGGCAGGAACAGCCTTAAATAAATTTACCCCATATTTTTAACTTTATAACTCCTCTAAACATATAGCAAAGTAGAGAGAAAAAAAATGTCAGATCAAAACATTTTACCACATTTGCTAAAGATCTTTTCTAAGAAATAGCTCATTACAGATCCAGCTGTGAGCCCCACCCCATCCTAGCTTAGAAGTAGCCAGTATCCCAAATTGACTGTTTCCAATTCCCATGTATATTTATACTTTCACCACACATGTATGTACCCATAAATAAAACATAATATTGTTTAGCATATTTTAAACTTTATATAAACAGCATCCTACTGTACATACATATTTGCAACTTTTTGTGCTTTTGAGATTTATCTGTGCTGATACATGAGTTACCATTCATTCACCTTAATATTTGTGTGTGTGTGTGTGTGTGTGGTGCTGGGGATTGAACCCAGGGCCTTGTGCATGCAAGACAAGCACTCTACCAACTGAGCAATATCCCCAGCCAAAAAGCTCATTCATTTTAATTGCTGCATACTGTTCTATAAAATGGCTGTGCAATTTATTTACCATTCTCTGCTGGGGGTGTGGCTTGGTGGTAGGGCACTTGCTTTGTGTGTGATCCCCGATACCAAAAATAAATAAACAAACAAATGAATAAACATCAATATTTATCCTTTCTACAATTCTTAAGTGTTTAGATTTCCTCTAACTTTTCACTATATTTATTTATTTGTTTGTTATACTGAGGATTGAACCCAGGGGTGCTTAGCCATTGAGCCACATCCCCAGCCTCTCCTTTATTTTGAGACAGAGGTCTCACTAAGTTACTTAGGGCCTCGCTAAGTTGCTGAGGCTAACTTTGAATTTGTGATCCTCCTGCCTTAGCCTCTGGAGTCATTGAGACTACAAGTGCACATCAGCATAAATCTGGCATAACTTTATTATGTACATATATGAATATACCACAGTGAATCTCACTATCATTTATATCCACAATTAATTAAAAATATAATCACTATGGGTAAATGGCAGAAAGATCAATAAAGGAAAGGAAATAGTGGGGGAAGAGTGGAAGGAGAGGTACTGGGGTCTGAATTAGACCAAGATATATTCCATGCTTGTATAACTATGTTCAAATGGATTCTACTGTCATGTATAACTAAGAATAAACAATAAAACTCACTCTTTGAATGGCAAAAAAGCAATGCTGTTATGAAGTGCCTTTTGAAGTAATTGAAGAAATCCATAACTTTTAGTTCAGTCAAGATTAGTGGCAGAAAGTGTATTATTTTTCTTAGAGTAAAAAAAAAAAAAAAAAAAAGATTAGTGGCAGATACATTTCTAATCAGATGCCCCCATTGGTTTCTGTGGGAAATCTCAGAAAGTACTTGAACCACTATCTGGTTCTTTTTGGTTGGGTGGGAGCTGGTTATATCAGGTCATCTGGGTCCCTTGTGGAGTGGGTGTGGGTAATCGGGACTCCACCAAACACCACACACACATTTAGGACTTGGTGTGCATCTCTTTTGTCATTCTCAATCTCTTAGTCTCATCTCATTGTGGCCCTATTAAAATTCTTCTGGTCTCTATCACTTTCATGTCCACTCTTTTTAGTACATGAAACACACACCATTCATCGTGGCAGCCTTATGGCCTTATGGCCCTATGAGAGCAAAAGTGCCTAACAAATGTCAAGCATCTACAGTCTATGCCCTAAAACCAGGTTAAGTGCTTTTAGATGCCCAGTCTCGTCAATGGTCTCAAACACTCTTCCAAAGTAGTTATTATTATTTCCATTGTAGAGATGACGAAACTGTATACAAAATAGGTCCTCTGGGCATTATGGAATGGGGAGTGGGGGAGGGCAGAACTCAGATGGATTACAGGCAGCCTTTTATAGAAGAATAGTGCTTATCTCTCTTTGGGGGGCTTTGTTAAACATTCTGTCACAGGAGTCATTCCTAGGAGAATGTGCCTGTTATGGTTTAGATGAGGTGTCCCCCAAAAGCTCACATGTGAGACTATACAAGAAGGTTTGGAGGAGAAATGATTGGATTATAGCTTTGACTTGGTCGGATGATTAGTCCCTGATGGGATTAACTGAGTGGTGGCTGGAGGCGGGTGGGTGTGGCTGGAGGATGTGGCTTATTGGGGGTGTGTTTTAGGGTATATATTTGAATCTGGTGAGTGGAGTCTCTCTCTGCATTCTGATCATTATATGAGCTGCTTCCCTCTTCCACACTCTTCTGCCATGATGTGCTGCCTCACCTCAAGCCCTGAGGAATGGAGCCAACCTTCTATAGACTAAGACCTCTGAAACTGTGAGCCTTCCAATAAACTTTCCTCCTCAGATCCTTTAGTCATAGCAGTGAAAAAGCTGACCAAAATAGCGCCCTAATCATTCTTCCAGAAGATAGCCAGAGAAATTGGAGATGGGTAGAAATACAGATCATATCTTTGTATTTTGTTTGTTTGTTTGGTTGGTTCGTTGGTTTTGGGTGCTGGGGATGGAACCCAGACCCTTGAGCATGCTTAAACACCACGTGAGCTAGACCGCCAGCCCAAGTATCCATACTTTTGGATTGCAGTTTCACATTTCATTGGCCATACCCACTCACTCACATACATACATACTCCTATGAACCCAGTGTAACAAAGGGCCTAAACACTTATTAACATCTGGAACATGTCACTTAACCTAGAGGTACCTTGTTTAATACGCATTCCCACCCTGCCACCAAGTATTATTATTTCCATTTTTCAGGTTTGGATGTTGAACCTCAAAGAGATAAAGTCACTTGCCCTTTGTCCTACACCTAGGATGTGCTAAAATCAGCATTCCTAACCACAGTGACATGGTGTGATTACCTGGAGCCCTCCAACCCAAAGATCAGTAGTCAGATGAACTTTGTTCTCTTATTCTATGAGTATCCCCTGAGCTCCTGGAGTGGGCCAATCTCTGTGACAAGCAGTTAGTGCTGAATGGGATGGACTGCACAGAGCTGTCACTTCAGGGAAATTAGAACTGCTCTGGTACCACCCAACTTGCTTTTGGTCCCCATCAAGGAACAGTCACTATGTATATTGAGTATACATAGTGCAACCCTTATTCAGTCATTCCATCTTTTATTCAAAAATCATTCCGGTGTCCTTCATGTGCCAAGCCTTGTTCAAGAAGCTGGAGATTCAAGGATGAGGAAAACCCAGTCTCTGTCCTCAAAAAAACATGCAGTTTAGGAATAGAAACATACACACATGATTTAATACAATGGGTAAATGACAATGATGGAGCACTGGATAGTTGCAGTGACAATCTAGAAGATAAAGTTCCTGATTCTGCTTGCATGAGTTAGGGAGCTTCCAGAGGATTCAGGTGGGTCTTAATGAATGGATAGATGTTTCCAAGTGGGATGTTGGTGGCATTCCATGCAGAGATTAGAACAAAATCAAATAAGGAGGTGTTTAGGGAACTGTAAGCAGATGGGTGTAAACCAGGGATCCACACAGAAAGCTGAGAGGGTCCAGAAGTTCACATAAGTGAGTGAAGCAGATCATTTCCGAAGACCCACATGAGCATGACCAGCAGCCCTCCACACCTGAATTACCCGGTAGAAGTACAGGGACCAGGGTAAAGTGGAAAAATCTGTGTCCTGACTAAGGAAACAGCTGCTTCTAAGCCCTGCCACTAGTTGTCACATGAAATTACTGCCCCAGTGTTGCCACATTTGCCAGTTTTTCAAGAGATGCCAGAAACCCAGATTTTTTAAATGTAAAATATTTCCACTTTCAACATTGCCAACCATTTCAAAATTGTAAGGTCTGCCATCGCAGGTTTGCCTGTCATTCCTCTGCAGCCTGTAGCATGGAGTGCAGAAGGGGTTGGAACGACAGAGATAGGAAGGTCACCCTGTCCTTCTACTTGGGCAGACAGCCCAAGCTGTGGGAGGTGCAGAACTCATTTACCGGACTTTCAGAACATGCTTTAAAACAGAGCCAGATGTAGTGGTGAACTCCTGTAATCCTAGCGGCTCAGGAGGCTGAAGCAGGAAGATCACAAGTTCAAAGCCAGCCTCAGCAACTTAGCAAGGCCCTGAGTAACTTAACAAGACTATCCCAAAATGAAAAATAAAAAGGGCTGGGGATGTGACTCAGCTGGTGGCACACCTATAATCCCAGTTACTGGGGAGGCAGGAGAATTACAAGCTTAAGGCAGTCTAGGCAACTTAGAAGGACTTCATATCAGAATAAAAAGGAATGGGGATGTAGCTACATTCGATCCTGTACAGAAAAGAAACAAACAAAACAGAAGACAACACAAATAAGATCCAAGAGGTTGAAGAAGAAAACTGGGAAAGGGTTTTGTGGTGTGTCCTTCTTTCCTTTTCTGTGTCCAAAATTTTCATGTGTAGCTTATTCATACATCTGATTCTGGCCCCCAGCTATTGGTTTTCAGACAGCCAGGCCTGGGCTGGGATGAAAAACAAAAAGGATCATAAGAAGGGTATGGTAGGGTTGTCCTCTGGGGAGCTGCCCATGCTGAATACTGCTCACTCACACAAGGTCTGCCAGCCCAGACAGAAAGAGCCGTTATGGATCCCAAGTAGTTTCTTTAGGGGAAGAGAGGATAAACTGACCTGAGTGGAGTGGAGAGTGGAATAGTCTAAAGATTTGCCTGAGGACAAGGGCCTTTTAGGAATCCTGGATGAAGCCACCCTTTCAGATCCTATTGCTGAGAATTCTAATCTCCTCTCCCAATCTCTCTTTTTCTTTCTTTCTCTTTCTTTCTTCCTCTTTCTCCCCCCCCCCACCTTTTCTGTGATTTAACCATAAAATATCTAGAATGTGTTTAAACCACAGTATCACTAGTCTTTTGAAATAAAAGCCTGAGACTCTGCTTACTAGGCTATAAGTTCAGGTAGTGAAGCAGCAGTGGGCAGTTTATGGCACTGCATCGGTGGAATATTGCCACTTACAATTCACACCCAATAGGACCGGACTGTTACCAGCTGATTTGCTATACTCACTGTTTCTCAATTCCTTATTCTGCCCCCATCCACTTCCTCCCTGAAAACCAGGCTTCATTATTCTCAGTTTTTTGTTTGTTTTTTTTTTTTTTTACTTGTAGACTGGTCCTAACTACCCCTGCTTTTGTTGGACCAGTAGATGCCTGGGCTGTTGGGTCCTGGAGCTAGAAGGAGAAGTCAGAACTGGACCATTAGGAATCAGTCATAGGAGGAGGCTTGAAAGGGAAAATTTAAGAGGCAGAACCTTGGGAAGAGGATGAAATTAAAGCTAAACAGTTTCCAGCTGAGAAGACAGTACCTAAGCCAACAAAAGGAGCTGCAAGGAATTTGTAGAGTAAGCGGGAAGTCTTAGGCCTGGGTTGGGGTATAGATCTATTGTGTACATGGTAGGTGCTCTATTAAATAAAATGAAGGAAAGAAGAAACATACTGGATATAAACATGTAATTCAAGGCTTCGACAGATCCATGTCAGGTAGCTCTCCAGGTCCAAATTCTTTGGTTATCCTCTGACCCTGACTCCTCCATTCTGGGCCATGTTTGGGATAGGTACACAGGGAAATGAGGTGAAGGACAGGGGAGCTGGGACTCAGTAATGCTGCTAAAGTACCCACAGTTAACTTGGGGAAAGTTGGCCTGAACCCAACATGATATTTCCCTACTTAAGTGGTTCTTAACCCCATCATACCTAATACCTTTATAAACCCAATTGACTCTATTTGATATCCTAAAATGAAATTCCCAGAAAATGTAACCCTCCCACACACAAAATTTCCCCTAGAAGACATTCCTCAAAGTCAGCAAATTCAACTAGATCAAACTTTTGGTATCAGGATCAATCACATCTCAAATGTTATTAATTATATTATTAATATTCATATATGCCATTTATTGAAGATGTTGGAGTTTTTTTTTATTTTTAATCTTTGTCCTAACTCCTTGATGTGGGCAATGTTACCATCCTTGTTTCACACATGAGGAAATGAAAACTTTCTTTAGGAAATTGCTCAAAGTCACACAATAATTGACAAAGTTGGGATTTGATCCTAGAAACTCAGGCTTTGGCCCATCCCCATTTCATTACATTTTACTTGTTTAGAAACAACTTCTAGGCAGCTGGTCATGGTGGTGCATGTAATCCCACAGCTCAGGAGGCTGAGGCAGGAGGATTGAGAATTCATAAGCCAGCCTCAGCAACTTGGCAAGGCCCTAAGCAACTCAGCAAGACTCTGTCTCAAAATAAAAATAAAAAGGGATGGGGATGTGGCTCAGTATTTGAGTGCCCCTGGGTTCAATCCCTGATACCAAAAGAAAAACTTTAGTGTAGCCCTTTTCTCAGGACCTACCATGCATTAAAATCCCCTGTGGCCTCCTCTTGGTTCACTGTGGCCCCTGTCCCTTTTAGGGAACACAGTTGATTATTTTGGCAAATATTTACTCTGTTTAACCTGGGACCTACTTCTTAAGCCTTTGTCCTTCCCCCACTCCAGGAAAACACGAATCCAAGTTTTATGTAGGCTCTTTCTTGGAGAGGAACTGAGATTCTATGAGAACAAAATAAACTGGCCAAGCAGTATGGAAACCAGGTTGGTTCTCATCTTGGACCTTAGTGGATGTATTTGTTTTGCCAACACTTAACATAACTTCTTTTGTGTTACAAACTCCATATATGATGCTGGTGATATAGAGATGAATAAAACCCAGACCCTGTTCTTAAGGAGCTACCAGACAATAATTGAGAGGGTTGTTGGGAGTGGATTTCAGAGGGAAATGATTGGTGCTATGGTCATGGAAGATAAAAGGTCAGAAAAGGAAAGTTTTATCAGTTTTATCTTAGGCCCAGTAGACTGAAACTGAAGGCAGGGCTACTGGCATAGTAAGCAAAGTGAGTGCAAATGAGGAATCCTAAGGAGCAGAAGTGCATATTCAGGGCCAACACGGTAGCATTAGAGGACATTTTGGCTTTCTGGATTCTAACATATTTGGGGCTCACCTGAAATAAGAAGAGACCATAATTTAAGACAGCTGACTAAATCCAAATTCTACCCATTTTTTTTTTAAATTCTCCTCCAATCAAGTGATAGGGAGGGTCCTGCTCCCTAAATAAGAACTCAAGTCCTCCTTGGCATTAACATCAGCCCTTATCCTTGGCAGGTTCTTCTTCCTGCCTCCCCACTCCCAGCATGATATGGGCTCCACAAAACTCTGGAGATTGCTTAAGAAGAATGGCACAGATGAATTCCCTATCTAATGTTAGGAAATGGCTTACACAGAATGCTGGAAAGCTCCCATATAGAGGTATGAGACCACAAAGGTCCCAGCTGCACTGGGCAGAGAGGCTAGGGATAAGTATGACCTAGGAAACTTCATAGCATCTAGCACACAGTAGGTGCCAAAATTAAATCATCCAAGTCAGGGCACTAGTCTAGGGGTGTAGCTCAGTGATAGAGCACTTGCCTATCACATTTGAAGGCCTGGATTCCTCCCCAGCACTGAAAAATAAAAAATAAATATAATGTCAAGAAGTCAAGAGTTGGGCTGGGGATGTGGCTCAAGCAGTAGCGTGCTTGCCTGGCATGCATGTGGCCCGGGTTCGATCCTCAGTACCACATACAAACAAAGATGTTATGTCCGCTGAAAAAACTAAAAAATAAATAATAAAATTCTCTCTCTCTCTCTCTCTCTCTCTCTCTCTCTCTCTCTCTCTCTCTCTCTCTCTTTAAAAAAAAAAGAAGAAGAAGAAGTCAAGAGTTAAAGGGCTATGGGGAAAACTCAGGGCCAATTTGGTAAAGATGGCATTACATGAGGAGTACAGGAGAGCAGGGTGCAATCGCAGTCCTTGGCCTAGGACAGGAATCTAGCAGCTTATTCCACAGGTGCACACATTACCTGGGATGGGGATGATAAGCAGAGTCCCAATGCTTATGGGTAGAAAGGACAGAAATCTGCCAACCTGGCTTTCCAGTTGCCAGCTGAGACTCAGGACCATGAGACAGGTCCTTCATGGGTGGAGAGACCAAAGACCCACATGCTGTTCAGGAAAATGGAGTCAGTGGCAGGGATGGAACATTGGTGGGAAGTAGAATCCCCTTCCCCAACGTGGCCAGCTTGTTTCCAACCTCAGATGTAGCATGCCCAAGACAGTAGAGGCCACTCAAGCCCTCCTTTTATACTCCTTCCTGAGGAGGGCACCCCCCCCCAAATGCCCCACCAGGCTGGATTTCCCACTGATTCCAGAGCTGGGCCAGGTTGAGCAGGAAGAAGGTCTTTCACCATCCCTGCTAACTGGAACATGCCTGGGACAGGCAGGGACTGACATATAACCAGATGTTTTGTTCCTTCAGGAGTTTAAGATGATCTTGTTACCTTCTTTACATATGACCATGATATGCCTGTGGCCTGTACAATTTGGATTTGCAAATTTCTGCTAAACTGCTTTAGTTTTCCTCATGTGACAGAACTTTCTGATGCCAAAGGCCCAATTGGGAGCTCCTCAACTTTTCTAAGACTCTTCAAGGACAGGTATAAACACCTAAACAGAGCTGCAGGCTCTGTTCACCCTCCTCCCCTTTCAGGGAGACAGCCTCGTATTCATAGCCAATGAGAATCAAGACTGCCTCATGGCAACAGAGGGGTTCACCTTTCATTGGTCCTGAGATGTTGCCAAGCACTTTCATTGGACCTTTCTCCTAACTTCTGGATCCTGCATTCCTAACCTTTTAAGGTTCCGGAGGTTGGTTTTTTTTTTTTTTTTTTTTTTTTCCCTGCTAGGCCTGCCCACAGTCTTGTCTGATAGGTAAAGGACAGAGTCTCTCAGACAACACCAGACAGCCTGTCTTCCTGGGCAAACATTGAATGGCACTAGAATCTGAAAATCCATCTTTAAAATTCTAATAGCTGTAGGCAACTGCATATACCTAGAAGAGGGATCCACCAGGCCAAGTGCTGGAAATGACAGAAAGCTTTGTTTCCCAATTCTTCCATCTTTAAAATAAGGAGAAAAATACTCCTTGTACCTCCTGAGGGTTGATGTGAGAACTAACTAATCAGAGTGATCACAATGCACTTGCCAATGTAAAAGCGAGCTAGCAGTACTCATTATTGCCAAGGAATCTGGCCCATTTCCTCCTCTTCCTGTGGTTATGATTGCAGAAAGCTTATTAAAGTTGAGAGTCTGGTGGTGCTGATAAATGATGGGCCATGCCATCTGGAGTCTGGGTTCCAAATCCTGGGCTGAAGAGTATGCTGTCTTCTCTGGGAACATTTCAAGGGCAGAAACTGCAGAACAAGTGTTCAAGGATCACCTTTGCTCTGTGTTTCTGCTTCTTAGTGTGTTTGCATTGTTAAAGCCCGGCTGTTGGCCTATTGTAAGATTCAGATGCAACAAACAAATGCGTGCTTCTGTGTCAGACCCTGAGCTAGTTTTGTTTCTTCTTTCTTTCTTCAGCACTGGGGATTGAACCCAGGGTCTTGTTCATGCTAGATGGTCTAATTTTTAAATATATATATATATATATATATATATATATATATATATATATATATATATATATATTTTTTTTTTTTTTTCATTTCAGCTCCAAAACATTGCTAATTTGGTATAGTCATTACTATTACCAGCATTGTACAGGTGGGAAGACTGAGATTCAGAGATGTTAAGTGACTTGTCCAACATCACACAGCTAATAAGTGGCAGAGTTGGGATTTAAAACCCCAGTTTGAACAGACACCAGAATGGCAATATGTAAATCAATGGTTGTGCAACTGATGTGATTCTGCAATCTGTATATGGGGTAAAAATGGGAGCTCATATCCCACTTGAATCAAAGTGTGAAATATGATATATCAAGAACTATGTAATGTTTTGAACAACCTACAATAAAAATTAATTTAAAAAAAAAATAAAACCCCAGTTTGGGGACTGGGGTTGTAGCTCAGTGGTAGATCACTTACCTTATGTGCATGAGGCACTAGATTTGAAACTTAACACCACATAAAAATAAATAAATAAAGATATTGTGTCCATCTACAACTTTAAAATAAATAAATAAATAAATAAACAAATAAAACCTCGGTTTTCTTTCATTCAAAATCAAGTGTGGGGCTGGGGATGCAGCTCAGTTGGTGAAGTGTTTGCCAGACATGTATGAGGCCATTGGTGATATGCACACACAATAGCTCTCATTCACCTTGAAGGGGGTGAAGTTGAAAATATGGTCCCATACTTAGCTCCCCCAAGTCCTTCCCTGCACCTCAATACCTCACTTCATTATCCTCTTCACCCACTGTTCTGAAACCATACCCAGGAGCCTAGTGGCCATTATACTTTCTCCAAAGTTTTGCCACAATTATGCTCCCTTTACTTGTGTTTGTGTCTTTCTTTCTCAGTAGTTGTTGATGGTGGGTGGGGGGAGCAAGAGGAGAAGAGTTAGTACCTGTTGTGTTTTCATTTTTGAAAAGTGACTTTATTCTGTAAATTGTTCCATCCAGCCATCAACATTGGAGACTGACTCCCTGTGTTCCCATTCTCAGAGGGAACAACGTTTCAACGGTGGAACTTTTGGCAACAGCCACTGGATGACAGAGAACACACTTTAGGGTCTTTTTATTTCAGTACTAGGAATGGAACCCAGATCTTGCACATGCCAGGCAAGCATAATACTGCTGAGCTAGATGCCAAGTCTCTCTGATTTCTCCCTTGCCCCCCAAATCCTATCTTCCTATCTCAGTATTTTTCTCTCAGTAGTTGTCTGTGCAAATTGAGTTCCAGAGTATCCATACAAACATCCCAGGATGAAAACCATTTGTAGATTTCTCCTAGTGTGTTGGGCTGGGTATGGAGAAGGTCAGCCTTTCAGAAGCCAGCTGTTAATGCCAGCAGACCTTGGGACCACCCAGTCAGTTTGGATGGGTGGAGCAAGTCTAAAAGGGGAAAGGGGAAGGAAGATGGGAAGCAAAGAGTATCAGGATGCAAGGGTTGCCAACTCTGCATTGCAGAAGGATGTACTCTGAGGAGTACAGGAGCCAGCCTGGCTGTATCCAGAAGTCTTCTTGGGAGGGCCTCCATCCTGGGACAAACTCTGGTTTCACAAATATACAACCCAGACATGGTTGTTCAGACTGATTTTGTGCCATTAACAGTTTATTACCCTTCACATTCATGATGATAATAATGGTTTACATTTATTGAGTGCCTACTATGTGGTAAGCACTAAACATTTTATATTGATTAACTGACTCAGTCCTCATGACAGCTCTTTTAGGAAGATATTATTTTCCCCATAATATAGATAAGGAAGTTGAGGCGAGGAGACATTAAGTGACTTTCTCATTGGATTCAAGGGAAAGATAGTTATCAGGACGGAAAACGATCCAGAGTGAGGATGAATAAGGGCAGCCTCTAGAAAAGATGAAGGACCTGCCATCTTGAGAGAGAGGAGGTCATGAAGGGGCAGGTGCAGATAACTTTGTTGGGGGGGGGGGCAGTGGCAGAGTGACAGGGCTCTTGTCCAAAGATCCTCCCCATATTCTTAGAATTAGGAGGTTTCATTCTCTTTCTTGAGAAAAGATGATATGATGCCAAAGGGGTCCTAAGGAGGGTTCTGATTTTTGTATTCCCACTTTTGATAATGCATGTGCCCCAGCAGACTTGAAAACACACCCTGGGATGGAGAGAAGGGCTTTCATTTCTCCTCCATAATGACAGAAAAATGTCCTCAACATTTCCTTTAAGCAACACCAGGGGGTGCAGCAGCTTGTTTCTGGCTTCTGGCTTCTTGAATTTTACTTGACCTGTTGGGGACGGTAGGCAAGCCTCCCTGCTCTTTAGAACAGAGTCTTTGCACATATTAGTCATTATTCACCCAAGAACTGATGATTGTCTGTTGGCTCAATCGATCTTCCTGTTAGAGACAGTCCTGCTGTTGTCCAGGGTAAGGTGGACTGGCAAGAGCTGTGAAGGAGGGATGGCAGGGTGGTGGCAGTGCTCCCAGCAGGTGATAATGGGCTGCCAATGATGGTAGTAGGCTAGATGGAACCTGGTTGTCCAGAATGCCAATCTGGGGGTCAGGGCTGCTGTGTACAATTGTGCAAGTTGTGCTCTTTGCAAAGCTACACAAGTGACTGGGGGACTAAGGTCCAGCCCAGTATCCAATAACCAAGCTCTATGTCCTGGGGCCACTTTTCCCTAATTCTTTCTAAAGCATTATAATTTTCTAAGCTATACAGCTAGCACCTTATGAGCCAGCTGGACCCAGTGGGGACAGGACCCCATCTCTCTTTTTCACTTTGCTTAAAAAAAAAACCCACCCATATTAGAATTCAGGGCTTTGGGGGAGGGGCCACTGGGGATTGAATGCAGGGCTTCAGGCATACTAAGCAAGAGCTCTACCACTGACCTACACACCCAACCCTCGAGAATATTCAGTTTTTGAGGAGCTTTCTGTTCTTCCTAGAGCCTCACCTCTCTATAGTTCTATCATCCTCTTTTTCTTTTTTTGCTTTATTTTTTGCAGTACTGATGATGAAACCCAGGACCTAATGAATGCTAAGCAAGTGCTGCCACTGAGTTACACCCCTCATCCAGCCCTTTTTGAAATGTTATTTATTTATTTATTTATGCAATACTGGGGATTGAATCCAAGGGGCGCTATACCACTAAGATATTTTATTCCCACTTTTTTTTTAAAGAGTGACTTTGTGTGTGTGTGTGTGTGTGTGTGTGTGTGTGTGTGTGTGTGTAGTACTGGGGATTGAACACAGGAATACTCTACCACTAAGCTACATCCCAGCACTTTTTGAAATTTTATTTTGAGACAGAATCTCACTAAATTGCCCAGGCTGGCCTTGAACTTCCTCTTGCCTCTACCTCCAGAATAGCTGGGATTACAGGTGTGAGCCACCACGCCCAGCCATCACCCTTTCTTCTGCCAATATCTCAATTCCAGTTCCTGGCTTGTACCCAGGCAACAACAGAAATTCACTAGTAACATGTGAGTGCTTAATTTGTACATCTGAAATATAATCTTGAGCAATCAAGATGACAGAGTTGGAGACAGTGAAGCCTCCTTCCTTCTACTCTGTGCTATTCACTGCTCCCTTTCATTCACTCAACATATTTATAGAGCATCTATTCTGTGCTGGGCACTGTTCTAGGTGCTGGGAACACAACAATTAACAAACTAGACGGGGGTGGGGGGAGGAAGAGGGATGGGAATGGGAAAGACAGAAAGAATCAGACATAACTTCCCTGTGTTCATATATAAATACATAACCAGCATAACTCCACATCATGTACAACCACAAGAATGGGAAGTTATATTCCATATATGTATGATATGTCAAAATACATTCTACTGTCATGTATAACTAAAAAAGAACAAATAGAAAAGACTCAAGAATTTAAAAACAACTAAAAATGTAAACATGCATGGAAAAAGTTAATTTCTCAGTAAATTGCTCTGTTTTGAAGATAGCTATTAAATATATGAATAAATATCTCAAATTTAAAAAAAAACAATTAACAAAATAGCCACAAATCCTCCCGGAGATTATGTTGTAATTCTAGTGAGTTCCATGCTCTCTTCAATTTCATCATCCTCCTTTCTTGGTCTGATGCCCTGTAAGCCCTCCTCCTTCCCCTCCATTCCTGATGGCACCCCCTGGACCCTGGTGAAAACTGGACCTGCCACTTTGGCTGTTCTTGGACACCCTGCAGGAATGAGTGGTTTCTTGTGGAGAACATATGTGTAAATTTTGCTCTCCAAGTGCCTTTGCATCCGGATTTGGCAAGAGCTCCAAATCATTGTTCTCCTTGGGTCACTTTCGTGCACTATTTATTTATTGTTTTCTTGATTAAGCCAGTAAAGTCGGTAGGGGCCAAGGGTGGCACTGAGCCCAGGCTCTAAGATATGGCATTTAATAAGAATTGCAGGGTCATTTTTCCTGTTATTTTTCCTGCTGTGACTGTGGTGTCTTTCAGTAAGGGTCTGTGGGCTTCTCTCTGCTAGATGCGGTAGCACTCAACTCTGTCTTTCATTCCTCCCTTCTTTTCTTTTTCGCTTTTTTGCCTAAAAAATACTCAGAAGCCGGGCATGGTAGTACATACCTGTAATATCAGCAACTCAGGAGACTGAGGAAGGAGGCACAAGTTCAAGGCCAGCTTCAGCAACTTAGTGAGACCGTGTTCCAAAATAATAAGGGCTGGGAATGTAGCTCAGTGGTAGGGCATCCCTGGGTTCAATCCCTAATATATAAAAAAAAATGCTGGGCTGGGGTTGTGGCTCAGTAGCAGAGCACTTGCCTTGTACATGTGAGGCACTAGGTTCCATCCTCAGCACCACATAAAAGTAAACAAAATAAAGATATTGTGTTCATCTGTAACTAAATAATTTTTTTAAAAAAATGCTAAGAAACTTGACATCAAAAAAAGTGCTGAGGAAAACATTCAGAAGATAATATAGCAAATGTCCATGTATTGTCCAACTAAAATGAACAAATGTTAACATTTCTATCGTGTTTGCCTGCATTTTTTCTAGGAAAGTAAAACATTGCAGGTAACATTGAAGTCCCTGTGCTCCCCTCCCCAGTCCTATTCTATATTCTTTGGCCCTGATACATGTCCACATCATGTTTATGTGTCTGTGAATGGTGTGTAGTATTCATTTTTTCTATTTAAAACTTGTCATGTGATACTATTCTGTGTGGAACAGCTTTCCAAGATTTGCTTTCTTCACTCAGCATCATATTATTTGGTATCTATTTCTTTTACATCTATTGATGTAGTTTGCTGATATTAACTGCTATGTAGTATAGTATTAGATAAATAATAAAAATCTGTTTCTTGGAGCTGAGGATATAACTCAGTGGTAGAACACTTGCCTAGCATGGGTTCTATGACAGAAGATAAAATAAAATAAATAAAAATAAAATCTCTCTAACCTCTTATTGATAAAAATTAAAACAGTTTCTACTTTTTATCATTACCAATTATGCTGAAATGAACATTCTGGTAAATATTTCCTATTATGTGTAAAAATTTCAACTTTTTATACCTGGAAATCAGTTTGCTAGATTGTGGGTAGTATACATAACTGAAAAATTGCTCTTTAAAATGGTCATACAAAGGCCAAGCTCAGTGGCACAGACCCATAATCCCAGCCACTCTGGAGGATGAAGCAAGAGGATTGCAAATTTGAGGCCAACCTCAGTAATTTAGCAAGACTCCATCTAAAAGTAAGATAAAATAAGGTCTCAGTGATGGAGCCCCCTGAGTTCAATCCCAGAATCCCCAGTACCTTTAAAACAAACAACAACAACAAAACTTGTCTGAATGACACTTTCTCTGAAAGTCTCCCCAGATTCCTCCAGGCACCCCCAGCTTCCACTGTACTATATCTCTTCATTATAGTATTTATCCCAACAGCTTATACAAATTAGACATGAAGCCTCTTGACTGTATTGCTTGGAAAGCAAGTTTGGCCAACACAGATCTTGTTTTCCCTTGTTGCTTAAAATTCTTTCAACAAACTAAACAAATATCATTGCATGCTACTCTCTGCCAGGTTCTGAGCAGTGACAGTCAAATAAGGTCTCTGCTTTTGTTGCACTTCTGGTGGATGGGATGAGGAGCAACAGGCATGGCTATCATTCCTAGAAAAAGTTGGACACCTTGGTCCACCAAGACTGTCTGGATGCTCAATTCCTAGTTTTTCCCCAGTGCCTGGCACCAAGCAAGGGCGAGGCTTAGCTTGCTTACATAGCAGGTGGAGCACTGAAAAACCTGGGAAGTTAAGGAAGGAAAGCCATGCTTCAGTGAGGTCCTAGAGGTGCCAGGAGGCCAAGTGATTATGATTTTCAAGCCAACTGCCCCGAGAGATGCCTGGGAGACCACACAATTTCTGGAACAAGGTCAGGGGTCTGAACTGAGGGAGATGGGCTTGGGGGTGAGGGAAAGGATGAGACAGGCGCCTAGATACTCTCCAGTCCTCTCTACCTATTCCTTTCCCATGTCAGCTTCCCCTTTGTGCCTTTCCCATTCCTCTCAGAGCCCAAGACACTGTCACCTGGGCCTAATCCACTTGGTTTTCAGATGTGTCATTTCCTGTCTGTGAGGAGGAAAGGCTCCCCTCCAGATTGCAAATGGAAAAGGCAAGTGGGGGCCTCTCCCGGGCCACCTTCTCCAGGCTTTCTTTCCACACTACTTCAGCAACAGAGCTCAGTGAGCATGGCTAGCTCCTCCCCCAGCCCCTCTGTTGATACTTTCTGCAGGCTGCTAACTGAAAAGGAGGATTTTCTCTCTTATTTGCACCTGTTGAAGGTTCCTCCTCCTACAGAGGATTTCCATTTGCAAAAGGCAAAGGGAATCTGATGGGAGCCTGTTGTGGAAAACTTTCCTGCCATTTCCCAATCGGATTGGCACCTTATTTAAATAGACAACAATAAATTCCCAGTGGGGGAGTATGGAAAACAGTATCCCTCCGTGTTGAGAATAATGTAATGAAGAAGTGAATGTGACCCCTCCTTCATGAGGATTTGAGAATAGCAAACCAGGAATTAGGAACTGGATCTCAAATCTAATTGGCTGCTTCTTCCCCAGGCACCTCAGGCTTCTACCCCATTTCTTCCAAGCTGAGGGCCTCATTCCCTCTCATTGGATTCTCAACATAGTCTCCTGAACAGTTTGCCTGCCTCCATTCTCTCCACTTCAGTCTTCCCCCTTCCAGGGACAGAGCTCTTGGTGGCTCGCTATTACCTTTGATAGTTTCCTAAAATGTGGAACCAGCACCACACAAATTAAAATGTCATCAAAAGGCATGGCTAAACTTTTATTTTTATTTGGATGTTTACATATTTGTTTCCATAAATATTAGAGAAAAGTATAACCAACATATCAAAACTATGATTTTGCAGAGGCATTATTACTGAGGATGAGGCCAAAGTTAAGAATCATAGGCACAGCTGAAAAGAGCCTAAGAGATTATTTCCCTACACACCTATTTTCCTTCATTTCCAATTTTCATGCCTTTCCTGATTACATCTCTGCCTCCTGAACTAGTCTCACCCTTCAAAGTCCATCTCAAAAGCTGCTTTTTTTCAAAAGTGGCAGATTATTTCCCTCAATAGACTGGAAACTCTTTGTAACAAGCTCCTCATTTGTAGTCCACTCCTCCACCCCCATCTCATTCCCAGGAAATAATGGGTTTCAAACAATGTTTGTGGGAAAAATTAATTAATCATGCAACAAAACAAAATAAATCTGCTTCCCCTTCCTAGAACCTGAACTTGGATAGACAGTCATAATGGGTTCCCAGTGAGGACTCTGAGAAGTTGAGTCCCTTGAAGGCTGCTTGGGAACAGGGACTCCACCTAAGGACTTGGTCATCATGAAGAGACCCTCAGACTCTTCAACAATCCCTCACTGAGCATCTGCTTATGCTGGGCCAGGCTCCACAGTAGGTTCTGGCAAGACTCCATGATCCTTTCCCCAAGGAAATTCTCGTATTCCTCTCTGTACACTATAGGGGAAGTAGAGGCCTTCTGCTTGCACATGTCAATGGCAAGTTCCAGTACCATTTTTGAGAGCTTGTTCTAAAGTGATTGCTTTTAGATTAGTGCAATAAACTTTAGGAACCCCTCTATTCCCCTCTTCCCAGTGAAATAAGCCGAACATTTTTAAAATTATTCCTTTCCTGGGTCATGTTTTATCTCTTTTAATTTTATTTTGGTGGGGGTGGGAGAGTACTGGGGATTGAACCCAGGTCCCCCAGCTTGCTAATAAGCAAGCACTGTATCACTGAGCATAACTTCCTGGTCCTCTGAGCTATTTCTGCATTTGTCTGAACTGATTCACATTTTGTAGTGCTTAATAGCTTCCCTTTCCATTCTCCTCCTCTCTTTTTCTTAAACAGATTTGTGTTCCTGATTAGAAAGTAAAACAATTATCTTTTTATTTATTGGTGTTGAGCTCATTACTTAAAGCTTGTTATATAATAAAGATATTAATCCTTTTCCATCCCTTACTGCAGATATCTTTTTCTTTCCTAGTTGGTGTTTTGTATTTGATTTCTGGTTTATTATGTTTTGGGATGAGCTAACATGTTTTACAAATCTGCCAAATATATTGACATTTTCCTTTGTGATTTTTATGCCTAGAAAGTCTTGCCTCCTTCCAGATAAATACTCATCTATATTCTTCCCAAGTGATGAGGGTGACATGCATTGACCTCATCCTATTCTTTGGGATTCCTCTTTTTTAGCCTCCAAGCAGCCCTTCCCCCTGCAATTAACACAAACTTTCTTCAATGGTGGCACAAAACAATCAATTAGGCTGGAGCTTTAACTATGCTAATAAGGTCAAACACACACACACACACACACACCCCCTTTAGTTTGTTCCCAGTAACTACCTCTTTGAAAAAGGACATCTTGAGCACTAGTGTAGAACACTTGCCTAGTGTGCACAAGGCCCTGGGTTCCATCATCCCCAGCATAAATAAATAAATAAATAAATAAATAAATAAATAAATAAATAACAGATTGGAGTGAATCCCTTCTCCTATTTTCTTATAGTAGGTTGGGGGGCGGGGGTGCCGGGGATACAAACTAATTTCAATTATCAGTGACTGCATAGCATCACCCTATTTCCATTATACACTTTTCATCTCTTCTCAACAACTTTAGTGACGTCCAAATCCTGAACTCCCAGTTAATGGAAAGTCCCCAAGCATCTAAAATCTCAGACTTGAGCAAAGTCACGAGGCCAGCAGCCAGAGTTCCCCCAGCAACGGCCAGGCCAGCCCCTGCATCTTCTCCATCCAGCCGGCACGGTTGCCATGGGAACACAAGCGCTAAATTGCCTTGCGTGTTCAGAAGCTGAAGACCTCAGCACTGACGCACATAGTCCAGAAATCGATTGACCTCCAATTAGGTTTCCGTTGTTTTCTTGAGGCATCTTTCTGCTTGTGTCTTACCTGTGCCTCTTGAGATTCAATCATTTACCTCAATTTTTGTTAAAAAAATACACACACACACACACACACACACACACACATTAATACATTGACTTATTCCAAAAAGATCTTAAGGTGGCTTACGAAGATAGACCAGATGCTTGGAGAGAGCCAAAATTAGATATAAGGGAGAAAGATCAGGCAAAGAAAAAACATGGGTAACTGGTGAAGAAGTAATAACAAAAGGTGAATGTCAGGAAGTCCTCACTTGATAAATGTGGGTCCCAAATGTGGCTTTAACCTGTCATGGCAGATAATAAAAAAGGGAAGGAATGATCAATTATATGAGTCACAGATAGGGCTGGGGGTAGCTCAGTGGTAAAGCACTTGCCTAGCATGCTTGAGGCCCTGGGTTCAATCCCCAGCACTGCAAAAAAAAAAAAAAAAAAAAAAAAAAAAGTCACAGATAAAAGCAAAACAATTGCTTAATAGAAGTGTTCCCAACCTTGAGGGGCTGGGGATGTGGCTCAAGCGGTAGCGCGCTCGCCTGGCATATGTGCGGCCCAGGTTCGAGCCTCAGCACCACATACAAACAGAGATGTGTCCACTGAAAACTAAAAAATAAATATTAAAAAATTCTCTCTCTCTCTCTCTCTCTCTCTCTCTCTCTCTCTCTCACTCTCTCTTAAAAAAAAAAAAAAAAGTGTTCCCAACCTTGAGACTAAAATTCTGCTTTTATTCTGGTCTCTAAAAATGATGTCATTTTACTATTCCTATCTTTAAAAAAAAAAAAAAAAAATTACTGTTGCTTTTAAATGATTAATACACATTTTTAGTGATGGTAAAATGTTAGAATACTATGCAGCTTTAATATAAGGTGACTATATTAGATGAAAAATGTTAGGTGCAGAATAGTGTTACAGTATGATGCCACCGTTGCATTTCCCGCACAGAACATTTCTGGCAGGGTGCCCAAGATAAAGGACTAGGAGTCAAGGAGATTTTCTTTTCCCTGAATTCCCTTTTGTTCTCTGAATACCATACATATGCATTAATTATTCAAAAATATTTAAAATGAGTAACACATATACACTAGAATGATTAGAATAGAAAGATAAAAATATAGAAAAGAAAAATCTTGATAGAATTTTTAACATCTAGATCTGATTACTATTTTTAGACAGCCTATTTCCCATATAAGTCAGTACAAACTTTCTTCAGGGCAGTTTGGCAGTATGTTTGAAAGACTTAAAACTGTATATTCTTTGACCTGGCAATTCTACTTTTAGAAATGCCTACTGAGGAGGCTGGACGTGGTGGTGCATGGCTGTTATCTGAGCAGCTCCAGAGGCTGAGGCAGGAAGATTGTGAGCTCAAAGTCACCCTCAGCAAGGGCAAGGTGCTAAGCAACTCAGTGAGAGCCTGTCTCTAAATAAAATACAAAATAGGGCTGGGAATGGGGCTCAGTGTTCAAGTGCCCCTTAGTTCAATCCCCAGTACCAAAACAAGAAAGAAAGAAAAAAAGCATACTAAAGAAATAATCAGACAAGTGCCCAAAGATGCATATACAAAAATGTACATCAAAATGTTGGTTGTATCTGGTTGCAGTGGCACATACCAATAATCCCAGAAACTCAGGAGGCTGAGGCAAGAGGATTGCAAGTTTGAGGCCAGCCTAGGCAACTTAACAGGACCCTATCTCAAAATAGAAATAGAAAGTTCTGGGAATATATGTTAGTGGTAGAATACCTACAGAATGCAGAACATTCTACATACCCTCTAATAGGGGATTGGCTCAATAAATTATCATCTGTCATGACATAGTGGAGCACTGTGCAGCTATTGAAAGCAGGGATGGAAATTTCTGTTTACCAACAGGCCTTTCAGACTATATTAGTAGTAGTCTTGTTGGGGTCCTATACCCCTCTTTCATTGCAGTTATTATGGTTTAACTATATATGTATTTGTGTGTTTATTTATTTATTTATTTTTAGTATTAGGGATTGAACCCAGGGATGCTTAACCACTAAGCCACATCCCCAGCCCTTTTTCATATTTCATTTAGAGATAGGGTCTCACTAAGTTGCTTAGGGCCTAAGTGGCTGAGGCTGGCTTTGAACTTGTGATCCTTCTGCCTCAGCCTCCCAAGCTGCTGGGATTACATGCGTGCACCACCAAGCCCAGATGTGTGCTTATTTAATATCTGTACACACACACACACACACACACACACACAGAGATGGGCAGGTCCATGAAGCCACCTTGAAAATTACACCATGGGCATTACAACTATTGTAGTAGTCATTATATTCTTCACCACTACTCACTCTCAGAAGAAGAGATACCAGTCTTACTGAAGAGTAATTTGTGGATTTTTTTTTTTTTTTTTTTTTTGGTCGGGGGGAGTTACTATGTACTAGGGATTGAAACCAGGGGTGCTTTACCACTGAATTACATTCCCAGTCCTTTTTATTTTTTATTTTGAGACAGAGTCTTGCTAAGTTGCCCAGGCTGGCCTCAAACTTGATATCCTGCTGCTTCACCCCCCAACTCACCCAGTAGCTGGGATCATAGGCTTATAACACTGCACCCAGCTTGAAGACTAGTTTTGACAGAGCGGTGAAAATTGTTAATGTTATTAAATCTTGATCCTTGAGCTCATGCCTTTTTAATATCCTGTGTGACCAAACAGGAAGAACACATAAAGCACTTTTGCTACATGCTGAGTATGGTCATCTCTGGAAAAGCACTGAGCCATTGTTTGAGGTGTGAGCTCAATGGGCCTCTTTTTTTCATGGCATATTTTTAGTTGAAAGAACAACTGAAAGGCAAACTGCAGTTAGTCAGACTTGGGTATTTAGCAGACATTTTTCTCCAAGATGAACGAAGTGAGTCTGTGCTTCAAAGAAAGAGCTGACCCTATTTGTTACCAATGAAAATTTGAACTTGCAAATGAAAACTTGAATTTTAGAAAATTTATTTCTGCTACTAGGAGCTTGACATTTTTCCAGTATTAAGGCTATCTCTGCCTGCCCCTTCATTCTCAAGGACCTCTTGGGATTCTCAAGTCCCTATTCCAGAAAATCCAGAATTCCAAGACTGCTCCCTGGCCTGCCTTGCTAGGACTCCACGCAGGAGAGAGTGCGTGCACCATCTTTGTCCACCACAGATCTCCTTGGTCTGCACCTCAGGGAGCTTCACAAATGTTGTACTGATGCATCAGGAAGTCTGCCATCATGGAGCAAGGCAGACACACAAAAAGTCATAACACAAACCTTTCATATCATTGCTCTCCTTTCTTCCCATTTTCCTCACTCAATCTGGACCATCTTATCTGCCCATGGGTTTCATACATAGTCCTGAGAACTGATGACAACTCCATTTAAATGTCAATCTCTGACCTCCTCTGAGCTTCCCATCATGGAATGCCACTGCCCCCTGGATACACGTACCATGTCCAAGCCAAGCTCTGACCTCACCATCCCAACAATGCTCTTCCAGGGTTTCCTAATTTGGAGAGTGACACCATTAGTTTAGTGGCACACCATTAGTTTAGTGGCACGATCTGTTCTTTCTCTCCAGCCACCCACTTCACACCAGGGCAGGCCCTCATTAATTCTCACCTGAATCCCTTCCACAGCCTCCTAACTTCTCTCCTGGCCCCTTTCTAGTCAGTCTTCCACACTGTAGCTCCCATGTGGATTTTTAAGTTACTCCCTCACCTGGCAGCTTCCATGACTCCCTAACTCCTTCAAGATAAAATCCTAACTCTTACAGTATTTAGGGTCTTCGTAGTATAATCTCATCTGCCTCTTTTTCTGCGTGATTATATCAAATTACTTCTTTTCTCCCCAAACACCAGCAACTTTCATACATTTACATTCTTGATCAAAATGACCTCTGCCTAGAATGTCCTCTCTCCATCCTCATTTTATTGGCAAATATCATTTCATTTTTTAAAAACTGGTTTCAAGGGGCTGGGGTTGTGGCTCAGAGGTAGAGTGCTTGCCTAGCAAGTGTGAGGCACTGGGTTCAATCCTCAGCACCACATTAAAAAAAATAAAAGTAAAGGTATTGTGTCCATCTACAACTAAAAATAAATATTTTTTAAAAAACAAACTAGTTTCACATCATCTTTGTTTTTTTTTTCTTTTTGTTCTATTGGAGATTGAGCACAGGGCCTCAAGCATGTACATACTAGACAATCACTCTACCACTAAGCTAAATTCCCTCCACTTTTTAAAATTTTTACTTTGAGACAGGTCTTGCTAAGTTTTCCAGGCTGTCCTTGAATTTGTGATCGTCCTGCCTCAGCCTCTGGAATGGCTGGGATTATCAGCATACACTACAGTGTCCTTCCCCTATCAACTTTTCTTAATGCCCTCCCTTTCCTCTGATAGAAGAAATTCAACTCTGGGTACTGGCAACCAGCAATGAATGGATTTGGATGGCTGGGAAATGAAACTGAATTGCATCAAATGAGGACTGGAGCCCTTGAGGTTTCAGAATTGGAGCTGATGCCTAAAGGGAATCATCTTAAAAGTAACTAACATGGGCTAGGGATGTAGCTCAGAGATAGAGTAATTGCCTAGCATGCACAAGGCCCTGGGTTTGATCCCCAGTACCGCAAAAAAACCATCAAAAGTAACTAAGACTTACTAAGCATTTACTATGTACCAGACCTTGCTATATGCAAATTATATGCTTTTTCCTCTCATCCCTCTAGCAATTCTAATCAGCATTATGCTCACTATGGAGATGAAGGGGCTGGGACCCAGAGTCACATCAGTGCTTTCTGGTCTTCACGTAATGGCAGTTTGTCAATCTGCTGCAGAATACTTTCTTGATATAAATGGCAGAATAGGGACAGCATCTAATATCCTTTGCAATTATGTCTCTTCTTCCCACAAAGGGAAAACAAGTACATTTGGCTTTGGAAGCAAGAGGCCAAGTGGTTAGGCACAAAAGCAGTAACACCAACTCAAGTCTAGCTGTGTGATCTTGAGCCAAATCTGTAACCTCTCTGAGCTTCAACTTCCTAATGCATGCAGTGGGGATAATAATAGCTCCTTTGCTGGTTTGTGGTACAGATAAGATATGAGAAATGCAAAAGAATCCAGCACAGCTTAGGTACATAAGAGGGGCTTAGAGTATGATTCACTTTCCTGCCTCCCTAGTGCCCATAGAAATAAGTGTGGTATGATGGTATTCATGATACATCAGAAGTCAAGAGAGCTGTGCTCTGACCCTGGTGCCACTAAGGCTGTGCAACTTTCAGCAAGCCACTTTCCCTCTCTGGTCTTTGTTTTTTTCCTACACTTGTAATGGAAAGGAGTTTTGTTTTACAACAGTTCAATGTTTCTATTTTTTTCTCACTAGCTAGCCACTTCAAAATGAAAACAGGAGGGACTGGGGGTGTAGCTCATGGCAGAGCACTTGCATGGCATGTGCAAGGCCCTGGGTTCCATCACCAACACTGCAAAAAAAAAAAAAAAAAAAATAGAAAGAGGGAAAAAAACCTATCCGGGAAGAACCTGGAAAAAAGTCAGGTCATGCCAACCTGTAGTGCTGTGTTTTGTGGCATTTAGGCATCTGGGGAAATAGTTACTGAAGACACAGGCTTTGGAGTCTGGTGACCTGGAAGGGAACTCAGGGCTCCTTATCAACAGACACAAAACCAGCTACTCCCTCCTACCCAGCCTGTAGGGAAATGCCCCCACAGGCTTGGGCCTCTCTGCCAAGACAGGCCTTGAGCTGATTCAGAGGCCCAGCTGCCTGTTGCCATGGCAACATTCCAGTGCGCTTTGCATAGTGACAGGGATGCTAGGCTTTGCTAACAAAGTGCTCTGTAAAGGACTTCATGTCTTTGGCAGGGACAATTCTGCCTTCTTTTTCACACGAATAACTCTGGGGGCTGTGAGGAGGGATTTGGCAAGTTATTTCCCTTGTCTTGGCCTGCACCCTTGGGCTTTCCTTGAAGGCACAAATTGGCAGCTCTTTTTCTATTTCCAAATATACCATCACCACCCTCCTTCTGTCCACTCCCCCTCCAAAGAAAGAATGATTTTCCCTTATCTAGAACTAGGCTGAACTCAGAATATTTATGAAAATGGGAGGAATGGATGGTGCTAATCACTTATATACCCTTGGCTTATCACAGGGTCAAATAGTCCTCCATCCCTTTTCCTTTGTTAGGAATGCCCAGGGATTTTTCAGGATTGAAACAGGAAGACCCTGTAGTGTCCTGGTGAATGATTCCTTGGAGCAGGAAATGGAATTCAAATTCTGAGAACGCTGGGAAGGAAGCCAGGGGCCCTGGGTGAAACCTGCTTTCATCATTTACAAGCTATGTGATCTTAGGCAAGTTTATTGAACCTTGGCCTTGGTTTCCTCATATGGGCAATGGGGAGGATAATAGAGACTTTGCATTACTGTAGGATTGTGATGAGGTTTAAATATGTATCTTGCTTGCCTTTTTCTCCATTTTTCCTTTGCTCTGATCCTAGTCTGTCATGCCAATATAATAACTTCCTGACTTTGCCATTTCTATTGGATTACCCTCCATCCCATCATCCTCAAAGAAGACATATAGAACATGTAGAACATTTAAGTCATACCCTAGGGCTAGGGCTGTAGTCCAGTGATAGAGCACCTACCTAGTGTGGGCAAGGACCTGGATTCCATCCCCAACACAGTTTAAAAAAAAAAATCACATCCTGTCACTCCTTAGCTTTAAAATTCTCTAATGGCTTCCTATTGCACTTCAAATAAAGCCCACCCTTCCCCCCTCAACTTCCTCCACTCTAGACATGCTGGCCACCTTTCCATTTCTCAAAGATACTGATGTTCTGCTTCTTGACTCATGGACTTTACACTTTCTTTTCTCGCTGCTGGCTCCTTCTGCTCAGTTTTCACTCAGAGATACCTTCTCCAACCAGTCAACCAAACTTGCTCCTCACACCTCCTTGTCCCTCAATAGCATATCACCATGCTGATTTCCTTCCTAGCAATTCTCACACTTATTTCCTTTCTAGCATTTCTCACTTGCTTTGCTTACCCCAGCCTACTTCCTATTTCCCAAATGGCCCTGCCCTTTCTGACCTTTGGAGGCATGTGCATTACCAAACCTGGGAGGGTTTCCTTTGCAAGTCTCTAGCCCTGCCTTGATTGTTTGCATATTTGGTTACAGTTTGTCTCCTCTGCTTGGATTGTAAATTCTGTACTTCTGCTTCATTTATCTTTTTACATCTCCCAGTGCCCAGCACAGTGCCTAGGTATAATAGGTTCAATAAAATCTGTTGAATGAATAAATGAGACAGGCAGAGCATTGAGAACAAAGCCTGAAAGATAATAGAGCACAATATATGTTTATCCCTTTCTTTTTGACTCCTATCATTTGGCTATAATGCACTGGGATTTTTTTCTGGACCTGTGGCCTCCAAAGCAAAGGATGCATCATTTACCAGGGTGCAGGAAAAAAATATTAGAATTTCTATTAACACTCAATTTTGTCACGTCTTATTTTCATGTTTGTGTTTTATAATTTATAAAACTGATAGCACATTATTCCATGTCTCTACTTTATTTATAAATACACATATCTTAGAATATAGGCTCAAAAAATACTTGGAGACCAGAAGCAAACAGGAAGACGGTTGGCAAAATGTAGCCTCCAGGTAGATTGATTTGGGCTAGCAAAGAGATTTCTTGGATTGGCAGTTGAGTGCCTTGGGGACTGAGTTGGGGTTGGGTAGTAGGCAGATTCCACATCTCCCCAACTCCTTATTGCTACCTTGACCTACTTCATAAATTCTCTGTTGTTCCTGACCTTCAGAGGCATGTGCATTTCCAAACACGGGAGGGTCTCTTGTGCATTCATCTAGAGAACCTTCTATACTGGACCGTGGTGCTGGTCTGTCTCCAGGGGCAAGTGTGTGGTAAACACTGAAACCTGGAAGCTTGAGGTAACCAGAAAGGTGCCTGGAATAAAATGGGTGCTCAGATCACCTGAGAATGTACTTGTTGACTCATTTCAGTTCATTAGAAAACCCTTGAGCCAAGAGGAGCCTCAGGGAGCAATTGGGTTCATAAGTTTCACTGCCCAGATAGAAACTAAATGGAGCTTGGAGAGGCCAGGATCCACCCAAGGTTATGAAGCATCCAGCAAGCAGTCTTTCCCCTCTGCCTGCCTCTGCTTAGCCTCTGGGATAGATGCTTGTTTATGATCTAGACCTTGGCGGGTTACATCCCCTTGGCTTTGAACTTGGCTTGCTACTCATAGTGCCAGCTCTCAGAAGGTACTCTTTCTTACTAAGAAAAGAGCCAAAAAAATAAAATATGTTCCAATTCTATATCACAATTCTATAACCCCCTGCCTCTTGCAAACCCACTTTATACATACCTGCACCTACCCCTTCTCTGGATGTTAATAACATCAGTGCCCTTCTCGTCACTTTGGTTTCAAATACAAAATGTTCAACTTCTCTTGAGTGAAGATTTCTAGGTGTCAGACATCTTTTTAAATGTAATTATTGTGTGTGTGTGTGGTACCAAGGATCAAACCCAAGGGCACTTAACCATTGAGCCACATCCCCAGCCCTTTATTTTATTTTTTAAAAAAAATGTTTTTAGTTGTAGATGGACACAATAACTTTATTTTATTTATTTGTTTTTATGTGGTGCTGAGGATCGAACCCAGTGCCTCACATGTGCTAGTCAAGTGCTCTACCACTGAGTCACAACCCCAGCATCCCCATCCCTTTATTTTTTAATTTTTTAAAATATTTTTTAGTTCTCAATGGATCTTTTATGTAATATATTTATTTACATGTAGTGCTGAGGATCAAACCCAGGGCCTCACACATACCAGACAAGTGCTCTACCACTGAACCCCAACACCAGCCCGTATTCTTTATTTTGAGACAAGATTTCAATAAATTGCTTAGGGAAGTTGCTGAGGCTGGCTTTGAACTTGTCATCTTCCTGCATCAGCCTTCCAAACCACTGGGATTACAGGGGTGCATCACTGTGCCCAGCAATTTTAAATGTACTTTTTATGGGCAAATGATATATATACCAAAAAGGGCACACAATGATGAATGATCAGAATCTACACATCCATGTACTGCCCCCCCAGGTCAAAGAGCGACCATGACCAACTGGGATGACAGAAGCCCTTTTCAAAGCAGTTTTTAGCCACCATTGCAGCTCTTCCCTCCAATAGTCCTATAACAAAAGACAAACATAGTGTAATCCAATTTACACATACCAATTTATTTTTCTTTAAACCAACTCATTTAATTCTGCCTCAAATATTCAAGAAATTAAACTTTTCATGCACTTGGCTTTTTCTTCTAGTTGTGATTATAGTCTAATATGCATTAGAATAAATATATAACTGTAAAGCTTAAAATTATCACCTAGTATCTCTAAAGTTCTTCCTCATACTGTCAGCTAGTACCACTAGCAAAATGTATACCACATTTTGGGAAACACTGTGCTGTGAGAATTGGCACAAGAGGTAGGCCATTTGCTTTTAGGAATATATAAAAGACTTTGAGCCAGACCCGGAGGCATATGCAGTAGACCTGAAATCAATGGAGAGGATATGGCCATGTAGAGAGAGATGAGTTCAGTTCTGGCTCCAAGGCTCCAAAAAAGCATCATAGAGAAAGGGATATTTGGGAGAGTCTTTTTTATTTTCATCTTTTGCAGTATTAAGAATTGAACCCAGGATCTCTACCACTGAGCTATATCCCCCACCCTTTTCTTAAATATTTTTATTTATTTTTTATTTTTAAAATTTATTTTATTTCTAATGTTTTCATTAGTGCATTATAGTATACATAATAGTGGAATTCATTTTTACATAATTAAACATGCATGAAATATAATTTGCTTCTCTTGAATCCCTAGCATTTTTCCCTTCCCTTCCTTCCTCCCTCCCCCTGTTTATGTTTTTTAATTGGAATTTTATACACATACACACATACACACACATAAAGATGGAATTCACAGTGATATATTCACATGTGCAAATAGCATAATTTAGTCAGTTTCATTCCACAATTCCTCTCTTTTCCCATTCCTCTGCCCTCCCATTCTAACCCTTTCCACTAATCCACTGTTTTCCTTTCTGGTCTCATGAGATTCCCCACCCCCGCCCCACCCCCCTTTTTTTTAACCTTACCTCTAGCTTCCACATATGAGAGAAAACAGTCAACCCTGACTTTGAGTCTGGTTTATTAAATATTTTATTTAGAGGGTCTTGCTAACTTCCTGAGGCTGGCTTTGAATTTACAGTCCTCCTACCTTGGCCTCCAGTCTCTGGGATTACAGGCATGTGCCACCATACCTGACTGTTTGGGGTTTTGTTGCTGTTGTTTTTTGCTAAAACTTTTTGGAAAAACATTATAATCAAAAGTTATAGCTGAGCTGGGCGCAGTGGTACATGCCTGTAATCCCAGTGGCTCAGGAGGCTGAAGCAGGATGATTGCGAGTTCAAAAACAGCGTTGGCAATCGTGAGGCACTAAGCAAATCAGTGAGACCCTGTCTCTAAATAAAATACAAAATAGAGCTGGGGATGTGGCTCAGTAGTTGAATGCCCCTTAGTTCATTCCCAGGTACCCTCCCCCCAAAAGTTTTAGACCACATAATTTATGCCCTGGTGTCTCCTTTGCACTTTTATGAATGTAGGTTCACTTGGACATCTTTTTCCAAAAGAGTCCAGCTTCACCACAGTGGAAGACTTTCTTTGAATGGGATTCTTTCTTCTGAATCAATTTCTACAACTCTGCCCAGAAGTGGCAGCAGCTTCTTCATTGGCAGACACAGCCTTTCCAGCAATTTTTATACTTTTTAGTCTAAAACTATTCCTGAATCTGTGTAACCATCCCTTACTTGCAATAAATGGCATGGTGTTACACTTTTCAGGAGATCCCTTGCTGAAGTCTTCATATAAGCTCAATGCTTTCTGGCACTACATATACAGAAATTAGAACATGTTTTCTGTTCATGATTCCCACCCACAAATTTAATTCCTTTCACATGAATTTCTTCTTACTCTGTGGCCATGGAGCACACACCTGTAATCCCTGATATTCAGGAGGCTAAGGCAAGATAAATTCAAAGTCAATCTCAGTAATTTAGCAAGGCCCTAAGCAACTTAGAGAGACCTTATCTCAAAATAAAATTAAACAAACAAACAAATAAATAAATAAAGGGACTGGAGATGTGGTTCAGTGGTTGAATGCCCCTGGATTAAATCCCTAGCACCAAAAAAAAAATAATTTCTTCTTCTTCATTTACAATTTTATGGATAAATTTGTTATTATTGTAGGTCTTAGCAACCTCAGCCTTCAACAAACTTTTTACCTTTTCACTTAAAGGAAGCACTTTCAGTTTCTCTTTAACATTTTCAAATTGCCAACATTTTCAAGTTACCAACATTACTACTCTTGTGCTTTGGGGCCATTATTAAGTAAAATGAGAATTACTTGAACATGAGCACTGTGATACTATGACAGTTGATCTGATAACTGAGATGGCTAATAGGTGACTAACAGACCATACAACCTGGATACATTGGACTTATGTCACTGATGCAGTGGATTAGGATAGTGTAAGATTTCATTATGCTACTCAGAATCTGAGGTACAATCTAAAATTTATGAATAGCTTATTTCTAGATTTTTCCACCTAATCTTTCTGAACCTTGGTTGATCACAGGTAACAAAAACTTCACAAAGCAAGACTATAGATGGTGCAGGGGAAAACTACTGTAGCTTACCAGTTATGCATTTTAATCCCACTCTTAGTATACAGAGGAAGGAAAATTGAGGCTGGTGATGTTAAGTAATTAGTGCAAAAGTTTCCACAGGTAGAAATGGCAGAATGAGGATCTGAATTCAGGTTTCTCTGACTACAAAGCCTTTCCCTGATCACTTTATCATAATGGGATGAGATAAGAATAGAATGGGGAGCCCAGATTGAGTGGGCAGAGGAATATGTTTCCAGGAAAAGAGAGAAGGTTAGGAGGTAAAATGGTGCTGGTTCTGAGTATGGGCTAGAGATCACCACCTTGACACTGTAGACAATAGATCAGTGTAAGGTTCCAAACAGTAGGGTGATGATTTAGTTTAAGTTTGTAGAGCTGGCTGCTATGTGATGAACAGATTATAGGATGAAGGAATAGAAGCAAGGAGTCCATTTAAGAAGATGTTCATTGCATAGTCCAAGGGAGAGAAAATAGTGGCTGGGACCAGGGTGACAGAAGTGGAAGTGAAAGTAAGAAGTGCTCCTATTTGACAGTTCTAAAGGACAATTTTCAGGGCTCACTGAATGGATAGGGAGGGGGCAAAGACAGTATTAAAGATGTCTCAAAGCATTCCCTGTCTACTTCAGATGATAAAGAGGGATGTGCTGGAAGAAAGAACTGAATTTGGAAGTAGGTAGACAGTGGTCCTGTGTCCTCAGCTTTCTGTTACTATAATGGCATACCTGAGATAATTAACATATAAAGAGAAACAGTTTATTTTATCTCTCAGTTTAGGAGATTCTAGTCCATGATTTAGTGTCCCCGTTGCTTTTGGACCTGTGACAAGGCAGAACACTTCATGGCAGGAGGAGTGAATGGTAGAGCAAAACCACTCACCTCATGGCCAGAAAGTGAAAGAAAGAGAAGGAGATAAGGTTTCTGCAATCTTCTTTAAGGACATGTGTCCAATGACTTGAGGACCTCCCACTAGGTCCCACTTTCAGAAGGTTCCATTACCTCAGAAGCTTTTGACACACGGAGATAAATCATTTATTACATGGGCCTTGGTGGGTGGTGGACATTTGAGATCCAAAATAGCAGGTTCAAATGCTGTCTGCCTCATGTACTAGTTGGGTTCATTTAGTCAAGAAGGGGCTTGTGTGACCCCATTGACAAACAAAGCACAGAGTTGAGAAAAACTGCTAAAGCATTTACTGACATTGATGCTTGAGAGAAGAAAGTTCCAGGGGCAAGGAGAGGGGTTATCAGGGCTCCAGTATGGCTTATAGAAAGGAAGAGGCAAGAATGTGGGAAATGGAGTACCAACTCCCTATATGAGAAGAGGAGAGAGAGGAATGATGAGGTAGAGAGGATGCAGGGAGAAAAGCCTGCTATTCTCTTGGTTTTTTTCTCAGCAAACAACTTGCGCATATGTAAAAGACCAATGATAGAAGCCAATGGGGACCTTGGCTAAGCTGCCTCCCCTTTCTTAGCCTCTATTTGGGTATCTGTAGAGTGGATTTGACTAATATCTGTTGAACAGGGCTGTTGAAAGAAGGATCTGCAATGAAGGTTTTAAAAGTGTTTTGAAGGTCTGGAGGTGTAGCTCAGTGCTTATCTTGCATGTACAAGGCCCTGGGTTCAATTCCCATCATTGAAAAAAAAAAAAAAACTTTGAGAATGGCTTCTGTTGTAGTAGTCCTGGTCATGCGTTCAACTTCTTCTTCTTTTTTTTTTCTGCATATGAGATGAGGAATGAGCTAATGGTCACAACCTGAATATACCTGGGCACTGAGTATACATGTATATTCAGGTTGTAACCATTCACTCATTCCTCATCTCTGCCCACCCATCTCCTTACTCCCCAAACACTTCCATTATCTGCCTATTCCTATTCAAGCTTCCTCACCTGGTCCCTGTAAATATAATCCAGGGTCCCAACTGTACGTCCTCATTGAATATGATTCTGTTTTGACTTTCAGGATGTCCTACACATTTTGTATTCATCGTAGGATGTCATAGCTCTATCTTTTCCAGTAATTATAAGCTTTTTTTCAGTCTATGTTTATAACCTTAAACCTACCAAGACACATATCCAGGACCTATCATAAGTGGATAAGAGTACAAGGACCAAATAATCCCCAAACTTCAGTTATTTGTTTGTCACCTTTGAGGTTTTGCCATGTTCACTAATCTATGATTTTTACTACATTCATAAATCTCTTTTTCCTAAGACTTCACTCCTAGCCTTTCCCATTTCCTCAGAGATTGTTATTTCCTAAGTCCTCTTTTCTGGCCTCAAGTTGGTCTCCTTAGAGGCATCCTGCCACATTCCACAGTGAGCTAAAAAGCCCATGTGAAGGTCACGCCATCCTGTGATTTCTGTATATAATTATGTCTCTTTTGCTAGGCTAGGAGAGCTTGACGTAATAGTTTGACGGTCGTTTGTAGAATTGTTGAAAGAAACTGAAGAGACCCTTGAAAGCTAGGGGCTCAGCAGGAGGGTTCCTAGTAAGAGTAACATTCTCTGTAGTTACTATTATGTCCTTCCCCTTTCTGTTTCTGGCTAACTCTTCTCCATTCTGCATGACTCAGTCCCAAGTGTCACTTCCTCTGGGAAGTATCTCCAGCCCATTCAGACTGAAGAAGTTTTTCTCTGATACTCCCTGAACATTGTTGATCCTCCTCTGAATTGTCATGATCTGTGGATGTGTAGGTCACCCCTCCTAGATGGTAACTTACACCTCTTGTCCCCAACACTAGTACAGAGCCTGGCTAAGAAGATCCCTGGGAACTGTTGACAGAATTACTACATGACTGGGTGGGTGAGCTTGTGGATGGATGGATGGCCAGATGGATCTCACTTTAGATCTCTTGCCCCAAAGTCAGAAAGCTCTGTTTCAGTCTGCCAGGCTGAAGTTCTAGCTGGACACACAGCTGTGTTTTGTGGCTATGACTATGACAGACATATCTCCTGTCCTCATGAGTGCGAGTCTGATGACATCAGCACTGAGCAGTGCCAGACTCGCCTGAGTAAATGAAGTCACTTAAGGCTGTCTAGCTTGGGCAGAGTTGATTCCAAGAGCTGTAGCTCTTGTTCACTGCCACGTTGTTGGAGCTGGAACAGGCTGCTGAGCCAGCACCACCTGCCCCTTGTCACTTATCCCGCAGGGCTGCAGCACGAGTGGCAAGCAGCTGCGTGTGCGCGAGAACAAGAGTGCGCGTGCGCATGGATTTACTGTGGGACTTGGAAGAAGCCCTCTCATTGGCTGCCGAGGGTCCCAGTTTCAGTCTGTGAATCTCTGGGCTGCTAGCTCTTCCCTCCCCTGGGAAGGCAAGGCAGGCAAGGGAGGGGAGAGTGGAGTGAGGCTTCAGGTGTGTCTGACAAGAAAGCAGGTACGCGCATTGGGCGTTCCTGAGGCATTTGGCTGTGCTAGTTCCAAACCTGCAGCCTGGCAGCCTCGTGCTCTGCCCAAATTTCTCCAGGTTTCTGTCAGGACCAGAGCCCAGAGCCCATTGGCAGCTGTCACTTACAGAACTGGATCCGTCCCCCAGTGGAACAGGGAGCTGTGTCACTTAGAATTCCTGGGTAGCACATTCCTTCACTGGTCCCTGTCACACTCCTGGATTAGGCTCTGTTATTGGCCCCTCACTCCTCCAAGCTTCTGCAGACCGAGCAAGGGAGCGGCGGCAGGAATGACAGCGCTGAGAGCAGAGGCAGCCAGGGACGGTGAGGGCGGGCAACTCAGATCGTGGAGGGTGCCCAGGCTGGCTCTGCATGCAGAGGCATATGAGGAGGGGGCTACACTCGGGGCTCGCTAGGGTTCCTTTTGGAACCTGGGCTGCTCGACCTGAGTGAAGCACTGAGCAGGGGGGAGGGGAAAAGGGAGGGGAAGAGAGAAAGAGGGGGGAGAGAGAGAGAGACTGACTGAGAGACTGACTGAATGACTGACTGAGAGAAGCTCCTAGCAGGCTTTAGTCCAAGGGAGAGGGTCAGGTCTGGACAATTCTGAGGCAGTGGCACAAGTAGGATTTAGAAGAGCCATGTGTGAGAGAAGCAAAGCTGAGGTGATGTAAGCACCTGGGGAGGAGCACAGGCGGAGGAGGAGGAGGAGGAGGAGGAGGAGGAGGAGGAGGAGGAGGAAAAAGAGAAGGAGGAGGAGGAGGAGGAGGTGGTGGTGGTGGCGCCGGCGGCAGCCGCGGTAGCTGCCAGTCCAGAACAGAATGATGGGCAACTCTCACCACAAGCAACCGAGGAGTAAGAGCCAAAGCAGGATGCATTCAGCAACAGGTACTCTCTTCCTTTCCCTCCTTTTTTCTGGGGCTCCTTCAGCCAGGGCCTCCCCACACCCACCTCGCTGCTGCCGCGCTGCAGGGCCCCTGACCCTTGGCGCGACTTGCAGGGGCTGGCAGGGGGCGGGGAGAAAGTCTGAGGGAGATGCGGTGAACTCCCAGCTCCCCTGCTCCCGTGCCAGGCTGAATTGCATAAGTCTGAGCTCCCTGAGCTGGCAGGAGCTGGCTCCTTCTCCAGCAACCCCGTGTAGCCTCTGGAGGGTGGCTGGAGTATCTGGGAAGTGAGCAACGTGCCAATGACTGAAGTTTATTGCTAGGACTGTGATTTCTCGCTGAATCCAGTAGGCAGAGTCTTGGAACCATGCATGGCTTATCCTTTACAAGCCTCCTTTGTTATTCAAACCCTCGCCTCCCCGCAGCCCCCATGCTCGCCCGCCTGCACTTGTACACCTACACCTCTCCTGGCTCTTTACGTCCTATGCTGCATGCACAGAATGATCCAGACAAATTCGTTTCTTGCTGTGTAATGCCCTGCCCCCCATCTCCCTGCCCCAGCCCTGGCAGAGCTCTTCTCACTGCATGGACAAGAGCATTGGCCAGCCTTGAGTTTTTTGCCCTCCTACTCCTTGATATATTCTGCTTTGCCCCTTGGGCCCCTTCAGACATGGGCTCAAGGGTGCTGACATAGTTTTCCCCAACAACTTCTTCCTGGATGCTCACAGTATGGAAATTGGGGTCTGAAGACAACTTTTCTTAGTTCACCTTTGCAAGGTGGTGCAAGAAGGACATAGTAGCAACTTCACTTGTTCCATTCACCCTGGCACCTACCCCTTGGCCACTCAAAAGCACCTTTGATCGCTACCTGGGGTCAGGCCTCATGTACTAGGCCAGTGCACTTTCTCTCCATGCTCTCCTTCCTCTTCCATGGTGTTCTCTCTTCCTTCTCAGAGGCCCTCCTCACACAGAGTCCTGGAGAAGCCCAGAATTCCCTTTCTGATCATTTGGGAAATTCTCATTCACCACTGAGGCCAGTGGAAAGGAAGGAAAAGTTTTGCCAAGATTAACTCAAGTTTACCATAAGAAAGCAATAAATGAATTGGTGTTTTGCTGAAAGCATGCCATGCTCAGGTCCCAAGGGTCGCCTCTGCTTCTTCTTGGGGACTCAGCTGGACATGCACTTGAGAGCAGTTGTCTAAAGCCAACCAGTCCTGGGGTAGGGGGCATCACATGGTGTCAGGGAGAAGGAAACTACAGGAAATTCACTTTGGGATGTGCTGGCAGACTGGGTAACAACTGCTGGGGTCCACCTGTCAGAACACAGCTTTGTTTGGCTTCCTGAGTGGGCTGAATTTGGGTTCCTGTGGTAGACTGAGCCAAGGACAGATTCTGTTGAAGTTTCTTTGGACTCTTGGGGGAACACACTCCTCTAAGGCCAATATTAGTAGGTGAATGGTACCTCATAACATCCTGCTTCTCTGCCAGGGAACTGGAGGCTTCAAGCCTTACTGGTGTTACACAGCGATGCTCTTTGCAGCCTTATCTGGGAACTTGAGGATAACTTTCCACATACTTGCTGGTGTGACAGCTTGGGACAGTCATTGGCTGCTGCTATTTCTTAGAAGTTGCTTTGTATCTTCAATGGCAGCTCCAATCCAAAGTCATCCTGGAGGCAGCAGCTATGGGAACGGTCTCTGGTAGCAGGAAGAAGTGGCCTCATGACCACTTCTCCTTCCCTGTCCCTTCCATCTCCTGGCCTTCACCCCCAGCACAATGTCTTCTCTATCACATCCCTAGGCAGTCCCAGAGTCCCTAGTAGAGCACTCACTCCCACTGGACTAACTTAGAGAAAAACAATGATTATCCTCCTACCTACCAACTGCCCATAGGATGGTCAAAGATGGAAGACAAACCAGGTATGGTGGCACATGTCTGTAATTCAGCTAATCAGGATTCTGAAACAGGAGGATATTGAGTTCTATGCCAGCCTGAGCAACTTAGACCTTGTCTAAAAATAAAATAAAATAAAATAAAAAGTGCTAAAGATGCAACTCAATGGTAGAGTGCCTGCCTAGTGTGCACAAGGCTCTGGGTTTGATCTTCAGCACCAGGAGCAGGGGCTGGGGGTGGAAGGGAGGGGCAACCACTGGAAATAATCAGCTCATGGTCTCAAGGAGAGAGTGACCCTGACTATGGGATATATTTCTGTCCTGCAGTAACTAGGAAAGGCTTTGTGGATGAAGAAGCATTTCTTCCTTTGCCCACCCTTTTATGCAAATATCCTTTCCTCAGAGTTCTCTTAGGCTTGTGACTTCTCTATACCCTCTCCCTTAGCAGTGCAGGCCTGAGGAGACCACCTCTATAGGCATGGCCTCCAGATCTCTCTTTGCTGCTCAGACTAACATGGCCAACTTCTCCATCTCCACCTGAATGCCCCACAAGTATCTCCCACTAAACTGAGCATATCCTATCCCCTTTCTCTCTTCCATTTTCTTTTAACAGCACTACTATTTTTCTAGTAACCCAGACTAGGAACTTGGGAATCATGTTCACTTCTCTCTCTCCCTCACCTCACACCTACAATTTTAACTCATTCCTTCACCCAGCCATTCATTCATTCGACAGTTATTGAGACTCCCTCTGAGACACAGTTACTCCTCCTCTTATTCCACTGCCAGCATCTGAGTTGAGACCTTTATCCACTCTTGCTTATTCTTAAACTGGCTCCTTGCCTCCACATTTGTCCTTCTAGCCATGCCTAATGCAGCAACCAATGATCTCCCCGGCACTCTCTTGCTGTGAACCCAAGCCCTGTTAATTTGGATCTAGTGGGTCAAGATTGTTTCCCAGGTATGGAGTGGATCCCAGGAGGCCCAGAAGATCACTGTAAGTGGTAGAGAGAAAACTCTTCTTACCTTTTAAGGTTCTGTTATATTAATACATATTTTAAAAATATAGCTAGTATATCAAATATACAGATTCTCTATATTTTTTATTGGGAGAAGGTTAAGTGTTTTTAGTCTTTTTGAATAAAATAATTAGATAGTAGTACATGTGGTGCATGAGAATGGCAAAGGTTGAGAAACTGAAACAACAGTGCTTGAGGTTTGAGAAGCACCAATTACTAAGGTAAAGTGGGTGTTCCTTAATCATTTTTAGAGACCTGTGACCAGACTCTGCCTAATTCTCCAGCCTCACTTGCTATCACATCTCACCTTGAACTGGATGGTCTAGCCATATTGAATGACTTATGGTTCTCCAAAATTCCCCATGCCTGAAGCACCTCCCCCAAACCCCATCTCCTCCTGGCAATTTCCTATTCATTCTTTAAAACCCTTATCCAATGTCACATCTTCTCTTCCATAACTGACCTCCTTCCTCCATACAAAATTAATGAACAGAGTCCATCACTCCTTCTTCTGTTCTAATCTGGTACCTTTTATATAATTTTATCAGTGCTGATATTGTCATTTTTGTAGTTATTATTGAATGTTTATCTCCTCTAGGAAAACATGAGCTTTTCAAAGACTGCAACTTGAAAGGGTGGGGAAAATGAAAGAGTTGGAAAGAGCCTTTAACCAGAACTTAGAAGGCTTGGCTTCTGGTCTCTCTTGCCTGTGAACCTGCAGGGAGAATCTTAGGCAAGTCATTTACCTGTTTGACCTCCATCCTTTGGCTATAAAAAGCTAGGGATCCTTAGGCGGGTTCCTTAGCATGATTGCAGAATGTTGGGAGAATGTAGTGTGAGCTAGCTAGGAAGAAAGTTGAAATTACTTTTCAAGTGAAGAAGAGTGATGATGATTACAGATGGGGGAAACACTGTGGACCTTTGCCCTGTGTCTGGAGCCAGAAGTGGGCCGGGCATGTTTGAAAAACCACAGGGAGCAGCCACGTGAGCTGAGCCTAGTAATGGTGCAGCTGGATGGGGGTAAACAGCTGCAAACAGCAGGAGGGGGTGGGGGAGGAGGTGGGACAGTTATAGCATGTGAAATCCCAGCAGGGCGACCTTAGAGCACAGGTTGCTTTAAGGCTGGAAAGCCTTATCTGCCAGGCTTAGAAATTGGAATTGATTTCTCACTCACTCTCATAGCCCCTTTTACCTCTTGGGTATGTAAATGCAGCCTTGTCGCCCTGTGAATCTGTATGTATTATGGAAGGGGATGTGTGCTAATGTCATTGTCACTATCCAGAATGTGCACAGTTGTGCATATAGGAGCCATCTATTTGAACTAGTATTCCACAGAGAAGAAAAAGGGAACCAATATTCGTCATCCACCCACACCTATTGTATACCCACACCTTTTTTTTTTTTAGTACCAGAGATTTAACTCAGGGCCCCTCAACCACTGAGCCACATCCCCAGCTCTATTTTGTATTTTGTTTAGAGACAGGGTCTCACTGAGTTGCTTAGCACCTCGCCATTGCTGAGGCTGGCTTTGAACTCTATAGCCTCCTGTCTCAGCCTCCTGAGCTGCTGGGATTATAGGTATGCACCACTGTGCCCAGCGCATACCCACACTTTTCATCCGCCACTTTACTTACCACTCAGAACAGCCACCAGACAGGGACTATAAATGCCATTTTACAAATGAGAAAACTAAGACTCAGAGGGAGAGCTGCCCCATGATCTGATAACAAGAAAGTTGTGGAGCCAAGATTTGAAGCCTAAATCTGTCTGCCTTCCAAGCCTGTGCCTATTGCACCATGCCATGTGCTTTTCAGCATCTTTGCAGCTGTGGAAGGAGTTAGTAACACTGGAGACAGGGTGTGGTGGAAGTAGGGGACCATGACTCTGTTCTGGTATGTTGAGCAAATCTCTATAGCAACTGGGAATGTGATCCCCAGCTTGGTAGAAGTCCCACATATGTCTGTTTGATGGCACATTTGTATTGTTGGAATAATTGAATTCATTGGAGGCTCTCTGTTGAGTCCAGAAGCTAGAGCGGGGGATGCCTGAGCTAGTGAGAAAGTGGAGGGTTCTTGTATTTAAGCCTAAACCTGGTGTTAACAGAGGCTTCAGATCCAGAGAGAACTGGTATCATGCTGATTTCCAACTTCCTCCTCCCCCTAAGCAGATGCACCAGCACTGTGAGCAAGGTGACCTGTGCTTCAGTATGAAAATGAGTCCCCAGTCTCTTACCCATGTCTAAATAAAATGAAAGAATCACCTCACTGCATTTGCAAGGCATTTTGACAATTGACCTGGCCCTGTCATTGAATTTCTCACCAACTCTTTTTTTTTTCTGCAGTACTGGGGATTGAAACCAGTACTCTACTACTGAGCTACATCTACCCAGTCCTTTTTATTTTATCTTTATTTATTTTTATTTAGGTAAGTAATGGAGATTTTTTTAAATTATTTTATTTTTTAGTTATAGATGGACAATATTATTATTATTATTATTATTATTTTACGTGGTGCTGAGGATCGAACCCAATGCCTCACATGTCCCAGGTGAGTGCTCTACCACTGAGCCATAACCCCAGTCCCTATAGTAACGGAGATTGAACCCAGAGGTATACTACCACAGAACTACATCTGCAGACATTTTAAATTTTATTTTTGAGATAAGATCTTTCTAAGTTGTCCAGGCTGGAATTGAACTTGTAATCCTCCTACCTCAGCCTCCTGAGTCACTGAGATTACAGACATGTGCCAACTGTACCTGGTAATTTCATTTTTAATAGCAATATAATGGAAGCTGAAATGACAGAGAGAAGGAAGTTTTTTGGTCCCTATTCTTCTGGGGCTTTCTTCCTAAAGATATAGCTACTAATCAGATTTAATGAGTCTATTGGAAGTTATGGAAGAAGTTAAAATTCTAGGCCCCCAAATTATTTCCTAGTGTTCCTTACCTCCCACAACTGTCAGTCATGCAGTTAATTGTCCCCTATTCCCCAGGGAACATGTCTTTTTCCTAAAGACATATTTCCCAACCAAACTTAATGAGTCCATTGGAAGGTATAGAAGAAGATAAAATTCTAGACCACCAAACATCCTAAGGGTTGGGGTCAGTCATGATACCCCTATATTTTTTAGGCCAGAACTAGAAGGAGGCTAACAGTGGGTGTACAAAAAATGGAATGGTCAAATTACAATGGTATGGCTAAGTAAATATGATATATACAACCTTACTGAAATATGGTGAATGTGCTGAGGATGTGGTTCAGTAGTAGAGCACTCACCTAGCCTGTACAAGGCCCTGGGTTTGATCCCCAGCCACAAAAATCATGAAATATTGATGGAGCCATGTGAGAGCTAGTTATGAAGACTATTGATCAACATGGGCAATGCTTATAAGAAAGTATAACATATAAAAGCATAATATAAAACTGTCCCTATGCTGAGCTATACAAATCTTGCATATGGTCAAGAATGGGAAGAGAATTGTGATGAAATGAATTTGATTGATTATGGGTTGCAGGTTTGGTGGGTTTTTCTTTCCCTTAGATTTCTTTTTTTTTCCTTTTTTTTTATTGGTTGTTCAAAACATTACAAAGCTCTTGACATATCATATTTTCCCTTAGATATCTATTAATGTTATAATGTTGTTTGTGCAAAGAATAATAAAATAATTAACACAGAATAATTTCACTGGCAAATCATTTTATCAAACAAGTCATATCATTTGCTTGAATCAGGAAATATATTTGAAAGATCTCAATAAAAATTAGGTGTCTTTCATCCAGGAGCAGTGATGGACCCCTGTAATCCAGCAACTTGGGAGGCTAAGACAGGAGGATCGCAAATTCAAAGTCAGCATCAGTGATGGCAAGGCATTGAGCAACTCAGTGAGACCCTGTCTCTAAATAAAAAATACAGAATAGGGCTAGGGATGTGGCTCAGTGGTTGAGTACCCCCAAGTTCAAAAACAAAAACAAAAAAAAAATTAGGTGTCTTACTTTGTGGAAAGAGGGAGCCACAAAGAATGGGGAGATGCAGTGAAATGAGTATAGGGTCTTTGAAGGAAGTTGTTTCATTCTTTGTATCCTCAATTTTCTCATCTGCAGTATGAGGGTGATAATAACCACAACCACCTTAACAGAGCTATGTCAGGAAGAAATGCTCTAGAATACCTACTTTCTTTGTTCGTTTCTTATTGAGGTGGTGTCACACTATGTTACTTAGGTTGGTCTTTAACTCCTGGGCTGAAGCTATTCTCCCATCTCAGCTTTTCAAGTTCTGAGACTACAGGTGCACAATACTGCACCTGGCTTGATCCAGGGTATTCTAAAGGAACTTGCAAGGTATAAAATGCTCCATAGCATAAAGCCTTACTGTAATGTGTATACAAATACTTTGAAACAAAAGTGCCAGATACTGCTATGGTTTGAATATGGTTTGAGTGTATACCTCAAAGTTTCACGTGCTAAAAGGTCAGTGTGGAGGTGTTGAGTTGGTAGAACCTGTAAGAGGTGAGACCTAGTGGAAGGTGGTAAAGTCACTGGAGAGACACACCCTCAGAAGGGATTAATGTAGCGCTCATGAGACCCTAGTTAGTTCCTATGAGAATCAGTTGTTACAAAATAGCAAGCCTGGACCCTGAATCCCTCTGGTTTCCTGTCTTGCCATGTGATTTATTCCTATCGCACATGTTGCCACCATAACAACATCTGCCATGTTGTGATGTAGCTAAGGAGACTCTCACCAGAGGCCAAGCTGATGGGGCCACCCAATCTTGGACTTTGAGCCTCCAAAACTGTGAGCTAAATAAACCTCTTTTTCTATACATTACTCAGCCTTGAGTATTTGGTATTAGCAACAGCAAAAATGGACTAATAATGCTGGTAATGTTCAGCACTGCTCCCCCATAGATAACAAAACCAGCCTGAGCCTGTGCTACCAGGTGGCTTCAGGTAGCAGCCACCCTGTCTTCTCCGAGTGTAGGTGCCATTGAAATTTGATGAAGCAAGTGAAGCTTTCTACTTCTAGCCTTGGCTGGGGAAAAATCAGGAAAATATTATGTTTTCCTCCTCCTCTGAAATGCTTAACCTCTGTGGAGAGATCAGAATGACTTATTAAGAACATGGTGAAGACTTCCACTGCTGCTCTGGTTCTCAGTGACTTGGACCACTTATAAACCATGTGTTTCTTTAGGCAACTGGCCTAAGAAACTCTTAAAGCTTCCATTGCCTCCTTGGACAGCATAGGATGATTGTGAGGATGAAGATGCTGCATGTGAAGCATCTGCTATGTAGTAAGCAAGGGGCACTTGTGTTGTGAGCTGCCATGTTATGCCTTAAGACTGTCAGAATGGAAGTGTCTCTAGGGATCACTTGATCTCAACAGGAGTTGAGGAGGATGTGGAGGGACCCTTGGAGGAGCACAGTGTGTTTATATGACCATGACTATCATTATTTTTGTGTCAGCATTGAAAAATCTTCAATGGAAAAAGCAGACTTTTTGTCTCTATCATGTTGGAACCTAGGTATTTGATTTATTTTATGTGGGGCTGGGGAACCCAGGTATTTTAATAAAGGTGAGGCATATGCTTAGAAATCATGAACCTCATTTTATAGCCACACAGAGAAGATGTGATATTCCCAAGGTCACCCAGCTACAGAGATTAATGTGGGCAACATTTTAGTTGCTGTCCTACAACTACTGCCACCAATGACCCAGAGTTGTCCTTGTAACTTTTGGGATTTTCTCATTACTGTGGTAGAAACCCCCTGGACCACATGTCCATGACTGTGACTGTTACCAACCTGGGAAAAACAGACAGGGTTCTGACATTGCAGAGAGGCCAAGATATGCTTGAAATGACAAAAAAAAATATATCCCTAGTAGGAAGTCCTACACAATATCGGATGAGTTCCTCGTCACCTGTAGGTAGTACCTCCAAATGATCTGAGCTTGCATGACCTCCTAAATGCCATCTGCAGCCCTGAGGAGTAAATGAGCTTAGATGAAACCTTCATTTCTCTCAACAACAGATTTTCTATTCCAAAAATCAGTCTCCTGTCAAGTTCTCCCAGAACACAGATGGAGGGAGGTATGTGGAGTCCCAGGAGCAAGATGAGACTCCCACTTGCCCCTTGCCATTTGGTTGAAGTGTTTTTTGAGTTCTGTTTCTGGCATTGGGGAGGGTGGGCCAGAGCTGCCTCTTTAAATTCCTTCTGTGGCTGGGACAGAGGGGTTGGGTGGTGCTATTCAGGCCTTTTAAGCTTATCTCAAAGATGTGCTGTGACCCCCTTGCCATACAAGAGATAAAAGGCATGTGCCATCCCTAGCACAGTGCTCCTTTGAAATATTCCTACCCACCTGCTATGTAAAGCACCTGCTATGTATAAGCAAGGATTGCATGTGAGCTACCTTCATTATCACTGAAGACTCTTAGAGCATTTGGGACTTAGCTCCTGCTTCCAGGACCTGGCTTTGGGATTTTCTGGCTTCCTAGCCTCACTCTTCACACTTCTGCCCCTGGCCCATGGCAGAACACTGCTGCTGCTTCTATTCGTTCCCCTACCAGACTCGATAAATCTACCCCTGCATCATGATTATCTTCCTGGATATCTGCCCCAAACTTTAATTCTGTCACCAGTCCCCTCCTCTTCCCTGGGTGGTCCATGGCCTAGCTTGGGGAACAGGTGCTGTCTACTTAGGACAAGGGGCAAAGTTGAAAAGGTTGAGATCTCTTTTGGTGGCCAACCACAGAGCTAAAGGTCGCACTGCTGGATCTAAGGATCATTCCCACCATCATCTGGCCTCCAACCCCCCCCTAATAATCAAGTCCAGGAAACTTACACCAACTCTTTCTACACCTAGGGTCAGTAGTTTACCCAGAGATCAGTAAAAAGAACCCCAAACTTGAGTTTGAGTGATAAAAGACAAATATTGACTGAGAATCTAATTTGTAGAGTCTTCAAGTCTCAAATAATGTGACTCTGGCTATAAACAATGACAGTTCCCATTACAGTAATAGCAGCCAACCCCAACCCAGGGGAATCTGGAGTGAGAAGTGGCCTGGGAGAAAGATGACAAACTCAGGCCTAGATGAAGCAGACCAGAGGGCAGAGCCAGTGGGAGACCCAAGCTAAGGATAAGGCCAGCAACATTTTATAATGGAGGCCCTCCTGAGCTTTAGGTAGAGGCCCAAGATATTGGTCAGAGAGGCAATAGGAGGGACAGTAGAAAACACAGATATTTCGTAGGTATGAACTCATTCAGTCCATACAACAACTTTATGTTATATGTTATATGTACTTTTATCGTCTCCTAAAAGGGATATATAGATTAGAAACTGTAGATTATATAACTGCTGTATAGCTCACGAAGGCTAAGTAGCTTGCCCAAGGGTACACAAGCAGTAAATGGTAAGGCTGGGATTTGAGCCCAGGCAGTAGGATTCCCAAGGCTGTTGTTTTAGCTTCCATGTTAATCTGACAATGGCAAGAGGTAAAACATTCAGGCTGTCTTTGCCCTCTGCACTATCTAGGCTTTATACTAGATTTCAGTCCCTCCCAAGAATTAGGAATTAGCATAATGATTCTCAACCAGGGGACATTTAGAATAATATCAATGCCTGTTCCCACCCTTCAGGAATTTTGGTTTCGCTGATCTGAGATGAAGTCCAGCATGCAAGGAGCACAGAGAATAGGGTGGAATAGCAGTTTTCACAGAAGTTCCTCAACTTAAAAAAATGCACCATCTCTCCCATCCTGACAAACATCTAACTCCCATCTGCAGCTCTGCCTCTCCCTCCAGCTATGGCTCTTTCCTCTCTAACCACAACCAGATTTCCTGAGAGGTGTCTCCAATCCCCTCCCATTTCCCTCCTTAACCTGCTGCAGTATGGCCCCTGTGAAGCCATCTTTGCCAAGGTCACACCCCCACCCCACCCCATCCCTATGTTGCTAAAGTCACTGCTCAGGATCCAGCTTACTACTAACATTCTTGAATGTGATAGGTGATGTTAACCATTTGTTGCCCCTAGAAACTCACCCTATCCTAACCTCAGAAACACAATGCATTCTCCTTGTCAGGAGATTTCACCTCAGTCTTTTTCTGATGGATTTTATATTGTGCCTACAAATGCATTCTAAAGGTGAAAGATCCATATGCCCTGGCCCTGTCCTCAAATAATTGAAAGTCTTATTAATACAGGTGGTTTCCCCCAGGGGAACCCTCAGATTCCTTCCCTCAAGCTGCTTCCCTATCTATCTGTGCCCCTGGAAGAGACAGAAAAGAGCAAAGCTCATGCTGAATCTCTTTCCATTCTGTTAGCAAGAACCAGCAATACCTCCCTTCTTATTAGAAGATGGTTACTGGAACACAGGCTCAGCCCCTTGCCCATGCTCATTTCACCAGTATAATCATTTAGTACTGAGTAACAAAGATTTTGGCATACATAACTTGTTTCTTGGGTCCTTGTCCATCTAAACATACAGAAACAAATTTGAACAAGATATATTTTCAGTGTTTTAAAGCCAGTGATTCTCTCATGCTTTGTGCCCTAACAAATAGACTTTGCTAGAATCTGAAATCCACTGACCAGGGTAGGGGTGGGAGAAGCAGTTGAGGAAGGTCAGCAGGTTGCTTCTCATGTACTGTAGAGCTAGGTTGGACTCCAAGTCTCATTGTTTCCTAGCTGTTGGGTCTTGTAAGGACCCTCCCATTCCTTTATGGGCTGCAGTTTTCCCCCCTGTTAAATGGGACCAGTTGTCTTGGCCCATGGCTAGCATGATAGGAATGAGATGACTTCTACGTGCTGTCAAAAGGCCCTCTCTGAGTGCTGGAGAAATAAAATTGAATTGCATCCAGCCATAGTTCACAGACTTGTCCCAGGCTAAGAGAGAAAGTGTATATGCAAGAGAGACTTGCAAAAAACAAGGCCTATCTCTGTGCACGTCTCTCCTCTGGGAAGGAAGGGGCCTGTGCCGTGACAATAGACTAGGGGCGCTGACTCAGACGGCCAGTTCCTGTTCATTTCCCCTCCCTGCAGGACAGCAGCTGAGCAGGAGGTCAGCCCTCTGTGTGCTGCTCTGACTAGGGCCTTTGGCTGAGAACTTTACCTAGAAAAAGATAAGCCCAACTCACAGATAGCTCCCCTCACTGGTCCCGCTGTAACCAGGGACACAGGAGCAGCGTAGCTGTGGGTGTAGAGTGGGGGGAATCTTACTTTTTAATTAGGTCTTGCTGGGCTGCCTAGGGACAACTTCATCAGGCAGAGGAGCATGTGATTGATGGGATCAAACTGACCCGGCCGGGGTGCTGGGAAACAGACTTCAGGAAGAGTCCCTAGGCACCCCACTGAGGAGCCCAGGGACAGGGTTTGGAACAGCGTAGAGCCTTGTCTCCAGTGTGGACCGGCAACATACTTTTCTGTTGCATGAGGATTGACTGGAAGTGGATTCTTGGTTATCCACACTGCTAGGATGGAGAGAGCCGAATCTCTCACCCTCTTCTGGAGTCGGGGAGGTGAGTGTTTATGGAAGAAGGGTTTTGTGCTCAGCAGAGGGAAGAAGGGAGGAATTGGAGTTCGAGGTAGAGATGCTTTCTGCAGTCAGAGCTGTGGGGTAGCAGCCTGGACTGTCATGGGAGGGAGTGGGTCCCTTAGAATTAGAGATATAGTGTATAAAGAGGAGAAGGAGGCCACTTGGCAAAGATGCTGTACAGGAGGTTCACAGCTGGGTGGCTGTGGAGGTAGAGAGGGTGGATATGTTCACATCCCAACACAAATATTCTGGGTCCCTAAAGGGATAATAAAAGTGACTGAGGAATTGTTTGTATATGCATGCATGTGACTATCTCTTACTTTCTATAAGTCAACAAGGATTCTGTGGCCTTGTCCCACAGATGGATCTTGGTCTGTCTTGGGGTTTTACCTATCTCCTGAACTCCTGTAAATATGCTAAATGTTTTTGCAATCCAGAGGCACAGGAGTAAGGAGTGGCCAGAATGGGGTGCCTATTCATGGTCGTCTCTGCACACAGGTTACTTCCAAGGAACCAAGTGCTTTCTAGTCACAGTTCAAGCCAGACATTCTGGTACTAAGATAGAATGGAGTTCGGGGTCTTCTGCCATACCATGACCCCTCTCTGGATTCTTGTGAAGAGGATAAGCCAGGTTGGGGGAGATGATGACTCAGTTATGTTCCTGGAAATGTGCAGGAAGCTATTATGGTGGCAGAAATAGCCATCAGGACATATTATGAGTCCATGCAGTGTCTCTGGGTTTCTAGGTGGTCCTTTATGGCAAGAATATGTTCAAAAGGCAGCTAAAGCCATTAGAAAAGCTGAGTGATGAGATCAAAAACTAAGTCCTGTGATGAGCATATACTGTGTGGCATGGAGAAGAATCAGGGGAAAGAAGTATTTAGTCTTCAAGTCTTTGAGATGCTGTCACAAGGTGAAGTGAGTAGATGAAGTCTGAGTGGGGCCTCTGGTGGAAGAGCTGGGGCCTTTACACAAGGAAGAACTTTCTAACAGACTCTACAGGGATTCAATGGGTGGCCTTCAATAGAATGAAAGCTGTGGGTACCTTTAGGCACATTGTCTTTTTTTTTTTTTTAATATTTATTTATTTAGTTTTCGGCGGACACAACATCTTTGTTTGTATGTGGTGCTGAGGATCTAACCCGGGCCACACGCATGCCAGGCGAGCGCACTACCACTTGAGCCACATCCCCAGCCCAACACATTGTCTTTAGTACAAAGAGCCCGTGAGAAGATAGGGGCATGTGTAAGCCAGCCTTTCTCTTCTGAAGGAGAGGGAGACAGAGAGAGGGAAGAAGAGGTAACCCTCACCTGGAATGAAGGCCCAGCCTCACCCTCCATTTCCTCCTTCTACCTTCACAGCTTCTCCTTTGGTTCAGAGACCCTAATCCCTCTCCCTTTCACTGGGCCCCCTGTTCCCACTCTCCAGCACATTCTCCACTATGCAACCAGAGTGAATCTTTAAAAAAACAGACCTGACTGCTCAAAACCCTTTACTGGCCTCCCATCACCCACTGTTAAAAGTCCCAATTTCTTTCTCTTCTCTATTGCCTCCTTTCTACTCTAAAAACAGAGCAGAGATAAGATCGTTTCTCACTCTAATACAACTCTGACATTTCATAAATCTATGTCCCAGACAACTGGAAAGGGCTATATTTAACCTTCCGTCTTGTAGCTTTTAATGGAGGGACTTGCTGAAGGCACTGCCTTCTAATGCTACAGGAGACTAGAGTCTTGTCCTTGTTGTCTGCCAGCTGAGCCCAGCCACACCTGAAGAGGCCAAACCTGACCTCTCCCTTCAATGTTGTGGTCAGGCTTCTTGGCCAGCCTTCTGTCTCTAGGTGAAGCAGGTCACTGTCCCACACCCCAGAGCATGTCCTCTTAGCTTTCTTTTTTTAAATATTTTTTAGATGTAGATGGACACGATGCCTTTATTTTTATTTATTTATTTTTATGTGGTGCTGAGAATCGAACTCAGTGCCTCACAACATCCTAGGCAAGTGCTCTACAACTGAGCTACAGCCCCAACTCTTAGCTTTCTTATCTACAAATACTGAAAAGTCTTTCAAGTCTTCATTGACACCATAGCTGGGATTAGTGGGTAACTTGTGAGCACAAGGATAGGATGGACAGGGCCTGCAGGTATGACAGGGCCAGGGAGCAGAGAGAGAAGAAAATGTGTTAAGAGTCTGGTCATGCCACAGGAGGGGGAGAGGAAGTGATGCTGACTGAGGTGGCAGGCCCTGTGTGAGAAGTATTGAATATATTGCCCCATGTGACCCTCACAACAATAATATGAGGTAGATACCAGCATTACTCATACTACATTACAGTGGGAGGCTGGGGTTCAGAGCAATTAAGTGACTTATCCAAAGTCATTCTAGCTAGAAAGTGATAGAACTGAGATAGAACTCAGGCCTGTCATACTGCAGAGCCTACTTGTTTGCCAAGGCCCAGGATGTCCCTGGCTAAACTGATACTGCCCTTTGGAACAGTTCTTATGTGCTAGCCTCCCTTCTTTCCTTGGATTTCTTTTGTAAACACGAGTGCTCCTGGCATCCTCTTAACATACTGCCCCTAACCTAGGGCCCTGGCCTACCTCAACCTTTGCTAAGGAGCCAGCCCAGTAGTTTGAACTTCCTGATGATGTTTCTGCTTTCAGAACCCATGGGCTTGTTTCTCCTGTATTCTGTTCTTTTCAGACTTGCAGATACAGCTACTAGTACCAGCACTAAAGCAATGAGTTATACTATCCCTTTTTCCATATTGGTCTCCCTAGACTGCTAACACTAATCCCTGCTTCTAATGGCCTGGGGCAAATTGTGTTCTAGCTGTAAAATGGCAAAATTGGAGATTCTCTAAGGGCCCTTCCAGTTCCTAAAGATAGGATTTTCAAGGTTCTGCATCTTTTCCCAGCCCTATCCTTATTGGCTTCTCACCTACAGTGTTGGGGTGAGAGTCACAACAGGCACAGAGTTGGAAACCTTCATTGAGCCAAGCAATTCCTCCAGGGCCAGTGGGCAAAGCAAGTGACAGAGTAGTGATAACAACCATAAATGCAGGGCTCTTTATTATTTACCAACTTTTCACAGTAGGCAGTGGTAGGCAGAGGGACTCCAAGGTGATTTCAATGGTACATGCTACAGCTGTAAAGAACATTGAATTATATAGTGAGAAAATGATTCTCTTTCCAGCTTTCTGATTGCATCAAGGAAAAATGCTCAGTATGGTGCTATTCTTCAACCTCTCTAATGCTTCCTTAATCTTCCCTAACCAAACCAGAACAGGTGTCAGGCTCAAAGATATGGACAATTGACAATATTACATAGAATTTAATTATTCTTTTATGTTTCCATTGTATTTCCTTTTACATTTATTTTCTTTCTTTTTTGGGAGGAGGGGTTACTAGGGATTGAACTCAGGGCACTCAACCACTGAACCACATCACCAGTCCTATTTTGTATTTTATTTAGAGACAGGGCCTCACTGAGTTGCTTAGTGCCTCGCTGTTGCTGAGGCAGGCTTTGTACTTGCACTCCTCCTGCCTCAGCCTCCCAATCCGCTGGGATTACAGGAATGCGCCACTGCACCCAGCTCCTTTTACATTTATTTTCTAGATGTGACAAGTGATAGTTCTTTTGCTGTTGTTGTTTGGGTAGTGCTGGGGATTGACCTGGGGGCCTTAGCCTTTGCATATATTTTATCACAGAGCTAAATTCCTAGTCCTTTGTTTTAGTTTTTGATTGCCAAGTAAAATTCCTTTTTTTAAAAAAACATTTTAAAAAATGTCTTTTGTTGTAGTTGGACACAATACCTTTATTTTATTTATTTATTTTTATATGGTGCTGAGGATTGATCCCAGCACCTTGCATGTGCTAGGTGAGTGCTCTACTGCTGAGCCACAACCCCAGCCCAAATTTCTTTTAATATAAATGTATTTAAGCGAAAAAAAAAAAGAGATTCATTTAGAGAACAAGATTAAGTAAATAGTAAATAAAACCATTAGTGCCTAACCACGACAAAACTTGTTGAAGTGGAACCAAAATGGCTGAAGTTTGGCCAACACTGGAATGTGCTATTCATTTCACAGATGCTTTCTAAGCACCAAGTTGCTCAGCATGGTATAGAAAGCCCTGCATTGTCTGCCCCTACTACTGTCCCAGACTTTGTTGCCTCCTACTCTCACTAAAACCCAACACACTTTTTTGCTTTCCAGCATACTGTACTCTCTTTCTAGAAAGTTTCTTCCACATCCCTTGGCAGACCATCAAACCCCATCTCATCTTTCAGGACTTACTGGCTCCTCCTCTAGGAAGCCTTCCTTCAATGCTCAGGTTGAGCTCAGTTTAGCAATAGTTCCTTATGTCTGTTGTAGCATGTCTCAAATTGCTGTAATTATTTGTTTATAGGCACATATCTTCTATACTTTTAGCTCCAGAACCATTTTGTAGGAAAAACTACAATAGGAATAGGGTAGGGATAAAAGTGTAACTTTGAGTGAGACCCATGACAGTGACTGGGCCATGAGGATAGTCTCAACTCCTGGGATCACTTGGAATAGTCTTCCTAAATGCCATGCCAGAGCCTTCATAGGTCACAAACCCAGCTTGGGGACTGCCTTTGAATGATTCTTGCAGGTCACATATAAGAAGTTGATAGGGTGACTTTGGCATCAACATCTTGAGTCTAATGGAAAGATGCAGTATTGGTTTCAGGGAGAAGCTGAGCTGAAGTGCCACTCTAATGACACAGTTTGGCCCAACCCCTTGAGTAACTCTGGAACTAGGTTGAGCTTTCCCATGAGGGGACCAGTTCTTAGATGTAGATTATATCCCAGGAGGAAGCATAACTTGGGCAAGGAAGCTCTGTCTGAGCAGGGGTCTAGACATTTCCCAAGGAGGGTTGTCAGCTAGCAGCATTCATTACTGGCTAAGGGAATAAGGCCTCCAATCCTGAAGAGGAACTTGGGTGACACATCACAGTGTTGCCCACAGGGATCTGGTCAGAGCCCTAGGAGCTTTAGTGCTAGGGAGGTGGTGAGAAGAGAACAACAGTTTGAGGAGGGCAGAGTGTGGCTATCAAGCGTATTGGTGGCTGGCAGGGCCTACTAAATGTAATAATGGCTGGGTATGATATTCCAGTCACTGTGCTTAGAGGATACAGTGGCAAACAATTCGCCAGGAACTTCTGGTATAACTGGGGCAATAGATATAGAGAGAGACTATTCTAGAACAATATAATAAGTGCTACACCTATGAAGTGTACCAAAGACCAGGTTTCCTCAGTATTTTGTTCTTGCTTCTCCCTTGGAGGCTTTATCATCTGAGCCTTCCCACTACCCTCTAAGGTACAATTTATTGTCTCCAACCTACACACGTGAAAAGTAAGATCCAGAGATTTACTTTAGACCTCACTGCAGGTCAGATTCCCCCAAGCTGGGATGACCCCCAGCAAGGTCTAACTTCATAGCTCATGCCCTCTCCCCTATACCACCAGCCCCCCTCAAAGACACATGCAGTCCTTTGTAGTTTGCAAAACGCTTATTATATTATATATATTTCATCTTGACACAGCTTTGCAAGATAACAAAATAAGGGTGTCAAAAGAAAGAAGGTTTTTACCTTTATTTTCTTAACCTGCCTGGCATGCTTTCAGAAATAGATATATTCAGATCAGATTTGTATCAGTGACATTTTTATACTGGTTTTCTTTTTCCTACACATTCTTAACCACCTGTGAAATTCTGCCTTTGCACTCATCTGTTCTTCCATATTTTGTCTCAAAAGTGAGAAAATTGTGAACAAAATCCAGTTAGTTCCTTTGGAGCTGTGAGGGGGGAAATAGAGGTTTTTGTAATTTTTCAGCCTTACTCAAAAAAGCAAAACGTTCTTGGTTTGAAACATGAAAAATTTATGAAATCAAGAATATGTCTGATTTTATGTGTTATTACTACTCTAGGAGGTATATTTTGTTGTTGTTGTTGAGGGGGTGGAGGTATAGTCTGAAGAAAAGGCCACTTAGAGACAATTCACTCTCAGGCAGGGCAGCTGTTCCCAGTTCTTACTCCACCACCCATCAGCTATGTCCTCTCCCCCACCTTTGTACCCACCGTCTTCCTCAAATCTAGGCCACATCCTTTTTACCCCTTCTTCATTTCCTACTTAAAAGATCCCTCAAGGCCTCCTTTACTGTTAAATGCCAATAAAGGTGCATTTTTAGGTGGAACAAAAAGAATTCTACTGTCTCTCCCAATAGGTTTTATTGTGGTCTGCCTGGTCTCAGATTTGGCCTAAAGCAAAGCATTTCTCTAGAGTTTTCATAGCAGAAGCTATCACATTGTAGAGATCTAACAGTTGTTCTGTGTTCCAGAGAAGAAAAGTCTTCATACATTCTTAGCAAAAGCAAAGGTACACATGTTCTGTGACCACACCTGATCCTCACATGACTTCATTTCCCATCACTATCACAGGACCATAATTAAAATTCTGTTTCTATTTGGAACTACCAAAATACCATGCTGGCTTTATCTATTCAGCAAGGGGACCTTAATTTCTACTTATTTCCTTTACTTCCTTATAGGGAGTGTGAAATAAGTAATGGGGGCTAAAGTAGAGAGCAGTAGTCAACTTTAGGCTTTAGAGATTAGCAAAGTAATCACCCTTATCAAAATATAGTTTCAGGTATTGAAAACATGACTCTCATTCAAATATACAGTGATCACTCTATGTATGTATGCTATGTCAAAATATATTATACTGTCATTGTATAACTAAAAAGAACAAATTTAAAAAAAATGCAATATATATATTATATATATAATATATATATGTATATAGTGATCAGATGTTAAAGAATTTTTAAACTCATTGATGAGGGAAACACTATTATAGTAAAGCTGGTTTTAAGAACAATATGAGGGGCTGGGGATGTGGCTCAAGCGGTAGCATGCTCACCTGGCATGCGTGCAGCCCGGGTTCGATCCTCAGCACCACATACAAACAAAGCTGTTGTGTCCGCCGAAAACTAAAAAATAAATATTAAAAAATTTTCTCTCTCTCTCTCTCTCTCTCTCTCTCTCTCTCTCTCTCTCTTTCTCTCTTTAAAAAAAGAAAGATATGAGAGTTAAACATGGAATTACCTCAAAAAGTTAAAAATAGAATAACCATAGAGCCCAGTAATTCCACTTCTAGGTATATACTCAAAAAAAGTGAAAACAAGGACTTGAAAAGATACCTATGCATGAATGTTCATAGCAGCATTGTTCACAATGGCCAAAAGGTAGAAACAACCCAAATACACTTTATCCATACAAAGGAATATTTTTCAGTCATAAAAAGGAATGAAGTTCCGACACATACTACAATGTGGATGAGTCTTGAAAACCGTATGCTAACTAAAAGAAGGCAGACATGAAAGAACAAATTTTGTATGATTCCATTTACATGAACTATCTAGAATATGCAAATTTATAGGGGCAGAAAGTAGATTAGAAATTACCAAGGGCTTGAAGAAGAGAGGATGCTTAATGGGTATAGTTTCTGTTTGGAGTAATGGAAAGTCTTGGATCTAAATAGTAATGACTGGTTATACAACATTGTGAGTCTCATTAATGCCAGTGAATTTTATACTTAGAAGTGCTTAAAATGGGGGCTGAAGGTTTAGCTCAGTGATAGAGGGCATGGCTAACATACTTGAGGCTTTGGGTTCAATCCCCAACACCCTCACCAAACATGCTTAATATGGTAAATTTTTCTTACATATATTTTACCTCAACAAAAATTTTAAAAACAAAAAAAGATATGAGAGACTTCAAAAGAATTCTAAAATAAGATTTAAAAGTTGAATACAAAACTGGATTGTACTGTGGGGTAATAGAACTGTAACCTTTGGGGCTATCTTTCCCACTGAAAATAATTAATTTTAATCTCCATCAGACAAAAATCATTTGCAACTAATCAATCTTGAACAAGTGAACTTCTGACTTCAAAGTCTGGGCCTTAATCAGTAATGACTGGTAAGTTCATCATGGAAGAGGCTCTCATGTTTCTTCAAGTGTGCTCAGTAGTCTTTTGTGCCTTGTTGTCAAGCCTCAGATATTTTTCTTAACACCTTAAATAATACATGACAAAGAGCAACTCTTGTGGATCTCCATGAAAGAGCCTTAACTTTAGCTTCAAGGCCTGACTCTTATGGGCATTAGCATCTTGATGATCTGAGACATCATTGATGTCTGCTTTGCAGGGACACTTAGGTCCATATTGCACTTCATCGCCAGACTGACCTTTCAAAGCACCATTTTCATTGTGTTCCTTCCACACACAAAAACAAAAATGACTCCTGATCTTGCCCCTACTTTCTAGACAAGCTCTCAGAAAGAAGCATCTGGAATCTAGCCTGGCTAGAGATTTGGAAAGGAGCTCTCAAGTGTCCTTCCTCTGGCTGTTCCTCCCCTGTTTCCACACTTTTGCTCAAGTGAGTGATAACGTCCCCCCTGTGAATGCCCCTAGCCCATCTCTTAGACTGACTGGCCAATGGCTATGGTTCCTAAATTCAATCATCTATGTGCCACAGCCACAAATTTTGTTTATTAACTGTACTATATTATAACTTTAAAAAATTCTTCTAAAATTTCTTGCCCCAAGCTGCTGAGTTGATATGCTAGTTTAAAAAAATTCATCTGTGTACTACCTCACATGACCTTCATTTCCTACTGATTGTGTTCTAATAGTTTGGTATATCTGGCCACCCAGGAAAATGGTGGCCTTTTTCTACCTGCGACATGCAGCCCTGACCTAAGCACTTGACAAGATCTCACTACAAACCCCTTGGTTGATTGACTGTCCTGTCTTCTTTAGCTTCCCATCAGAGTGCTGATGGCTTTCACTTTGCCCCTCTTGTGTGCACAGAAACATTGAAAACATAATTCCTGTCCTCCAGGAACTTATGTCTTGGCTGGGGAACAAAAGCAGGTGTTCTACACAAGCCAGGCCTAGGTCCCTCTTGGCCACTTTCTTCTCACATCACCATTAACAAGAAGCTTCTCTACCCCTCATTTTCCTCATCAGTGAAATAACAATAATGCCTGCTTTGCTACATAGCAAAGGGATATTAGAATGATGCCATAGTTGTGCAAGTACTTGGTAAACAAGAAAGTCATATCCACATTTTAGCTAAATAATTCCCTGAAAGTTAAATAACAAAGCAAGATAATCAAATAAAGTATGCCACAAAGCAGTTCCAAATTAATCCTTATGATACTCCAGGCAAAAGGATTCCAGACAGCTAGGTCATGAGACATGAGTGCAAATTCAGCAAGTTGGGTGAGGTGTGGGGAGGACCTAGAAGCATGAAGGAAGCAAAATGAATAATGGGGAGACATTATTTAATTTGCCACCCATTGCTTGAGGCTGGTAAGGCACTAGTTGGGCTCTAACAGAGGAAAAGTATGAACAGGCAGTGGGAAAGAAGGCAACGTGAGCCCAACCTCTGGAAGCATCTAGTGCCAGACCTAGTTGGCCTTTCTATTGGAAGAAACTATTGAACGATTTTTTTTAGTACTGGAAATTAAATCCAGAGCCTCACACATTATAGGCAAGCACCTGCCATATTTATTTTCTTTTGAGATAGGGTCTCACTAACTTTCTCAGGCCAGCCTAGAACTTGCTCTTGTTTTGCTTCCCTAGTAGCTAAGATTACAGATGTGTGCCACTGTTACTGGCTCACTGAAAGCTCTTGAATAGAGAAATATGTGAAGAAACCATTTTTAAAAAATATTTTTTTAGTTGACAATGGCCATTTATTTATTTATTTATTTATTTATTTATATGTGATGCTAAGGATCAAAGCCAGGGCTTCACACATGTCAAGCAAGTGCTCTACCACTGAGCCACAACTCTAGTCCCAAAGAAACCAAATTTTAGAATGCAGATTCCTCCAAGACCAGAGCTGCTTTTTCTACTCATAATTTAATTATCAATTAAGTGTTTTATTACAAAATAAAATATAGTCACTCCTCAATATCCTCAGGGGATTGGTTTCAGGAACTGCCCCAGATACCAAAATTTGCATATGCCCCAAAATGGTGTAGTATTTGATATAACCTGCACAATCCTCCTAAGTACTTTGTCATCTCTAGATTACTTATAATAGCTAATGCAACATAAATGCTATGTAAATAGTTGTTATACAAAGTAATTCTCCCACTTACCCCTAATCCTCCATCCCTACTAACAGTTCCCCTCTCAAGAGGCAACCACAGATACCCATTTCTTATGTGTCCTTCCACAAATGATCTCTGTATATGCAAGTGGATGTATGGGGGAGAGAAAGAGAGTAAACATAACTGGTAACAACTCTACATAACATTCAGTGTCTTGCTTTTTTCACCTAACACTATATCTTGGAGAACATTCTCACATATTTTAGCTATATAATTCTTCTAAATTGTTTCAGAGTATTCCATGACATGGCAGAACCACAATTTATCTAACCTGTTCTCTATTGAAGGGGTGTCGTTGCCAGTATTTTACTATTACACATAGTACTTCAATGTATATCTTTGTTCATATGTTTTTCTTTTCTTTTCTTTTTTTTTTTGTGGTGCTGGGGATTGAACCCAGGGCCTTGTGCAGGCAAGTCAAGCACTCTACCAACTGAGCTATATCCCCATCCCTATTCATGTGTTTTTCTATGTAGTATGACTGTAGTGTAATCTCTAAAAGTGGAATTAGTGAGTATAAACAGGAATGTGCATTTGAATCATTTATAAATTTGTTTATTTATAATGTATAGATAATGATTTTATATATTTATGGGTGTTTTATATATAATAATTTGATAAGTGATTACATTGTATAATGATCAACTCAGGATATTTAGGATATCCATCAGCTCAAGTGTTTGTAGTTTTGTTTGTTGTTTTTTTTTTTTTTGTTTTTATTTTTTGCAATGACAGCATTTGAAATACTCCCTTTTAGCTCTTTTTACTTTTATGATACAATATTTTGTTTTATTTTGTACAATGCTTCTAGGTATCTAATCCAGGGACTTGCATATGCTAGGCAAGCACCCTACTACTTAGCTACACCACCCCAGCCCATATGACACAATATTATTAACTATAATCATCCTTCTATGTAATAGCACACTAGACTTTATTCCTCTTATCTAGTTGGTCTTTGTATCCCTTAACCAATCTCTCTCCATACCTCTCTTTCCTCTAGCCTCCTCAGCCTCCAGTAAACACTATTCTACTCTCTACTTCTATGAGCTCAGCCTTTTTAGATTCTACATCCAGGTTAAATCACACAGTATTTGTCTTTCTGTGATTGGCTTATTTCACTTATAATCTCTAAGTTTGTTCGTGTTACCACAAATGGCAGGAATTCCTTCTTTTGTAAAGTTGAATGATACTCCATTGTGTGTATATACCACGTTTTTTTTATCCATTCATGAGATGATGGACATTTCAGTTGGCTTCACACCTTAGCCATTGTGAATAGTGCTATAATAAATATAGGCATCAGTATACTGATTTTATATTATTTGGATATAAACCCAGTAGAGGGAATCCTGGATCATAAAATAATTCTTTTCTTTTCTTTTTTTTTTGGGGGGGGTACTAGGGATTGAACTCAGGGGCCCTCAACCACTGAGCCACATCCCCAGCCCTATGTTGTATTTTATTTAGAGACAAGGTCTCACTGAGTTGCTTAGTGCCTCACTTTTGCTGAGGCTGGCTTTGAACTCATGATCTTCTTGCCTCAGCCTTCCAAACCATTAGGATTACAAGCATGTGCTACTGTGCCCAGCCAGATAGTTCTGATTTTCATTTTTGTGAAGAACCTCTATACTGTCTTCCAAAATGGCTCTACTAATGAACATTCCCACCAATAATGTGCAAACATTTCCTTTCCTCCACATCTTCACCTGGATTTTGTTCAGTTTTTATTTTGAGACAGGATCTTGCTAAGTTACTGAAACTGGCCTCAAACTTGCCCTTCTCCTGCCTCAGTCCTCCCCAGTTACAGGAATTGCAGGCATGCACCACTGTATCAGGCTTCATTGTGATTTTAATGTGCATCTCCCTGATGATTAATGGTGTTGAACATTTTTTTCATATATGTGTTGGCTGTTTGTATGTCTTTTTGGAGGTGCCTATTCAATATTTTTACCTTTTTTTCCTCTAGTGCTAAGGATGGAAACCAAGGCTTCTTGAATGCTAGGCAATTACTCTACCTAAGTGCTTTATCTCCAGTCCCCTTTTTCTTTATTTTGAGACAGAGTCTCACTAAGTTGCCCAGACTGGCCATGAATTTGTGATCATACTACTTTAGCCTCCTGAGTAACTAGGATTACAGGTGTGTACCACCAAGCCCAGCTTCTATCCATTTTAAAATCAGGTAATTTTGTTTTTCAGGTGTTGAATTATTTTGAGTTCCTTGTATATCCTGGATATCAACCCCTTGTAAGATGTATAGTTTGTGAATATTTTATCACATTCTGTAGGTTGTCTCTTTTCTCTGTTGATGATTTCCTTTGCTGGGCAGAGGCTTTTTGTTTGATGGAAACCCATCTGACATACATCTTTGACAGATAATGCCAAATTTCCCTCCAAAGAAATTTCTTTGTGGCGTTCCAACCAGCCATGTAGGAAAGTGCCTGTTCTTCTATATCCCCTCTCCCCATCACAGTCTATAATAGACCTTTTAAATCTGTGCCTAGATAACAGGATGGGAACCCAAGGTGGTGAATGTACGTACCAGGGCAGGTAGAGGTCATATGGTTGCTCTCCATGGGTCTGGCTGAGATTTTCATAACAGCCCTGTGGTGGATGTAGCCCAGAAGCCTTGTGTCCTCAACACCTTAGGTATCTGGTGGCACTCAGGAGTACCCATAATCAACAAACTCACATAGGTAAAGTCTTGACAGCCAGAAGAGCTTCTTTTGGTCTTGCCACCCTCTTCCAGCTTATGCAGAACTATTTCTGGACCTCTTTATGTGCACTGAAAGCCAGGACCAGGAAACTTAGGTGGCATTCTGTTGGCAGAGCAGAACCTCCAGCAAAATATATTTTTATCCATTGTCCCCACATTCACACACACACATACACACACACATACACACACACACACACACACACACACACACACACACTCACTCACCAAGAAGACCAAACATAGATCTCAAGTCCCAGGTTCAGGACTGGGATTGCAGTTCAGTGGTAGAGCACCCACCTAGCAAGTTCAAGGCACTGGGTTCAATCCTCAGTACCACATAAAAATAAATAAAATAAAGTTGTTATGTCCATCTACAACTAATTTTTTTTTCAAAAAGAACCTAGGGGGCTGAGGTTGTGGCTCAGTGGTAGAGTGCTTGCCTAGCATGTGTGAGGCATTGGGTTCAATTTTCAGTACTAAATATAAATAAATAAAATAAAGGTCCATCAACAACTAAAAAAAAAAAAATTTTAAAAACCCTAGGTTCAGAAATACTAGCCCATGTCTGTGAAGCACAGCTCTGTGTGGTCTGGGTCTCCAGGAGGCTGTGATGGCCTCTTTCAGTTGCAAGAACAGGGTTATGCTACAGTTTCCTTGCATAGCAGGGTATGAATGTAAGGATTCATGTTGTCACCAGCAGCCGCTTCTCTTCACAACTGATGCCTCAGTAGTGCTGAACAAGACAAGTACATCATTCATCACTTCTACCCTTCACCCCCTCTTTGTCACAGCCTCTCCTGTTGCTCTCTCATGATCTGGCTTTCCCTACTCCCTGTGGCTTCCTTGCATCTGGTCTCCCTTGCATCTCCTGGCTTCTGGGCCACCTCACGGCACATGTTCCTTTGTATGTGTCACATCTATGTTCCCTAAGAGAGGGACTCTCATTCAGTCAACTGGTCACTGTAATCTAGAACATCCTTATCAGCCTGTATTCTCAGTGCAGAGCACCTCATAGTCCACTGGGTACCCTCAAAAACAATTGAAAGATGGCTACCCTTGACTTAGATATAGGCTCTCTGGTCTGTTCATTTGCGACCTGAAAAATAATGTCTGAGGGCTGGTGTTGTGGCACAGTGGCAGAGTACTTGCCTTGTACATGTGAGGCACTGGGTTCAATCCTTAGCACCACATGAAAATAAATAAACAAAGATATTGGGTCCGTCTATAACTAAAAATATTTTAAAAAATAATGCCTGAGTTGGGTGCAGTGATGCAACCTATAATCCCAGCTACTTGGGAGGTTGAGGCAAGAAGATCCCAAGTTCAAGGCTAGCCTTGGCAACTTGAAGACCCTGTCTCAAAACAATTTTTAAAAGGTATATTTATTGGTCAATGGTAGTACCCCTGAGTTTAATCCCCAGTACTACAAAAAAAGCAAACACAAATAAAAGAATTGTGCACAGCACAGAGCATAGTGCCTGCCACAAAGCAGTCACTCAATAAAATATTTACTGAATAAGTAAATAGTAATCCAGAATTAAGGAGTCAATTCTGTCCATTTTGTTCAGAAGGGACCTATGGGTGAGACAGGTACTTAGAACATTATAGGATTCCTCTATGATAAATTAGGCTGGAAGCCAAATTCAGCAAATTAGATAACTGGGTTTCTGTTATTTTTCCATCTCCAAGTTGAGGGGTACAGTATTCAGAACACAGGCTTTGTCACCAGACAGATCTGAGTTCAAATTCTGACTATCACTAACTATTCAGCCTTGTCCAAGTTCCTTGACCTCTCCACTTCTGTTTTAGTTAGCTTCTGCATTTCTGCGATCAAAATACCTGACAACAACAACTTAGAGTAAGAAAAGTTATTTGGGGCTCACGGTTTTAGACCTTTCAGTACATTGATGGCTGAATCCATTGCTCTGGACCCAAGGTGAGGCAGCACATCATGGCTGAAGGGTTTGGCAAGGAAAAAAATTCACTTCCTGGTGGACAGGAAACAGAGAGTGGGGAGGGAAGGAACCTCAGGGAAGATGAACCCTTCCAGGGCACCATCTTCCCCAGGGACCACCTCCTTCAGCCATGCCCACCTGCATACAGTTCCCACCCAATCATTCAAACTAGGATGGATTGAATAGTTATAGCTCTCACAATCCAATCACTTTGCCTCTAAACATTCCTGCATTAACCCAGGAGCTTTCGGGGGACACCTCACATCCAATCTACAATAATTTACCAATAAAGTGAAGTTTATAATATGTACTTTGTAGTGTTGTGAAAATCAGTCTAGACAAAGTGCCCACTGCAGCACCTAATGCATAAAACATCCAAAAGCTATTATCTTTTGTGATTTTTTTAAACTAGGGATTGAACTCAGAGGGACTTTTTACCACTGAGCCACATCCTCATCCCTACTTATTTTTTTATTTTGAGACAGGGTCTCAGTAAAGTGCTGAAGCTGGCTTTGAACTTGTGATTCTCCTGCCTTAGCTCCCAAGCTGCTGGGATTACAGGCATCTGCTACCATGCCCAGCTCTATTGTGATACTTAAAGTAATCTTTTATGTTAAACCTTTTGGTTTGTGTTCATTAAGGTCCCAGTAAATGGAATTAAGGAGTCAATTCTGTTCTATTGCTTGCATCTCTAGAGGTAAATTTGGATTTCTTGAGTCAATATACAGCCAAGTACCACAAACACTTCCACTTATTGATGTTCATGACTAAAGGGAAAAGCTTTTCCTTTCTGCTGGTTGTGTAGCTTTGAAACAAGCCAGACATCTCAACAATTTCCTAATGTTTCTCTCAAATAGTCACCAATTCTTTCTCCCTCTGATAGTTCTTTTTTTAATATTTATTTTTTAGTTATAGGTGAATACAATATCTTTATTTTGTTTTTATGTGGTGCTGAGGATCCAACCCAGTACCTCACACATGCTAGGTGAGTGCTCTACCACTGAGCTACAACCCCAGCACCCCCCTCCCCGATAGTTCTTTAACCTGAGTTTTATTCTATTCTCTAGACTATTTCCCCATTTTTCTCTGAGTCAATTGCCAATAAAGGTGCCTTCCCCAGATCTGTAGGGCTCTGCCCAGGTCCCCACTTGAGTGTATTGAGAGTATCTCCATCTAATACACAGACAGTTATGAGTCACCTCCTGGGTACCAGATCCTATTCTGTAAGCAACATTATTTCTTCAGTCCAGTAGCAAAGGAGGTGGCTGAGAAAAGACCTGCTTTAACACTGCTTGCTCCCAAAGTCTATGGTATTCTATGGGGCAGGTGGTTCACAGGTTATTTGTCTGCCCCAATCACCATTGATCAACATTGAGGACGATACCAGTTTCACCCTATTATGAACAAGGGGGCAATGAACATTAGCATACATTTATTTGTGTGTACATATATGAATATTCCCCAGTATAACTTTATGAAAGTGGAAGCTACTGGGTTAAATAGTGTATGTAGAGTTACTTTCAGTAAGTCCCAGAATATTGCCCTCAATAAAAAAGGCTTAAAAGCTTACACTTCCAGGGCTGGGGATGTGGCTCAAGCGGTAGCACTCTCGCCTGACATGCGTGCAGCCCAGGTTTGATCCTCAGCACCACATACAAACAAAGATGTGTCCGCCAAAAACTAAAAAAATAAATAAATATTAAAATTCTCTCTCTCTCTCTCTCTCTCTCTCTCTCTCTCTCAAAAAAAAAATTTTTTTTAAAAAAAGCTTACACTTCCAGCCAGGCATGGTGACACAGGCCTATAATCCCAGCAGCTCAGGAGGCTAAGGCAGGAGGATTGCAAGTTCATAGTCAGCCTCAGCAACGTAGCGAGGCCCTAAGCAACTTAGCAAGACCAGGTCTCTAAATAAAAAAATAAAAATGACTGGAGATATGACTCAGTGACTAAGCACCCCAGTTCAATCACCAAAAAAAAAAGAAAGAAAGAAAAGGTCACACTTCCACCCTTACTTCAACTATTGCACGCCCACATGTATACCATAGAGAAACTCATGTGGTTGAACAATGGTGGCACATACCCATGAATATTGTTTTGTTTTCAGTGCTGGGGATTGAAACCATGGGAGATCTGCTACTGAGCTTCATCTTCAGCCCTTTTTATTTTTGTTATTTTGAGACAGAGCCTTGCTAAATTGCTGAGGCTAGCCTCAAACTTGCAATCCTCTTGCCATAACTTCCAGAGTTGCTGGGATTACAGGAGTACGCCACCATGCTCAGTTGAATATTGTTTTTAAAAGCCAAAAAAAAAAATGAGAAACATGAATGGATAAATAAAATTGTTGTAGATTCAAACAGTGGAACACTACCTAATATCAACATGTCTGAAACACAGCTACCTATAGCAACATATTTCTCACAAACCTAATGTGGAGCAAAGAAAGCAAATTGCAGAAAGATATGTCCAGTTTAGCTGGGCACAGTAGTGCACACCTGTAATCCCAGCTGCTTGGAGGCTGAGGCAGTAAGATCATCAGTTCAAAGCCAGACTCAGCAAAAGTGAGGCACTAAGCAACTCAGCGAGACCCTGTCTCTAAATAAAATACAAAATAGGGCTGGGGATGTGGCTCAGTGTGCTCCTGTGTTCAATCCCTGGTAATCCCCCCACCAAAAGATAGATTCAGTTTGATGCTTTTGATGCAATTTACAGTTTAAGAACATGAAAACCAATACTATATACCTTTTTATTTATGAGCACATGCACAACACATTCTAAAACATTGAGGTGGTTCCAAGACACCTAATTCAGGGTGAGTATAAAAGAAAATTTGCTATTTTCCCACACTACTTGTCCCCTTCCTCTGTGGGGTAGGAGAATGTGAATGGGGAGATACAGAAGCTTCAACTGAATCTGGAATATTTTCTTTTTTTAGTAAAAAAGTTCAGGGGCAAATATGGCAAAATGTTCCTGATACTTCTCTGTATGCTTACAATAGTCCTTCATCTAAAAATAGAAAAGAAAAGCAGGGCAGAGATTGCTGCTGCTCCTTCTTTGTAGATGAGGAAACTGAGTTTCTGACAGGTTCACAACTCCACGGGGGGGCCCACCCTTTTGCTCAGGAGCACCTGGTACATTCAAGAGATTCATAACATCCATAGAAAGAGACTTTACACCCCAGTTCATTAAAAGCCTCTTCTCTCCCAGACTCTGGTATAGACACTTGGGTTGGATTGCTTGGGTAAAATAATTCTTGGCTTCTAGGTCTGCAAAGATGACAACTGAATTTTTGCTGTGAAGCAACAATATTGCAAAGCTCTTTCTGGAACCAGAATTTGGCCATGATACTTACTGCAAGCAGTGTTGCCCGATTAGATGACACAATGGGACCTCAGGCCTTATCAGCACCACTTGGTCTGAAACAGAAACTAGGAAGGGTAGGAAGGGCTGTCTCTCAGTGCTTGGCCCTGTTGCCATGGCCCCTGTTGCCATGGTCCCCAAACACTTTTGCTTATGATTTCTCTCAACTGATTATAGCATCCATCAGCAAGTAGGACCTAGAAGCTCTCTCAGGCAGACTGGGAAGAAGGCTGCTAACAGAAAAGATAGGAGTGAATAAGGGAAGTAATTAAACAAACACATTAAAAAGAGTAGGTAGAAAGAATTTGGTGTGAGGCCCAGAAAACAGTTTGGTGATTTTTTTTAGGAATCTTCTTAAGATGTGATTGAAGTGAGGTGGCTGGGTCAGAATTTGCTGAGAAGGCCCATTATGTAGCTGCCATCTAGTACAGGTAGGGCAAGTCTATGCCCTGGATTTTTCAGAAAAGTCCCAGTTTCAAGTATACTATTTTATTTGTCAGACCAAGAATCCTGATTTGCAAATCAGAAAATAAGGTCACTGTAGTTAGAGTAGCTCTCTAAGTCATCCAGGAAAGCCTGATTTAGAATCCACCCCCTCACTGGTTGGCAAGGAATTCCCATAGTGCCTTCCCCTAGGCCCCAAAGGCCTGAGTGAAATGGCCCTTTACACAGCCAAGAAATAACAAAGCACTTCTAGATTCATCATTCCTTTTGCACATCTGTAGATGATAGCAGAGTATGGTCACAAAGGCATGAGATTTTGACTTTCGCAGACCTGGATTTTAATATGCATAGGCAATACTCTGAGCCTCAATTTTCCCCATCTGTAAAATGAGAACAATAATACAATAATAACAGGGTTATTCTGATCAACAAGTGAGATATTCATTATCGTTGAAGCACTATAGGAATGTGTGCTGTCAAAAATCCACTACTTAACTCAATAAATACCATGTCTACTATATGCTAGACACAAGGGCAGGCTTGGGGACACAGAGGTAAGCAAAACAGGGTCACTGTTGGCATGGAGTGTTCACAGCCAAATAATCATCCCATTCCAGGTCCAAGCAGGAGAGGAATGTAGCAGAATTACTTTTTTTTTTTTTTTTAATAAAGCCTGACTATTCAGGCTCAGGGCTTAGCTCAGTAGTAAAGTGCTTGCCTAGCACTCATGAGGCCCCAGGTTCCATCCCCAGCACTGCAAAGCAAATAAACTTACTGGATGCTGTATGGAGACAAAAAGGGCAGGAGAGGGGGCTGGGAAGCCACTTAGGAGGCTTCTGTCCATGATAGCAGCTTAGATTAGGGTGGTATTGCCAGTGGCAAAAAAAAAAAAAAAAACTTAGATTCTGGAAAGATTTTAGAAGTAGAATCAATGGAACTTGGTAATGGTCTGGATTTGGGGAGTAAGAAAGAGGCAAGGAAGAATCTTAGCTAGCTGAGTTTAGGACTTGGGTCACTTGGAGCCACAAAGACAATTCAAAGTCTGCCAAAGGTCACTGAGTGGAGGGTTTCTATTTCTCCCTTCTCTCTTCTGTACAACAGTGTGAAGTCAGCACCACATCCAGAAATAAGTTGTTAGACTTGATTGGGTTTTTCAAATTCTTTTTGTAGTTGTAGATAGACAGAATGCCTTTATTTTATTTGTTTTATTTTTGTGTGATGCTGAGGATTAAACCTAGTGCCTCACGCAATCTAAGCAAGCGCTCTACTACTGAGCTACAGCCTTAGCCCTAGACTTGATTGTTTTGTTTTGTTTGTGGCACTGGGGATTGAACACAGGGTTGCTCTATCTCAGAGATACATCCCCAGTATATTTTATTTTACTTGCATACAAGGCCTTGCTAAGTTACCCAGCTGGTCTTAAACTTGAGATCCTCCTGCCTCAGCTTCCCAAGTAATTAGAATTACAGGTGTGCACCACTGCACCCAATTTAGACTTGATCTTAAGTAACCATTTTGTATTTAAAAGTTTTGCTTTTGTGTAGAAAAATAAAGCTAACTACACAGCATTCTGGTTTTATATTGAGTGCAGATTTCTCCTTAAAGGTAAATCCTTTGTTTCCAAATATTGAAAAGGATGTTACTTTAAAAATAATAGTTTTCATTAACTTAGGATGCTGGAAATATTCTTCAGTCTGTGTGATCTGGGGACTAGTGTATGTTCTTTCAATTGGATTCTTTTCAAACCTTTAACCCAGTAGTTTTTAAAACAAGAAACCAGAAGAAGGCCTGAATTAAAGGGGAAGAGAGGAAGGCCAAAGACAAACTTGAGTTTCATAACAATTAATCATGCTTAACCCCAGTAAACCATGCTTTATGGTTTCCAAGAGAATTTTATACAAATTATTTGTTGTCATATTTTGCAAGTTCAGAACTATAGTCATCCTCTGACTCCCAGTCCAGTGTTTTTGCTCCTTCTTAAACTGCTGGGTCCTTAAAACTCTTTTTTGGAGAGAGGAGGGGGCAGGTTTTTGTAATCAACAAAAAAAGTTCCAAGAGACATTCAAGTCCCTTCTTTATTTGAAACAATTTATTCCATGTGCATTGAGAATGAGTGTAAAAGAAAATTTGCTATTTTCCCACACTACTTGTCCCCTACGCACATCAACAGGGCTTTCATTTCTCAATCCTTCCAGGCCCACCCTTCAGAAACTATTATCTACTTGACAATCGGCTGAGCCCTCTTGTCTTTTTTATTCTCTCAATTAAACTCTAAGGACTGAGGTTCCCATCTGCCTTAGAGCAAACAAATCTCTTGTTTTACCTGTTTCCCAGAAGCTAGAAAGCTCTTTTTCCTTTCTCCAACCTCTATAGTTTTCTTTTTCAGAACCCTTGAACCTCTTAGTGATTTTTAACTGCAGGTGGCAATAAAATTGGATTCCCCAACTTGGACCAAGTCATTTCTCCAAAGCTCATTGCATATACCCTGCCCCCACTCACCCCTGAACCAAGAAAGAAAAAAAATCACATACTCATACCCACTTTCCTGAGCTATTTTTCTCTCTAAGCAGGCCTGTGTTGGCTGGGGATATAGCTCAGTTGGTAGAGTGCTTGCCTCACATGCACAAGGCTTTGTGTTCAATCCCCAGCACCACAAAAAAAAAAAAAAAAAAGAAAGAAAAAAAAGCAGCAGACCTATGTTAACATGAATGTGGCAAAACTGCTAGGGAGAAATGATAGCACTGGGTAGGTAGATCTCTCTACTGTTGATAGGGCTAACATGGCCATCTATGATAGTGATCTATAATTGAGTATTAGATGGCAACATGGCACCCTTCCCCAAGCACTCCTATAGGAAGACTGAGGTAGTAGAAATTCCAAAGCCTTGGGGGAGCAAGGAGTGAACAAAAGGGAATTGGTCCCTGATTCACAGATACTTGTGAGGTTTTTTTTTCCTTTTTTCTTTTTCTGTATCAGGGATTGCACCCCTGTGTACAGTCCCTTACACTGAGCCACATCCCCAGCCCTTTTTTTAATATCTTCTTTAGACACAGGGACTGGCTGAGTTGCTTAGGGCCTTGCTAAGCAACTGAGGCTGGTTTGAACTCATGATCCTTCTGCCTCAGGGGATTACAGGCGTGCTCCACCATGCCTTGCTTGCTTGTGAGTTTTGAAGGTGAGAGGAAAGAGAAGGAGAGAGAACAGAAAATGGGTAATAAAGAGGAAAATGAGAACAATGTTTGCAAGTGGAGGAATAGAAATAAAGCTTTAGACCAAACATCATGATGCATCCACACAATAGAATGATTTGCAATTATTAGGATGAATGAAGGAGATCTCTATGAGTAGAAATGGGAAAACTTTAGAGAGTTAATGGTAAGTTTAAAAAATGGCAGGGGCTGGGCATAGTGTGCACACCTGTAATCTTAGCTACTCAGAAGGTAGGTAAAATAGAAAGTCTAGCATCACATTTTCAATAAAAGTATTATGTGAGGTACAGGAATGAAGCACATGTAAAATTTTGCATTTTCTAGTGGTAACCACATATTCCTCCCCACTGATTTGAAATACCTCCTTTATTATACCCTAAATGCCCATATATATATGAGATTGTTTTTTTGGGATTATGTATTTTATTTCATTCATATATTTGCCAAATCTGGCACCAGTATCCCCCATTTTTAGTAGCCACACTAAAAAAGTAAAAAGAAGGCTAGGGGTTTAGCTCAGTGTTAAGAGCACTTGTTTAGCATGCATATACCCTGGGTTCAAGCCCTAGCACTGAAAAAAAAAGTAAAAAGAAAGAGGTGAGATTTAATTTTAATAGCATTTTATTTAATACAATATATAAAAAAATTTCCACATATATTCAATAATAAAAATTATTAGTGATATATCTTATGTTCTTTGTCCATGTTAAGTCATTGAAATCTGGTATATATCTTACACTTCTAGCACATTTCAATTCAGAATGGCCAATTTCAAGTTCTTGAGAGTCACGTGTGTCTGGTAGCTACTATAGTGGACAGTGGAGGTGGAGCAGGCTGAGTTTAAAATGTCACCTGGACTGTGAGACTCTATGGTTGGTGAATTAGGAAGTCATGATGAATTAGGAGGTCAGATGCTGAGGATTTAAAAAAAAAAAACCCTCAACTTCACCACTCGGGGCAACTCCTGAGGCCTCTTGAAGTATGTGGATTTGTTGACCCCAGTAAACATAATGTGCTGGTAGGTGCAGAGCAGAACAGCCAACTCAAGTACAAAAAAGGGCCCTAACTCTCCATGGGCCCTAGTTCTGCTGACCACAGAGATGAGGAAAGAGCCTGGAGGTTCAGGAGATGATTATCTGAGGCCTGTCACAGATTCCGCTTTCTCTGCCTTCTAAGTGCCTCTTTCACAGCTTCTTCATACACTTCTCATTGTACTCAAGACCTAATGCCCATTTCCTTTTTTTCAAAAGCAGTGCAGTGTGGCAATGAGGCTCTGAGGAAAGCCCTGGTCGGGGAGGGTGTGGTGGGAGGAACCCACATCACAGCTTACTCAACTGTGAGATCTTAACTAGGTCGGCTCCACAGCCACTGTGGTCCTGGGCAACAGTGGTGACAGCCATGGAGACACAGCCTAGAGCCTGGAATGGTGAGCATGGGCATAATTGCATACTGTGGGGGGATTTGATCTTGGGGTTTGGCATCTGATGGGTGCTGGCAGTGTGGGAGGAGGCAGGTGTCTGGAGAGCCCTGGAGACAGGGCAGCCAGTTTTGCCCTGAGCTGAGCCAGCCAGGCCAAGTTTGAGAAGCATTTGGACTCCACAGCAGGCTTGAGGGCTTGGCCCCGGGGGGCTGGCAGGAAGCTGAGAAATGTCATTATCCCCTGCAGGGCCACATGCTGCCTCTGACCAAAAGCAGTGGCCTCATGCCCACTGCTTGATGATTTCCAAACCAGCTGTCCCCCAGCCCGCCCTCCACATCTGGCCAGCTACCAGAACTGAGCTGGTGGAGCAGCCAGAGACCAGCCAGAGATTTGGAGCAGCTATGCTGCAAGAAAAATGAATTTCTTCTTGTGGAAGCCTTGGAGAGCTCTTTTGTCAGCAGCCCCACCTGTAGTTTCCCCCATTGCCTCCGCAGTGCCTAAGGGTGGGGCACCAGCATTCCTTTTTTCATTCCTACTGCTGCCTCCTCCAGCCTACAGCCTAAAAATTCTCAGTGGTACCAGACTTCTGAAGCCCAGGCAACAACTAACTGGCTTCTTTTTACCTGGTCATATAAGTTGTGGCCTCCCAAAGAATCAAGCTGGAGCTCAGAAGTTAGAGCAGTTTCACAATTACTCAAAATCTCATGCACATGGCAGACTCACCCCACCTTCTGCTGCTCTAGCCCCCACCTTCCAGCTAGCCAAGGGGAGGAAATCCTGCTAATTAAAACACTGTTGGCATGTTGGTAGGTAGCTAAAAATCTAGTGTACAGCCTTGCAGGTACATGAGAGCTTGCCAGTAGAGTTCTCTTAGATGGATATATGCATGCATGCCTGAATGCATGGATTAACATGCTCTGGATATTGTCTTTACTCCTAAACCTCTAAAACTAAAACTTATTACCTCATCACTTTCTACAGCAGGCATATATGCACCCATTGATCTCCACTGGACTAAGAAAAAGTCACAAGTAAAGCCAGCCAGAACCATTCCTGAGGCTAGGCTAAGAAAATGGTCACCCAGCTTTATCGCTCCTCACATTATTGCGTTTAGGATCTAGAAGGCTGAATCATCCTACATTAAGAATCAAGGGTATGTAGGTTGGCATCAAATGGGCTCAGTTCAACAAAAGTCATTATTTCTTATTTACATAACCTTAATCATAAGTCATTTTACCTCACCATGATTTAGTATTTTACTCTGTAAAATGGGGCTAAAATTTTCCACCAAGGAGTGTGGCAAGGAATAAATGAGGAAATGTATTAGGTTGAACCCTATGAAATTGCTCAAAGTAATTGGATACCATCAATTTCATATGGCTCAACCTAATATAAAAAGTGCCTTTATAGAGTTTAAAGTACTGTTATAACTAGCCCTATGTAAGTATTCATTATTCTTAGGAGATATAATTTGAAAGTCACACAATTTTTTTTCAATAAGCAACTAATCCCTTTCATATGAATGCAGGTGAAACTAACATAAGAAGCTGCTTCTCCACTAACTACAGGCTATAGGTATTTTCTGGAGCATTTTGACCTGAGAAATGGAGACCAGGTATTTTTAGGAGACTAGACCAGTTCACAGAAAGCAAAGGAGGTGAGCAGCAGGATGGCTCATGATTGCTGCTACCTAAAAATGGCTTTTTCACCAAAGCACAGGAGGAGTTAGCACATTCTTCTGCCCCAGGTGGGAGTTCTCATTCCCTGATTCTGGTTACAAGGCAAAGGCTGCCCAGGTCAGGCCTTCCTTGTTGGGGGCCGAATTATAAGGGTCCCAGGCTACCATGCACTTGGAGGAAATTGAAAACATTTGGCTCTCAAGGTGACAACTCTCCCTGGTGGCAGTAGCAGGTACAGGTAGCTCCTCTTGACTTAGAAAAGGCTCAAGTCTGACAAAGCTTAGATTCAGAACTGATAGATATAGTGGCCACAGTAGTGGGGGGACACTTCCCCATCCTATACATCTGCTACTCAATCCAATGCGAGCTATAAAAGTCATTGGGATTTCAGGCCAGAGAAGACTGAGAGGGGTTGAGAAAAATGCCCACCAATTGGCCCTGCCTTGGGTGCCAGCATCCCAAGCTAACGAGGACAGCTGAGGCACTAAGCAAACGTCTAGAGTGTCTGTCTACTCAGTGTTCCCACCAAGGGCACATTGTCAATTTGAGAAGACAGTCCTACAGGGGCTGGGGTTGTGGCTCCGTGGTAGAGTGCTTGCCTAGCATGTGTGAGATGCTGGGTTCGATCCTCAGCACCACATAAAAATAAATAAATAAATAAATAAATAAAGGTCCATCAACAACTAAAAATAAAATAAATAAAATAAAGGTATTGTATCCAACTACAACTAAAATTAAACATTAAAAAATTAAAAAGATAATCCTACATTATATATGACTGTCCTATGAATTACAGGATATTTTACATTTCATAGCAAGATAAGGGTAGAGAATAGCCTGTCAGCCTGAGAGATAGAAGATCCCCAACTCCCCAACTGCCAAGGATCAGGAGAAGAGACTGAGCAGAGTGGTGTCTTCTCCATAGCTCCAAATGGCTTTTTGGAGGAGACTGCTTCAACTAGATGCTCCATAAAAAGCTGGATGGTCATGGGCCTGATGCCTGGGTAATCTTGATTTGGTCAGTGGAGATAAGTAAAGTCACTTTGGCCTGGGACCAAAGATAGAAAGGCCAAGGAAGACACCTTCTGGGAAGTACCCAAATGTGTTCTGCTTGGGGCAAGCAGTTAGTGAGATCTGCTGATCTGGGCCCCCAAACCTGGACAACCTGTGGCAAAAGATCTATATGGAAAGTGGGCACAACTTGGCCAGATGCCAAAATGCTGGTTTCCCAGCATCCATCAAAATGGGCATAGGATGTATAATATTTATTTAGGGAAATACAAATATCCAATCAGAGCTACAGTATAGATTGCCCATAGCAAAAAGTGCGTGGCCAGGATTTTGTGTACTTGGATTGGGAGAAAAAAAATGGCTTTATCTCTGCTAACCTCTAATTAGAGTTTAGTTTTCCTTTCCATTATGAACTCAGGCAGGGCACCACAGTAGCATTAGCAGTTCTGTGACTTTTTCTCCAATAGGAACCACAGATATTTTTATATCTCATTACTGCTGCTGCAGGTATCTTGAAATCCTATTCTACCCACGACTCTTCAAAATTGTGACAGTTATTGGACCTGCCACTAGATCCTGTTACCTAATGTGTTAATAATGAAACATGTTACTATGTCACAAATTTAAAGACAACTTTAAATCTAATTGATGTTCTTTGTAATCCTTTGTGTTTTATTTATGCTTATAAACACATTTCAAGAAGGAGGTCAATAGGTTTCATCAGACCCTTGAATGAATCCAAGTAATAAAATTGTTAAGAAATCCTGGTTTAGAGGTTTGGCAGGAAATCCGGCTGATGTGGGGTTCAACAGGGAAGGCCTTGAATGCAAAGAGGGAAGCATGTACTTGCATTCTGTAAGCACTGAGGAGATGCTGAGAGCTTCTGAGCAGGAGGCTGCCCAAGATGATGGATTACAGAGATGGCAATAGCATTAACAGAAATAGAGGAGTTGAGAGGGCTAGGGTATTAAGAGAGAGTTGTCTTAAATATGTTAAATTTGAGACTAAAAAATAAAGACACCCAGGTAAAGATGTCCCCTGGGTTCTGGGAAATGCAAGTGAGCAGACTGAGAGTGCAGCCATGGCAACAGGAATGATTTGGGAGTTATTCTTTGAGATGATCATGGAAGAATTTGGAGTAATTGTAGGGCAGTAAGAGAAAAGAAGCCAAGGCAGGGGACTGCCATAGACGAGCTTCTCCAGGAAAAGGATTCCTAGACAGAGACTTGCATGCTGGAGGTTTGTTGGAGAGTGCTTTCTAGATCAGTCCTTGTGTGGGAATAAGAGAGACTGAAGCAGGAGTTGAATTATGATGTGTTTGCACCATAGACCTCAGCCTATCCTGCAGGGTGCTCTGGAGCTGAAATGATCCTTTGGATGGTCCTAATTGAGACCAGGCAGCTGGGCCTTTCTTCTGTCTCCCCTACAATCTGTTGACTAGATTTTGGATGCAAGCTGGTCTCCAGGAGAGGGGTGTCACCTTATAGAGAGACTCAACTGTAAGTCCCACCCTGCCACCTATATCCAGTAATAGGAGTCTTGGGGTCAGGGAGCGGGTGCTAAAAGGAATTTGAGTCTTTAATACCCATAATTCACAGTTCTTAGCATCTCCTCCAACCTCTACTATTTGGGGCTAAGCTAGGTGGGATGGGGCAAGGAGCAGTTAGAAGGAACTAAGCTGTTGCCATCTTCTGCACAGTGTGTTTACAAGAGGTTACCAAGCTAAGCAAGCCAACCACCATAGAAATGCTCTGTGGCCTCTGTGGCCTTCCCTTTCTGGGATGTCCCCCATCTCAAAGAGAGGATGTCACCACATTGTGGTTAGAGCCCTGCTTTCAGGGCCTGTGGGTTGCCCAGGAAACCTGATATTGTTAGAGCCACCAAGTAAAGGAGGTTGGGCTTCATTTTCAAAGAGAGAACTGTAAAAACTTGGCTTTTGATTTTGAATTTCATGTCCCTACACCAAATAGCAACTGAACTAATTAGGCATAAACTTCCCCCAACCTTTGAAATTTAGAGTAGCTATAGGAAGCTTGCATCCAGAAAATTTCATTTGTTCATTCATTCATTCATTCATTCCACCCACTCATAAAATAATAAGCAGAAAGACTAAGTGTTGCTTGAAGGCCAGTTTTTGTTGTTGTTGTTTAGATTAAAATATAAATTTAAAGATCCAGGTGGTGTCTCTCAGTGGTACAGTATGTGCTTAGCATCAAAATAATCAAAATAATAAAATTTTTATTTGCCAATGCTTTTTGCTTTGTTTGGTTTGGTTTGGTTCTGTTTTTGTAGTGCTAGGGAAGCCAATGTACTTTTTAAAAAATCTGCAAGATCTGGCCACAAAGGAGGCATCAGCTAAAACTGAGGCATGCTGCCCTCTTGTGGGTGGGCATGAGGTTCACCTTGGGGCCCCATTCAGCCTGTATCTCTCCTTAGGGTTACCTGCCTGGGCCCTGTCAGCTTTGGTGCTCAGGAGCCTAGACTTGTTTGAGCTGGATGCTGGGGCTACAATGATGCACCATTGTTATCATTTTGCTCACAAGACTATCTCTTTTACCCTCTTGAGCTCACTGTGTAGTATGGGATAAGAACCTATGTGCAGGCTGGGGATGTGGCCTTAAGCGGTAGCGCGCTCGCCTGGCATGCGTGCGGCCCGGGTTCGATCCTCAGCACCACATACAAACAAAGATGTTGTGTCTGCCAAAAACTAAAAAATAAATATTAAAAAAATTCTCTCTCTCTCTCTCCTCTCTCTTTAAAAAAAAAAAAAACCTATGTGCATCCGTAAACAGAAGACAGTGTTGTGGGTAAAGGAGGAGCAAACATAGTCAAGCAAGCAAAGTTGGGAAAACTTTACAGAGATGTTAGGAGGACAGATAGACTGCTACTAGGTACAGGAGGTGGCAGGGGTGGGAAAAGGAGGCATTCCAATGCAAAGGAATAGTTAGAGACAGGAAAATGGTGCTTCTAAAAGTGGCATGTGTAAAGTGGAAATGCAGGAAAAAGGCTGGATTGGGGAAGCCTTATTTGCCAGGCCGAGGAACTGGCATTTTACCCTAGTGATCTTTTTTTTTTCCTTTTTGCAGTACTGGGGGTTGAACCCAAGGGGGCTCTACCACTAAGCTACCTTCCCCCTTTATATATCTTATTTTGAGATAGGATCTTGCTGAGTTGCCAAGGCTGGCCTCGAACTTGTGATCCCCCTGCCTCAGCCTCCGAAGTAGCTAAGATTACAAGAGGGTGCCACAGCACCCAGCAACCCTGGTAGTCTTGAGGCAGAGAGTGAGCTGATCTGATTTGTATGTCTAGAGGATGACTCTGGTGGCCTCATGGAGGCTGGGCTGCAAGAGAGCAAGATTCTAAGGAAGAGCAGCAGGTAGGAGATTCTTGCAAATGTTTAGATAAAAAGTAATGAGGCTTTGATTTGGGAAAGTGCTAATGAGTGGAGGAAGAAATGGATTCTAAGGGGATTTCAGAGTTCAGATTTATAGCTCTTGGTGATTCTTCAAGGTGGGAGGGGAAAACCTGCATGCCATGCTACATGAACACTCATGTAGCATGAATTCTGTGATCCTAGCCACAGCAGTAGTTGCCCTGTTTTCAGGTTTATGTGACATTGATAGCACTTATTTATCCATTAACTCACCACAATCTCAAAGCCAAAGATAGCCCACCTGGCCAGGCACAGTGGTGCATTCCTGTAATCTCAGCAGCTTGAGAGGCTGAGGCAGGAGGATTTCAAGTTCAAAGCCAGCCTCAGCAACTTAGTGAGGTCCTAAGCAACTTAGCAGGACCCAGTATCTAAATAAAATATAAAAAAAGGGCTGGGGATTTGGCTCAGTGGTTAAGCTCTCCTGAGTCAAATCCCTGGTACAAAAAAAAAAAAAAAAAAAGATATCCCACTACTTCTTGTCTACAAGATATCTTGCAGGGCTCACTAGGTGCCAGGTGGAGGCCTAAAACATTTCCCTCAGTGTCATGCATAGAATAGTCACAACTGCCCTGGGAAATAGATACCATTCTTTTTTTTATACCAGGAATTGTGCACAGGGGCACTTAACTACACAGTCATATCCTCAACCCTTTTTATTTTATTTTTTATTTTAAGACTGTCTCATGAAATTGCTTAACTGGCCTTGAACTTGCAATCTTCCTGCCTCAACCTCTTGAGTCACTGGGATTATAGGTGTGTACCACCACACCTGGCTAGATACTGTTCTTACACTGTTTTATGAATGAGGAAACTGAGGCCCATAGAGGTGATGTGATTTTCCCAGAATCACACAGCTTATAAGTGATACAGCAAGAATTTGAATCCATGTAGTTTCCTTCAGAGCCTTCCATGTAGGCCAAAAGAGGGGCTACAGAGCACACAGACCTTGGGCTGCCTAGCCTGAGCTAATTGCAGCAAATTAGTGGCATATCCTGTTCCACATGCTGCTCTAGTGAGCATCTAGACTTGGAATCTCCAGGCCTCAGAGGGGTGATCTAGTTCTGGGAAGGAAATCCTGAGTTCAGGTTGCTGGCACTGCTGATAAAGAAGGAAATAGTCAGGGCATACTGCATCTCATCTTTGTCCCAAAACATAGATCCACCAAGAGATTTCAGTTGTGCTGGACATCAAATCCAAGTTCCTGAACACAGCCTGCAGGTTCTTGAGGTAATGAAGCTCTTGCTGATTCACTGGCTCCTTTCAATCATTCTTTCCCACCCCAGGGCCTTTGCATTTGCCTTTGTTCTTGCCAGGCATATCCCCACACACACATACACTTTTTTTTTATTGGTTGTTCAAAATATTACAAAGCTCTTGACATCTCGTATTACATATATTAGATTCAAGTGGATTATGAACTCCCATTTTTACCCCAAATACAAATTGCAGAATCACATCAGTTACACATCCACATTTTTACATAATGCCCTATTAGTAACTGTCGTATTCTGCTACCTTTCCACACTTTAACTCTCTTCCCTCTCTCCTTTTTTTATTTTATTATTAATTTTTTTTGGTACTGGGGATTTAACCCAGGGGATCACTGAGCCACATCCCCAGCACCCCCCTTTTTTTGAGACAGGGTCTTGCTAAGTTGCTTAGGGCCTTGCTAAGTTGCTGAGACTGGCTTTGAACTTGTGATCCTCCTGCCTCAACCTCTCAAGTCACTGGGATTATAGGTGTGTGCCACCATGCCCAGCTCTTTTTCTCTCTCTTTATATCACTGTTTCCATCTCATTCACATTTCTCTCATTTCAGTGTGAATTCTATGAGGGCAGAGAGTATCTATCTGTCCCCTATACCATTGAATCCCCCAATGTCTATGGGCCTACAACACAGAGCTCAATAAGTGTTTGTAGAATCAATGAACTCTATTTTGTCACCTACTGTGTGTCTGGCCCTTTACAAATACTAATTCATTCAATCTTCAAAATATCCCTGAGTTAGTTATGATTTTTATTCCCATTTTGTATATGAAGCAGAGAAGTGATATGACTTGCCCTAGGTCACAGGACTTAGACACAGAGTTGAGATTTGACTCCTGTCAGGCTGTCTCTCTTATAACAACTACTCCAAAATACTGCATTCAAGCAGGATTTTTTTTTTTTTGCAATGCTTGGGATGGAACACAAGGCCTATTTCATGCTAAGCAAGTGTTCTACCACTGAGTTACATCCCCAGCCCCCAAGCAGGGTATTAATTGAGAAGGTCCAAGGTTCCATCTTTCCTGAACCAATTCATATGAATGATTTAGACTTCCTCAGGAAGGACTTGAAGCAATTCTGCCTCTCAGCTGGGGTTGTTAACTACCCTGCTTGTTCCACTTTTTCATTCTTGCTTATTACAAACCCCAGAGATCTATAGAAGTACTTCAGAAAGCAAAGCAGAATTCCTTGCTCAATGAGAAGTCACCCTATTCCAATGGGAGATGTGGCTGAAACCCACAGGACTAAGCATTCCCCAGAGGATTCAGGGAACAGAGGGGCAAAATGCTTCCCTCTTGCCCCTGAAATGTTTTCTCCATCAACTTCTAATTTCCCTAAATCCTTGCTACTCAAAGTGAGATATGAGGACCAGCAGCAGCAGCAGCACTAGAGAGCACATAAGGGATGCAGAATCTCTGCAAACACACCCCTCTCCACCTACTGAATCACAATTTGCATTTTAACAAGTCCCCTTAGGGTTTTGTTGATTCCTATTCCTAAAATGTTTGAGAAGCACTGGCCTAGGGCTGGGGTTATGGCTCAGTGGTAGAGCACTTGCCTAGCATATGCAAGGCCCTGGGTTTAATCCTTAGCACCACGTAAAAATGAATAAAATAAAGGTATTGTGTCCAACTACAACTAAAACATAAATAATTTTTTTTAAAAAAAAAGCACTGGCCTAGAGTACAGCCTCTGAGCATGACTTCATCACCAGACTGGGTACAGAGGCTGAATCTTGGTATTGCATCCCCAGGACCCCTGCACATGCCCACATACTCCTATACCAACACCTAGTAGGTCCTCAGTAATTTTTGTTATTTGTTTTTGGTACTGGGGATTGAACCAAGGGGCACTTAACCATTGAGCCATATCCCCAGCCCTTTTTTATATTTTATTTAGAGACAGTGTCTCACTGAATTTTTTAGGGCTTCACTAAGTTGCTGAGGCTGGCTTTGAACTCACTATCCACCTGTCTCAGCTTCCCGAGCTGCTGGGATTACATGTGTGAGCCACCATGCCCAGCAGTAATGTTTGTTGAATGAGTAAACTTGTGAAGGAATCTAGTCACCTATAGCCAGCTTAGGCACAAATATTATGTACACTGTGTGGCCCTTCCCTCTCCTATCACACTTCCTATAAACTATCCAATGAAGAGACCCAGCCCCAGGACTCCCCTCCTAGCCTGTGGTTCCATGAGGGAGGCCCAGTGACAGGGCATTTGTTTATATAGGCCCTAGACTTCAGATGACTTTGAACAGGCTTGTACTTTCCCTGTTCTTCCATCCTTTTAACCCCAAACCTCCAAAGAAGAACTTCTGAAGTGCCCATGATCTATTATTGTTGTCCTCATTTACAGTGTGGCCTTCTCAGCGTACTTGCCTACCAAGGTCCCTGAGCCACTTCTCAAATGGCCCCCTGGAAATCCCAGTCCCCCCCCACACAAGGTGCAAAGGGTGCTGGCTATCAAGCCCTTGCTGCATGCAGAACCAAAATAAACTCCTGTTGATATGGAAACGGGTCGAATTATTTTAAGAAAAAAAATTGCTCCTTCATTAAGTCGAGTTGTTATGGCAACCAGAATTAGATAAGTAACTTGGCCGTGGAGGTTATGTGCAATGTTTGGAGACTGAGAGTTTTCAGAATAATAGAAAACAATTTGTAAGCATATCTCCCTGACCCCTGACTCTGCCCTGTGAGGGATGTGAAGGCCAATTGATGATTCTACTGCCTCACCTGAGTTTATGCAGGGTGGCTGGAAGCCACTCTCCAGGGCCCTGCCTGTGATGATGCAGGCTGAGGCCACAGGATTATATAAGAGGAAGTCAAGGAGGGCTTTATGCTAGTGAACCCTACACTCAGCTGCAGAGGAACCTTTCAAGTTCCCAAAATTAGGGGAACGCAGGCAGAGGCTCAAATAAAAATAGTGATAGCTACTTTTTTTTTTTTTTTTTTTTTGTACCAGGGATTGAACCCAAGGTGAGTAACTGAGCAACTTTTCCAGCCCTTTTAATTTTTTTTTTTTTTTAATTTTTGAGGCAGGGTCTCTTTAAGTTGCTTACAGCCTAACTAAGTTGATAAGGCTGGCTTTGAACCTGCAATCCTCCTGCCTCAACCTCCTGAGCCACTGGGAGTACAGGCATGTGCCATGACACTTAGCTTTCTTTTTGTTGTTTTGAGATAGGGTCTTACTAAATTACCCTGGCTGGGCTCAAACTCACAATCCTCCTAACTCAGTGTCCTGAGTAGCTGGGATTAGAGATGTACACCACTGCACCTGGCTATAATGACTATTCTTCATTGGGTATTTACTGTGAGCCAGACCCTGAGCTAAGTACTTGATACACTCACCTTTAATCTTCATCATAACCCTGTGATTATCTAAATTTTGAAAATATGGAGAATGAATCTTTGCTCAGTAAGGTGACTTGTCTGAGGTCACACAATAAGTGCAGAACTGGAATTGGAATCTTAGGTTCCACTTGTGGCTTCTGCTGCAAAGTCAAGGGACTCTTAAGCTGAAACACTGAGCCAGACTATTATCTTGTATCCACGTTCATACATTCACTCATTCATTCACTAAAAATCCTTTACTGAGCACCTACTCTGTGGCAGGACCTGAGGAAAGCCCAAACATATGACACTTGCTTTTTGTCTTCAAGGAATATAAAGACTCTTCTGATGGGGAAAAACTATACAGTACGGTAAATATGATACAAATCAGCTGGGGCAAGTTGCCAGGCAGTCGGTGCCTAGACCTAGCACCAGAACCATATGAGCAGCAGACCTCCTTAGAGGGGCCCTGGCCCTCCTCCAGGTGCCTTCTTTCTTTCAGATATTCCAAGTGGCTCCTTTGACTCAGGAAACACTGAGTGGAAAGCAGAGAGTTTGAAGGGCTCTAAAGGAGAGGGAAGGGACAGGGGCCACTGAATCTCCAAGGTTTAGGAAACTGCTTTGTAGGAAAGGAGAGGAACTGGAAGAGCCAGCCTACATCAATTTTTCTGTTTTCTGCCCTAGAGCTCTGCAAAATGCATGGTAAACCTAGACAATTGCAGAGTTTGGGATGCTGCCCTGAAGGTGTTTGTGCCCCACTAGAAATGGTAGGCTCCATTTTTCTAAGCCTAGCCATTGCATGCCAAGTTCTAGGCTTTTCTTTATACATAGTAATGCCTGTTGCTTCTTTTGAAATTTTCAGTTAGTACCCTAGTATAAGCTACTGTTGTGAGATGATCCCCACTGGGCTGTCTGCTGGTTTTCTCTGTGTTATGGCTGAAGCCTGCCAAATTGGGGTCTGAAAAAGAGCTCCTCACCCACCCAGGACAAAGCCTTCCAAAACTGCCTAGGAAGTCACCATCCTGGAACTCTTACAAGATGGGCCTGAGGCACAGCCTCACTATAAAAGACTCCAGTGAGTGCTAAGCATAAAAGGGGTATCTACACATTGACACACCCCAGGTCTTGGGCAGTCAGCAAGGAACTGAAGTTTGCTATCAGTTGAACAACTTCATTCTCATTTAATCTTCACTGTCAGGTAAATGCTGTTTCCCATTTTATAGACTATAAAACAGAGGCACATACCCAAGATCATCCAGCTAGGAAGCCACAGAGCTGGAATCAAGAACTTCAGAAATTCCTATTCCTTATTGCTTCCTAGGCTGGAACAACTCAGAAAAGTGCCTTATGACTCTGTCTAACCTGCGACCCATGCTGGCTTCATGAAAGAAGGTTCGAATCATGAGAAAACGCTAGGGAGTTTTAAATTAAAGAGACAAGACTCTAATTACCTTTAAAACCAGCTCCAGGATGGCTTCTCTTAGCTCCAGCCTCCAGCCACCTAATGCAGTAGCGAGGTTTACTGAAGAGGCTAGCGAGAGAGAAAGAGAACACGCCACAGAGTGGACTTTTATTGGGGAACCAAAATTCTGGGGAAAATCCCATCCAATGAAGATTAAGGGGAGCAACATCCAAAGGTCAGGGGCTACGATTGGGTCTTTGGGGCAGTGGCCAGACACGCCTCTGCATGGACAAGCCCTCGGACCTGGAGAAGGGTGGGGAAAGCTCTGACACAGCTGTGTCTAAGCACCTCTCACCCAGCCAGGGAGGTAACTCAAATCATGTTGGGAGGATGGCCTCCCACAACTCTGTCAACTGCCTCAACAGCACCAACAACACATAACTTATGTTTAGCTCTGTGTTATCAAACCTACTACCTATTGGAATCACCAAGAATATGTGATTAAGGAATTCTATCTAGAGCTTTCTGGAGCTGGGTGCAGTGGTGCATGGCTGAGGCAGGAGGAGTTCAAGTTTAAAGCAGCCTGAGCAATTTAACAAGCCTCAGTCTTAAAAAAATTTCAAAGATAGTGGTAGAGTTCTTGTCTATCATGCACGAAGCCCTGGGTTCAATCCTCATACTACAATAAATAGATAGATGATAGATAGATAGATAGATAGATAGATAAATCCATCTCTTCAAACACTTATGAAATTGTATCTGCTTTTCCAGTGTGGAATGGGAAGTTAACTCAGACCTGAATTTAATCATACATTTATTGTTTACTAACTACATGGCCCTAGACAAGTTAAAAAGCCTCAGTCTCATTGTGTGTGTGTGTGTGTGTGTGTGTGTGTGTGTGTTGTACAATACCTTTATTTTATTTATGTATTTTAATGTGGGGCTGAGGATCAAACCTAGTGCCTCACACATGCTAGGCTAGCACTCTACCTCTGAGCCACAACCCCAGCCCCTTAGTCTCATTTTTAAAAGCAAATTTGTTGTAGGAATCAGAGATAATGTATTCACAGGGTTTGCTTAATGCCTGATGTATAACAGAGACTTAATAAATGTTTTCAAGACTCACCTGGGGAGCTTTTAAAAACAGCCTGTGTTGAGTCTAACTCCAGACCAAGTAAATTAAAATCCCTGAAGGTGGAGTCCAAGTGTTGATATTTATACATCCCCTGGATGGTTCTAAGGTTCAGGCAAGGTTGGGAACCCCTGTCTACCCACAGGTGCATGCCCACACTAAACTCCCATTTGGGCAGAGAGGTAGGCATGCTTGCAGAAGAAATTGTATTGTATACTCAAGCATACAACAGTGCTTCCTTGGGCACCTACACCTGGAATGTCTACATGGCATTCCAGAATGATGCCCATTCCTCTACCCCTCAAGAGGTTCCCAACCAGTGGAAAAGATAAAAGTCATCAGGAAGCCACAGTTCTCTGTGGCCATAGCTGTAGCCCTGGGTTTAGGATCAGGTAGGAGCTGACACCAGGTAGTAAATGCTATCAAAAACTAAATAGAAACCTCGGTATGGTGGTACACACCAAAATCCCAGCTACTAGGGAGCTGGGGCCAGGAGGATCACAATTCAAGACTAACCTGGAAAACTTAGCAAGACCCTGTATCAAAATAAAGTAAAAAGGGTTAGGGATGTCGCTCAATGGTAGAGTGCTTGCCTAGCATGCAAGAGGCCCTGGGTTCAATTCCCAGTACCATGAAAAAGAAAAAGAAAAAGAATAAGAAGTGGATATTTGTAAAGAGAGTTGACTGAAATAGAATTCATTCAGCATGTATTTACTGAGCACCTATTATGCGCCAGGCACTGTGGCTATGCTGGTGATTAAGACAGACAAAGTTCGTGAACTCGGGGAGTTTATAGTACAGTGTAGGGCAAACAGAAACAGTGAAACTGATAAACAAGTTTTAAATGTTGGTAAGCACTATAAGAAAGCAAACAGGGCAGTCTGGCTAGGGTGATGAGGATGGTGACACCAAAGGAGGATCAGAGAAGTTCACTTTGAGGAGGTGATAGTTGAGGAAAGATTCTAATGAAGGAAAGAAGCAAGCAATTGTGACCATCTGGTGGAAGAGTGTTCCAGGCACAGGGAGCAGCAAATACAAAGATCTTGAAGCGGGAGTGGGCCTGGCATGTTTGAGGAGCAGCAAGAAAGGCTCCTGTGATGGTAATAGCACAGAGTGGTAGGTGATGAGGCCAGATGGGGTGGGGGCAGAGGCCAGATCACTCCAGCCTTATAGATCATGGTAAAGACTGCATTTTAGCCTAGAGATGGGAAGCAATGGGAAAAACTGTTGTGCTGGGGAGTAATAGGATATGATTTTTTTTCTTTACTAACAGATTTATTGAGATATAATTCAGACACCATATGACTTACCCACTTAAGGCATATAATTCAATGGTTCTTAGAATATTCCCAGATAAATGCAACCATTACCACCATTTAATTTCAGAACATTTTCATTATTCCAAAAGGACACATTTTACTTATTAGTAGTCGCTTCCTACTTCTGCTAACCCCCAGCCACTCCCAGCCCTAGGCAACCATTAACCTATGTCACCTATTATGGACATAATGTATAAATGGAATCAGACAATGTGCAGTCTTTTGTGACTGATTTCTTCCTCTTAGCATAATATCTTCAAGGTTCATCCATGTTGTAGCATGTATCAGTACTTCATTCCTTTTTATTGCCAAATAATGTTCCATTATATGCATACACCATATTTTGCTTATCCGTGATCTATTCAATGGACATTTGGGTTGTTTCTACCTTTGGGCTATTACGCATAATGCTGCTGTACTTTTGTGTAGAAGTTTTTATGTGGACATATATTTTTGGATCTATTGGGTAGATATCCTAGTAGTGGAATTGTTGGATCATATAGTAATTCTATGTGTAAACTCTATGTTTAATCACTTGAGGAACTGATAGGCTGCTTTTCAAAATGACTGCAACATTTGACATTCCTCCCAGCAGTATATGAAGTTTCCAACTTCTCCACATCCTCACCAACACCTGTATCATCTGAATTCTGATTCTAGCCAAGCTAGTAGGTACAAAGTGAATGTCACTGTGGTTTTTTGCATCTCCGTAATGACTTGTGATGTCAAGCATCTTTTCATGTGTTTATTGACCATTTGTATGTTCTGTAGAGAAATATCTATTCATATGCTTTGCCCATTTTTTATTGTTGTCTTATTATTTTTTGAGATGTAAGAGTTCTTTATTATAGTCTAGATTCAAGTTCCTTATCAGATATATGATTGGGAAATATTTTCTCCATTTTCATTTCCTTGATGGTGGCCTCTGAAGCACAAATTTTTTAAAAATGAAATCCAGTTTATCTAATTTATTTCCTTTGTTGCTCATGCTTGCTTTTGGTGTCATATCTAAAAATCCATTGCCCCATCCCTGAATGACTTTTGCAAACAAAATTCCTCTGATTGTTGTTTGGGGACAGATAGGAGGTGGAGCTACCAAGTACCAAGCAAGAAGGGAGAGGGTTGATCTATGCACAGCTTGCTGATTCCTCTGAGGATCAAGTGCAGAACGTCAGCCTCCTGATTGAGAGCTACTCTCTGAACCCTACAAGGTGGCCTGGACACAGACAAAAACACTGATATGCTGGTTTCATTTCTTTTCTGCAAATCCCATTTTCTGATTTGAATCTTATTGGGGCAGCTCACGCATTTAGAAAGACAAGACTCAGGGCTAGGTCAGAAGCTGATGTGGATGGCCTCCAGTGGCCATGTCAAAATCCCTGTCATGGTCATTCAATGTGGGACCTGAGAAGAGGTCCCTCCTCTGGGCCTCAGTTTCCACATCTCTGCTGCATAAGGGATCTGGACTAGGGTCTGTGGTAGCCCACAGGCTTTTGAATTCTCACTTCCCCATTCTCACAGGTGGCTGAGCACGGCTGTCAGAAAATATTTATCATGGTAGCAAGGGAGAGTTTGAGCAAACCATAGGATGATATTTACAGTCTGATCCCATCTTTGTTTGGCATAAGAAAACTTCCAGAAAGATAATATCCAGGGTATCAACAGTGGTTGTCTCTGGTGTGTAGGATTATGGATGCTATTTTCCTCTTTCAGTTTGTTTGTATGTTCTGATTTTCAACTGTGCTAAATGTGTTTTGTGTTTGGAATAAGTACAAAATGAAAAGCATAACAGAAAAAATTTAAGACTGGAAATAACTTATTTATTTATTCTGTACTGGGGATTGAACCCAGGGCCACTTTTTTTTTAACTGAGCTACATCCCTAGGCCTTTGTATTTTTTCTATTTTGAAACAGTCTTGCTGAGTTGCCAGGCTGGCCTCAAACTTGTGATCCTCCTCCTGTCTCAGCCTCCTAAGAAACTGGAATTACAGGCATGCATGACTGCACCTTGGCTTGACAATTTTTCTTTAAAGAGTTGTGTGAGGGCTGGGGATGTGGCTCAAGCGGTAGCGCGCTTGCCTGGCATGCTTGTGGCCCGGGTTCGATCCTCAGCACCACATACAACAAAGATGTTGTGTTTGCCCAGAACTAAAAAATAAATATTAAAAAAAAGTTAAAAAAATAAAGAGTTGTGTGAGGATCAATGGGAGAATGTGTGTCAACATGCCTTTCACACTGTGAACCAAGGGAAGTTGGATGTCCCAGGAAGCCAACTCTGAGGCAGTGGTTAGTGTGCAGGAAGTTTTTTAGGGAGTCTCTTGAGATCCTCAGCTGTTAAGTGGGTGAGGAACTGGGATTGTGCAGAGCCTAATGTGAACTACAACACAGCCCTAACAAGGGCTTCTGTCAATTGGTCAATCAGAGGGGGAAGCTCTGGAGCTGGGCCAGCTTCTCTCAGTTGCCCTGAGTTGGGGTGAGATTGCTATTGGAGTAGGAGGTGTGACATTGGACAAGGCAATTTCTAAAGACAATTGACAATAAAGCACCTTCTGGCAGCTCCACTGGCTGTTAGGAGAGTAAGTCATTTATCCCTGAGGAGGAATCTGGGTGGCACATAAGGTAAATGGCCTGGCAGACATGACTTCCATGAAGGCCAAGGATATAAGCAGATATGGGGTGGGGGTTAAAGAGGAAAGACTGTTTTTTTTTAAATATTTATTTTTCAGTTTTCGGTGGACACAACATCTTTATTTTATTTTTATGTAGTGCTGACGATCGAACTCGAGCATGTTACCACTTGAGCCACCTCCGCAGCCCTAAAGACTGTTTTTAACTCAGAGGCCTGGCTACATCTATCACTCTGAGTTCTGATATTCATTCCTGATTTGTGTCCTTAGCTCATGACTTTTAAGGGCCATCAATGGGCCAGCAACCATTTGGTGCTCCCCAGGATCCAAACATTATTTTGGACCCTCAAGTCCTTTAATTGCAGACAAGGTAGACGTACTCCTGGCATGTTTATCAATGAGGAAACCTAGGTTCAGAGAGGATGCACAACTAATTGTATTAAGGCAGAGCCTCAAAAACAGATGTCTGCAACTCCAAGTGTCACCTTTTTTTTTTTTCCCCCCTGGAAACACAGCTGCCCAAACATCTCAGTGATTTTTTTTTTTCCTACTCAGATGTACAAAACTGTTCTTCCTTGTTGATGTTGAATCTGTTGGTTTCCAGTGCTCACCTATCAAATTTCAGATGAGCCAGGTTCCATCTGCAGATCACAAAACCAAGTTTGACTTAGTTGATGCAACTTACTCTCTAAAGATACCCTCACTCGCCCAGAAGGCTCCTCTCTTTGGAGGAGGACAGAGCCTTCTTCCACCAAGGAAAAGCCTTAACTTCCTCAAGTTTGGAGGGACAAAGGAGACTGTTGGCAGTCTGACTGAGTTAATCTTTAGTTAATCTTATTAACCTGTGAGATCAATTGGCTGCAGGCACCAGGCAAGTGACAGCGTGGGCATTAATTCAGTGGTAGCAGGGGCGGTGTGGTGGCCAGGGACTGATTTATCAGTCCTTTTAATAGATGGGATTGCATTTAGTTAATTGAGTCTAAGGCTGGCATGAATATGACAAACCCCTTGTGATGTTGAGCTGCTCAGTGGATGCCCTGCCAGTTCAGAAAGAGGGATGAGGGAAGGAATAGAGAAAGGCACATGACAAGTAATTCCCCCTTCCTGACCACTATAAGGACAGGTTTGGTTTCAAGGTATCTCTGACCCATATGCTATCATCAGGGGCAGCATAGTGTAGGAAAGTAGTCTTCAAAAGGTGGTCCTAGTACTGCAGCATCAGTGTCCCTTGGGGACTTGTTAGAAATGCAGATCCTGGGCCCCACCCCAGGCCACCTCACTTGAATTTCTGGAAGTGGGGCAGAATATTCTGTGTTTCAACAGGCCTTCTGGAGAATTCTGATGCATACTAGCATTCCTCCCCAGCCCACCCCCCCCCCCCGCACAAGGAGTGATAAGCACAAATTTGGGCAACAGGCAGCCTGGATTATAGCTGGGTAATCTTGTACAAGCCCTCTAAATTCTGTGTCTTAGTTTCTTCATCTGTGACATGAAAGAAATAATAACACCGGCTTCATAAAGTTGTTCCCTCAGCATGACAGTAAATTTAACTAGATACTAATGTTTCTGTGATTTGATAGGTAAAAAAGTTAATGGTACTAAATTGTCTTTACTGTGATTATACTTATGTAAAAATATGTCTGCATATGGACCTGGGTGATTTCTTTCTCTAATCACAAAATTCTGAAATATGATTAAGGGTGGGGGTGTAGTGTGGTGGTAGAGTGCTTGCTTAGCATACATAAGGCTCTGGTTTTGATCCCCAGACGAGAGAGAGAGAGAGAGAGAGAGAGAGAGAGAAATATGGTTAAATATATCTTTGGAATACAAATATTAAATAAATTCAGTTGGAAAAGAAAAAATATAATGGATTGTGGATAAGCAACTGGTAGAGTTGAAGTAAAGATTATTCTAGTGTCCCCATGATGTAGGACTGCCACACATGAGTCCCAACTCCACTTGGGTGGGAGATTGGTTCCCAGCTCATCAGGTAGCATCGGAGCAGAATCAAACCCACTATTCCTCAAGATTATAAGTGCAAGAGATGTGACCTGGAATCTGGTCCACCTGGGGAAGCTTAATAACTGTAGCAAACATGGCTGGCCCCAGTGAGGATAGCTTGGGGGTAGGCATGGGGGCTGGGAGATGAACTCATCTCAGATAGGGAAGAATAGTCCAGCTAAGAGCCATGTGGTCTTGCAACAACCTGTGTGATCTTGCTGGCTGGTCACTGCAGAAAAGTCTGAACTATTTGTTGAGAGCTCCAAGTAGAGCTCTATCTGCAAAGGTAGTAGTACAACTAGCTAATCAGTAGGCTCTGTCTCCATCTTGCCATCTCCATATCTATAATTACCAGGTCCTGACTGGGTTGTGAACTCCTAGCACAGGGCCACTATAGCTGATTGCAAAATTCAGAAGCCAGATCAGCTAACTGGAATGGGTATGTAGTGAAACTCTAACCATGTACGCTACACTCAGCCCCACTTTCCCTTTTAAACTATGATCCCTAGAAAGTAGATACTCTAGTAAGTTTACTAAGACTACAGTGTTATGCTTTATGGTATATTTCTTTGCACCCCAGTCACCATGTTACTTTTCAATGGTATCATATCTGTTAATACATGTGTATATCCCAAATCTGTTTGGGATCTACTCTGACAAAGTAGAATGTTTGTGGTTTGTCACATAGCTGTCCTAATCACATGTTGTGAACTTGGGATTTGATTCTTCAGTATGATATTGTGGTATATTTATGACTCACCAAACTTCTTCTTTTTAAATTTTTATTTTGGTACTAGAGATTGAAACCAGGAGCTCATTACCACTGAGCTATATCCCCAGCCCGTTTTTTAATTGTTTCCATTTTGAGACAGGGTCTCACTAAGTTGCCTAGGGTGCTGAGGCTGACATTGAACTCGCAATACTCTTGCTTCAGCCTCCTGAGCTGCTGGGATTACAGGTATGTGCACCACTGTGCCCAGCCCAAACTTCTTTTTTTTTTTTTGGTACCAGTTTTATTGAGACAAAGCATTCATACACCATACAATTCAACCACTTAAAATGTACAATTCAGTGTATTTATATTATACTAAACTAAATTCAGAGAATTGTGCATTTCTCACTACATCAATTTTAGAACAATTTCATCACCCTAAAGAGAAACTCAGTGACCATTTTCAGTCACTCCCCATTTCCCCAGAAGCTCCTCTCTAGCCCTGGGCAACCACTGATCTACTTTCTGTCTTTATGGATTTGCCTATTCTGGACATGTCATAGAAATGGAATCCTTGACTATGTGGTCTTTTGCAACGAACTTCCTTCCCATAGCATGATGTTATTAAAGTCCATCCATGTTGTAGAATGTATCAGTACTTCATTACTTTTTTATGGCTGGATAAATTCTATTGTATGAATAGAACACATTTTATTTACTGATTTATCCACTAGCCAGTTGATGAACATTTAGATTGCTTCCTCTCCTTGCCTCTGGTGATTAATGTCGTCATGAATATTCATGTACAAGTTTTTGTGCGGACATATATTTTCAAATCTCTTAGGTGTATGTATAGGAGTAGAGGTGCTGGGTCATAAGGTTACTCTCTATAACATTTGGAGGAACTGCAAGACTGTTTTCCAAAGTAGCTAAACCATTCCCACCAGCAGTGTATGAGGGTACTAGTTGCTCTACATTCTCACCAGCATTTTTTTTTATTATAGCTATCCTGGTGTGTGTGGAGTAGTATCTCATTAAGATTTTTGTTTGTACTTCCCTAATGACTAATTATGTTAAGTATCTTTTCATGTGTTTGTTGGCTGTTTGTATATCTTCTTTGGAGAAATGTCTTTTTAGATACTTTGCTGGATTTTTACTTGGATTATTTGTCATTCTAGTATTCATTTGCAAGAGATGTTTTTATGTTCTAGATCAAAATATCTTATCAGAAATGATTTGCAAATATTTTCTCATTCAGTAGGCTGCCTTTTCACTTTTTAAAAATAATTTTTCAGTTGTAGATGGACACAATATCTTTATTTTATTTATCAATCTACCACTGAGCCACAATCCCAGCCCCCTTTTCACTTTCTTTTTTAAAAAAATATCTTTATTTATACGTGGTGCTGAGGATCGAACCCAGGGCCTCACACATGTGAGGCAAGCACTCTACCACTAAGCCACAATACAGCCCCCCTTTTCACTTTCTTGATGTTATTATTATTATTATTATTATTATTATTATTGATCTCTGTCTGTTTAGGTTTTTTACCCATTTATTATTTGTTTGTTTTTTTGGTGTTAAGCTTCTGGAGTTCTTTATATATTCTGGATATAGATGGTATTATTATATTTTTTTGGTCCATGGTACTATTAGTGTCATATCTAAGAAATCACTGTTTAATGCAAGGTCTTGAAGATTTATGCCTGTTTCCATCTATATTTATAGTTTTAGCCATTAAATGTAGATCTTTGATCCATTTAAGCTTATTTTTATGTGTGCATGAGAATGAATTCCAACTTCATTCTTTTGCATTTGGATATCTAGTTGTCCCAGCATCACTTGCTAAAAAAAACTATTATTTCCCCCATTGAATGGGATTAATACCCTTATCAAAAATTGACTGGCTATAATTGTGTGGGTTTATTTCTGGATTCTCAATTCTGTTCTATTGAGCAATATATCCATACTTAAGTTAGCAAAACACTATTTTAATTATTAGAGCTTTGTATACTATTTTGAAATTGGGAAGTGTGAGTCCTCCAGCTTTGTTATTTTACAAGATTGTTTTAGCTATTCTGGGCCCCCTAATTTTCCATATGGGCTTCAGAATCAACTTGTTGATTTCTACAGAGAAATTTGGATTCAAATAGGTATTATGTTTGGATCAATTTGAAGAATATTGGCATCTTAAAAATATTAAGAATTTTGATCCATGGACATGGAATGTCTTTCCATTTGTTTCCATCTTTAATTTTTCATGTATCATAGTTTTCAGCGTACAATTTGTGCCCCACTTTTGTTAAATGTATTTCTATGTATTTATTCTTTTGATGATATTATAAATGGAATTTTCAGGTTGTTCAATGCAAGTATATAAACATACAATTTTTATATTGATTTCATAGGCTACAACCTTATTGAGCATGTGTATTAGTTTTAATAGATTTTTAGTGGATTCCTTAGAATTTGCTATATATTTGAAATCATGTCATCTCTGCAAATAAAGTTTACTTCTTTGTTTCTAATCATATGCCTTTTATTTCTTTTTCTTGTTTGATTGCTCTGGCTATGACCTTCAGTACAATGTTAAATGGAAGTGGTGAGAGTGGACACACTTATCTTGTTCCTGATCTGAGCGGGAAAGCATCCAGTGTTTCATTCTTAAGTGTGATGTTACTGTGGGTTTCTCATAGATGTCCTTTGACAGGTTGAAAAAGGTTCCATCTATTTTTAGTTTGTTGAATGTTTTTATCACAAAAGAATGTTGAACATTTTATCAAATACTTTTTCTGTACAGAGATGATCATGTTTTGTCTTTTTCTATTGATATGATGTATTATATTAATTGATTTTCAGATGTTAAAATGACCCTGAATTCCTGGGATAATCCCCTTTGGTCAAGGTATATGATTATTTTTATATATTACTGGATTTGGTTTGCTAATATTTTGTTGAGTATTTTTGTATCCATATTGGTCTGTAATATTCTTCTGATTTTTTTGGTCAGTATTAGTATCAGGATAATAGTGGCCTGACAGAATGAGTTGAGAAGTGTTATCTCTCCTACACTTTGAAAGAACTTGTGAAGATTTGATATTAACTCTAAACATTCAGTAGAATTTACCAATGAAGTCATCTGTATCTGGGCTCTTCTTTGTGAGTAGTTTTGGAGTTTGTTGTTGTTTCATTTTTGCAGTACTGGGGATAGAACCCATGGCCTTGTGCATGCTAGGCAAGCACTCTACCACTGAGCTACATCTCTAGCCTGTGAGTAGTTTTATATATATATATATATATAGATAGATATAGATATAGATATAGATATAGATATAGATATATAGATATATAGTTGTAGTTGGACACAATACCTTTATTTTATTTATTTATTTTTATGTGGTGTTGAGGATCAAACCCAGTGCCTCACACATGCAAGGCAAGTGCTCTATCATTGAGCCATAACCCTGAACCCCTGTGAGTAGTTTTGATTATTGATTTGATCTCTTTGCTTGTTATAGGTTTATTTGGAGTTTCTATTTCTTCCTCAATCATTTTTTGATGGTTTTTATCTTTCTAGGAATTCAGGATTTTCATCAAGTTGTCTAATTGTTGTCATACAGTTGTTTATAGTATTTTCCTTTCTAACCCTTTTTGTTTCTATAAGGTTGATTTTAATATCCTCTCTTTCATATCTGAATTTCCTAATCAGAGGTCTTTCTTATTCTTGGTCAATCTAGTTCACCAAAATTTTTCTGAATTCCCATTTCCCTCTTAGCCTCCTTCTGCCTATGTTTGGGAACCTTGGCCAACCTAAGAACATAATTTTGTGTCTTTTATAGTCAAGAAAATAAATCTTCTCAACATTCCTGTTTGTGGCTCTCTCAGCCTGAACCCCAAAGCATATTGTTCTGTTCCTTTTGCTACCTGAAGTAAATTAATTCGGAATCAGCTTCTTTACTAGCCAGTGGCTATGGTGTACATTATTATCACACTCCCACCCTCTCATTGTAGAAAGTAAGCTGCAACTTTTTTAGTACATGGTTATCAGTTGAGTGTTGTTCATTTCACAGTAAATATGAGAGCCTGGAGAAGAGCAGAAGGCACTGGATCCTGGCTAGGGTCCAATGAAACCCCTAAGCAAGGAATTGTGGGTAGGCCTGGGACCTGGTCTTCACGAGCATTGCTCACCATTGAGGCTTGAATGGAAACAGAGACAAAATAAGAAAAGCCAAGACTTCCTGCTGTTCTGACCATATGTCTCAGTGGTTATACTAGTGCCCAGGACTGTGCTGCCCTGGTTGGCAGGAACTCTACTGACAGGTGGGCAAGTCAGGAAGTCAGGAAAAAACATTTGGGATTTTGGGCAAGTACCAATTCTGACTGGTATTCTGGGGTGCCTAACCCAGTTGGTAATCTTTCCTACTCTCTGCAAGCCCTAAGCCTGGTTGGGGTGCCAGGGTAAAAGCATTCATTAATTCAGAAAATGTCTTAGAGCCAACAATATGTCCACTTCAAGATTATTTCCAGACTAATGGGAAATCTGTTTGTGCAAGCAATTTTAAGATGGAGCAAAATCCACCAACATTTCCCTGGCGAGGAAATGGCAATGAAATCAACTCTTTGGGATGGGTGCGTGGTGAGCTTGAAACTCAAACCAAGTGTGACAGTCTCAGCCCCACCCTGGGCTGCTGACTCAAGACCAAGAGGAAGAAGGAGCTGCCAGACTTTATGATTTTTGTAAACAGTTCTTGAAAGAGAAACCACGCACTTGTCCCTCTGCCAGCCCCTAGCTTATCCCCATAGCTGACAGGGAAGCCATTGTCTTTTCTCAGACACCCTAGGGCAGAGCTTCTTAACTTGAGCTCCTTGGACCTCCAAGTGGTATTTGGAGAGAACTTAGGGGGTCTGTGAACTTGGATGGGAAAATTATTTGATCTTTTCTCAACTAACCACAAACTAAAATTCAGCATTTCCTCACTTTAGGAATGTAGGCAACAAACCATAATTGTGTTAAAAGTATCTGTGACTCTATCACCAACAGAAATCACAAATATTTTCAAATCTCATCACAGTTGTTATAAGTATCTTAAGAAAGCACTTATGGGCTGGGGGTGTAGATCAGTGGTACAGCACTTGCCTAAAATGTGTGACATCCTGGGTTCAATCCCTAACACCACACACAAAAAATTACTTCTGCTCATCAATTCGCAACATTTCTAATCTACATGCTTGCTACTAAATCTTGTGAGTTAATCATTATTAGATTGTGATATAACTGGATCAAAGAATGATAAAAATATTTTATAGCAACTTCTGTATGATTAGTTTTCTGTGTAATTCTAAGTATTTTATATTTTGCAAATAGAAACATTATTCTGAGAAGGGGTCCAGAGGTTTTTGCCAAACTGCCAGAAGGATCCATGACCTAAAAATGGTTAAGTCCCTGCCCTGGATCTTGGGCCTCATTTCTGAACCACAGGGCTTTGACTATTTTACTGCAAGATTCAAAAGAACTTGCATGCTTGTGCTAATGACATTGGGCAGTTTCAACTTCTGGGCCATTTATTTACTTACTTACTTACTGGGGCCTTGCATGCTAGGTAAGTGATCTACCACTGATGTACCTCCCCAGCCTGTGCCTCGTTTCTTAATATACCAAAGGAGAGGTAATAACACTATTTACCTTATAGGGTGATTGTGATGATTAATATGTGTAAAGCACTTAGTGCCCCCCCCCATTCAGTGCTAACAAAGTACTAGCTATTTTCATTGTTGCTAGTTCATATAAATGAGCTTATAAATATACTTTATTATCACTTCCATTTTCAGACAAAGGAAATTAAGGCTTAGAGAAGTAAACCAGTCATTTCAAGGGCACATAGCAAGGGAATGGCAGAGCCAGGTTTCAAAACCAGGTCTGAGTGACTCTCAAGCCCAGCAGAGGTCACTCTCTACTATACCACTGAGAGGGGGTGATGACTTCCAAAGAGATGGTGGTCATCAACAGGGAACTCAGCTGGTAAGGAGCAACCTATTCTGCAAGCTCCTGCTTCTTCATCCCTGCTCATCACTACTGTTTACACTGCCAACATTTTTTTTGGGGGGTGCTCCCATCTTCACTTGCATACCATCATCCCTTGGCCATCCCATCATCCCTTGAGGTCCTCCGGCCTCAGCCTCCCGAGTCATGGGGATTACAGGCATGTGCCACCATGTCCAGTCTGTAATCCCCATGACTCAGGAGGCTGAGGCCGGAGGACCTCAAGTTCAAGGCCAACCTCAGCAACTTAGCGAGACCCTGTCTCAAAATAAAAAAGAAACAGGGCTGTGAATGTGGCTCAGTGGTTAAATGCCCTGGTTGTTTCAATCCCTGGTACCAAATAAACATACGACAACAACAACAACAAAAAAAAGCAAGCTACTGTCAATGCAGCCTCCATTTGCAAAGGAGACAAGACCACATTCTCACACTCTAACATTGAATATCAGCCTTGTAGCCATGAGCTTACATTGTAGTCATGGGCCAGCCTCTGCACCCAGATTCCCTAGTCTGGTCAAGCCAGTGGGACCAGTAGGACCTGGAGGTAGGGGGCTGAGTGGAAACTCAGAAAGAATGGGGCTTTTCTGCAGAGTAGAAGCAGCTTCATGGAAGAAGCTGAGAAGATTGCCAGGTGGAGTTGTCACAGGAGGAGAGGTTTCTCTGAAGAAGATCCAAGGAATTCCCTAAGAGACTTGACTCAGGACCAGTGGTGTTCTTGACATATTTGACAAAAAAGAATTTCAGCACAAGCCATTCACAGGCATAGAGAGAGGTTCTTTTAGTGAAGTAGAATGTATTCAAGGGAGAATTGGAGTGATCTCAAGGGAGATGCCTTTGGGGGTAAGGCAAGGAATACACATTCAAGGGAGAATGCAATGAGGACCATCTCAAGAGTGAGAGATGCATTTTTGGAATTCATAACTCTTCTTTTAAAGGAAACTGATGAGGGGTGGGTATGGAAAGATAGGCAGGAATGATCTGAGTCCAGTGATCTCAAGACAGCTTCTGGTGGTCTAGTGAATCTAGGATCCTTAGGCTGAGGTGGTCTTCATTATCTGACCAACACATAGCATTGGAAAGTCCCCTAAATTATAGGTTTCTCAAAATTTCTTTTTCTGCTTATTCTATTTAGGTGGGGAGGTAATTAACAGTGCACAGATAAATTTACAGACTTCCTAAAAATTTAGGAATAACAGGCTTGGAAGGGAGATAGGCTCCAGGAGTGACAGGTCTGGAAAAGTATGCTGAACTTCTGAATTAAAATTCTATTTTATTGCCAGGAGTGGTGGTACATACCTGTAATCCCACCTATTCAGGAGGACTGCAAGTTGGAAGCCAGCCTGGGCAAGTTAGTGAGACCCAGTCACAACTAAAAATTAAAAATAAAAAGGGCTAGGGATGTTGCTATATTCAATGATAGAGCTCCCGTCGGTTCAATTCCAGGTACTACAAAAAAAAAAAAAAAAAAAAAAAAAACTATTTTCTTGTCCTTCCTTTGTGTCACCTTTCTACCTTTTATTTATTTTTTCCTTTTTTTTTTTTGTGGTGCTGGAGATTAAACCTAGGGCTTCATGCATGAGAAGCAAGTACACTACCACTGAGCCACATCCCCATCCCTTTTCTACCTATTTCTTATTTCTTCTACTTCAGAATGGGACCTGTGTTTGGAAACTATCTCTCTCTCTCTCTCTCTCTCTCTCTCTCTCTCTCTCTCTCTCTCTCTCTCTCTGACACCAATTCTCATTATATTGCCCAGGCTGGTTTTGAACTCCTGGGCTCAGGTGATTCTCCTACCTCAGCCTCCCGAGTAACTGGGACTATGGTTTTGCCCAGAATGTTTGTGAATTTTTAAGGCAAAGGGAATGGAATGTGCAAAAAGAGAAGCCAGAGGGCCTGATATATGAATTAAAGAAGGAACTCATTCATGGTGTCTGAAGTTTGGACTAAAGAGAAAGGAGGATAGCATGGGCAGATGAGACAGCATGGGTGGTTTATGACCAGATAGTAAAGAATGCTGGAGTCTGGTCCACAAGTCTTCCTCTGAGGAAGGGAAGCCATTGAGGGTTTTGTATAGGAGCAACAAGCCCAAATCTGTGAATTCAAAGGACCACCATATCATGCCCCCAACACCACCACACAGGCATATAGAAGATACATTGATTAGAAATAGAGATTAGGGGCCAGGTAGACTAGCAGGGAGCTACTTTAATAGTCCAGGAGGGAGAGGAAGAGATGCTGAAATAGGAAGAAGTCTGGAACTTCTGGCCACCTCCACAGTGTCCCATGCCCAGACAGGTCTCATCTCTGTGCAGTAAATGGGTAGGAAGACTAGACTTGCTGAGAACGCTTGCCTTCCTCATGTTCTGTTGTATGGGTTCTACAAGATGAGGCTTCCTTGAGCCACAAGGCCATTGCCAGGAATTCACACCTTCCATTTCAGCCTCTTTCTCACATTAACAGCCCACAGTGAGAGCAGAATAAAAAGCCAGGGCCCTGCTTTCCAGAAAATACACACCCCACCCCCATCCCCATTAGAAGAGTTGCTGAGATGAGGGGCCCCAGCTCTACCCATATGTGTGGGGCTGACAGGAAGGGGAGGAGGATGCAGGGAGCAGGTCAGGGCCTGCTCTCTGTCAAAGGAAATATCCACCCTTTTAAGCCTTTAAAAGACTGTTTTCTTCCAAGTAGGTCCTGCTGTTACCAAGACAACCAAGAACTCTGGGCTTTGTGTTTCTGCATAGAGTCCCCAGGGAGAGGTGGCCTGGTGAGCTTTCCCTAGTCTGGGCAGGATGCAGGAAGTGCTAGCCCGAGGTGGACCCCCCCATTTGAGGGTAGTTTCTGGGCTTGTTAACGCCTGTGCTTATCCCCCAGAGGAACCCTCACAGCCCCTCCCACAGCCTCATGAGCCAGTTCTGGAGGTCAAGGGCACAAGCTTTGGCTCCAATGGACCTAGTTTCCCAAGACCAGACTTTAGCACTAACCCTTTGTCACAGTTCTCTCAGGAGGGTAGTAGCAGTTATCTGAGGGATGTGTCCAGGATAGGTGAGCTTACATCAGAATATGGTACATGCTGGGGAATCTTAGCACATTTATTTCTCAATCACTTCCTAGGTTGATGGGACTGGGTCTCTGGGCTGGTTCCTGCTCTGGGAACTGTATGGGAAGGCTTAGAACCATTGAATGTCACCTGGGCTAGTTAGTCCCCAAGTCTCTGTTCTGCCTTGGACTGGGCTGGGCATTAGAATTGCATAGAGAGCTTTATAGAAATAGAAATTCCTGGAGATTCTGATTCTTTCAGCCTCAGTGGAGGTAGAGGGTAGAGTTTAAGAGCACCAGTTCTGGATGTCAGACTGCTGGGGTTCAAGGTCAAACTCCAGACATGAGGCCAGTGACTTTCAGCCAGTTGCTTGACCTTTTGGCTGCCCATTTCCTCACTTATAAAAAGGGTGATTACAACAAACTAGCCTGCTTCACATGTTGCAAGATATTCTCTGCCTTCCCCCAGCCCGTGGGGGTAGACTTGGGGACCCCTCACCCTTCTGATCACCCTTCCACTGCCTCCCCCTTTCTCTCATTCTTTTCTTTGATTCTGGTATTTCCTTGCTCCTCAATGCAAAAAGGTTCCTGCTAGGAAGGTAGGACCCCAGGTGGGGCCTGTTCACCTCTAGGTGCTTGCAGCAGCCCAGGAAGGCATTAGCATCTCTAATCTGCCAGTTCATTCTCAGCCCACATACACTCGCATTCTTTTTCACATGCTTCTAAGCCATGTCTCCCCCACCTTGGCTCCTGCAGTTGGATTTTGAACCTGAATGTAAGTTCATGTCAATATATCCCTCCAGGTGAGAGAGATACATTTTAGCTCCTGTTTCCATTTTGGAGGGAATCCTCTAGTATTCCCTGCAGATGCCCTTAGCAGGCTTCCTCTAGGTCTCCATCCAGCAGCCTGTTTACTCACATTTTCATTTATGTGCCAGACTAGTGTTGAGATCTACTGTGTACCAAGCCATGTGCTGGGTTCCAGAGTCTCAACAGTGACAAAACAGATGAGACCAGAGAGCGGATCGGACTTTTCCAAGATCCCAAATGGAATCAATGGCAGGGATGGACTAAAATCTCAGGCTCTCTTCCCTAGCTTCACAGGACTTCCAACTGAAGGATTGAGATAAGGATTTCTATTTTTCTTACCTGCCCTGATTGGTCCTTATACCACCTGGACTCACTTATTCCTACTTGTGACATCATGAGGAATCCCAGCAGTGAGTGCTGGAGACCTTTTCTGACCCCCTGAAGCCTACGTGGGAGCCCCAGTGCTCACTGAGGCAGCTCACAGCTCCATAGCCCCATCCCTCCTCAAAAAGTGTAGTCAGCCACATGTTTAGCACTGCCACTAGCCTGTCTTCCTGGGCAGGCCCTTCCCTGCAGGACAAATGACCACCTGGCTGGTTTTCCTAGAGACTCAAGAGCTAGTGCAATTGACACATACTTGGTTTCTTTGGCAAGATTCTGAATGCAGTTGGCTTGCGATTGCGCTTGTCGAGAGGCTTTCCTGGGAGACAGCATGGTGCACTAGAGTTGAAAGCATGGATATGTGCGTCACAAAGACCTGGAGTCCCCCATGGAACCTAAAATCTTAGAGATTCAGATCCCTCAGCTCTAAAGGGAGACATTACCTGTCTCACTGAAATATTTTGGCAATGAAATGAGGTGATGCTGGTGAAAGGGCCCAACACGATCAGAAACATGCTGGTTTCCTCCCTCCTTTCCTCCTTCCTTACTCTTAAGGATGCAAGGCAAATGTGCCTCAGAAATGAGAGCTGTATCTCTACTGGAATTCTTCAAGCTGGAGAAAGAGGCAGGGCAGGGCAGAACCAGACCAGCCTGGCCTATTAGACAGAAGGACCAGTGAAGTAGGGGCTGAGGTGGGACTAAGGGTCTCAGGAGCTAATTAGCAACTGTGGGGCTGTGAAGAAGCCATTCAGTAGGTACCAATGGGGCAATGACTTCTCTCCCTATGCCTGTGTCCTCATGTCCAGGATGAAGGTGAGAATAGTGCCTGCCCCTCAGGATGAAGTAAGATGATAGATGTGAAGCACCTGGTACAGAACTAACAGGGGCCTAATGAGCATTCCCCACCCACTTCCCCAGGGGAAAAAATACCTGGGAAACTTGGACAAATCCAAGAATGGGCTTGAGTTTCTTCTGACCCCACAGTCTGCAAGGAGCCTGGAGATCTTGCTGGAAAGCCACTGCATGAACTGCTCTGGGGTTTTGTTTCTAAAGCTTCACCAGCTAGCTCACTGGCGTCTCATAGCACCACCTAGTGCCACAAAGTGGAAGGGCACTCTTCCCTACTCACTTAGCCTGGCTTCCCTCCCTTCTTTCACTCAAAGTCGAGTTGTGTGTGCATGCGTAGAACTAATGCAATTTTTCAAGATGCCCCATGTTTCTACTTCCCTCCCAACAATTTCTGCCATCCACAAAAGTTTGCTCATCTAAGAATTTCAAGGCTTCAGGCAGGGGTTCCAGGGTGCCTAGAAAGTACCTGATGCCTACTAGGTACCCATCTCTGCTTGCTCAATAACACAGAGAGACACGGTCTTTACACACCCTTTATATTTTTATTGAGGAGAGAAGCTTTAGCGTACAGAGCAATTTCTTATCTTCACAACACAGTAGTGCAACAATAACACAATAATAACAATAACACATTTATTTCAAGGGGGTTTCCTCCCGAGCCTCTGGGAATCCTTGGGCTGCCTTCATACCCCTGCATGCATTTCCCACCCACCCCCCACCCCTCTTTCAACCCAAGGAAACACCCAAAGCTCATAGTTCCTCTTACAGCTCTTGTGGCTGTCACATCACAACAAATATTGAAGATCTGGGAAAGCGGGGAGAGGGTCAAAGGGAAGCCCAAGCCCCCTCTGCCCCTAGAGGCCCGGAAACCAGCTCACTGCTCATCCACTCTCTCCCTGGCTGAGGCTGCAAGGGTTCAGGGTGAGCACCATGGGAACAGGCAGGGCCTGTGCTGAGGGGTCCCTGGAAGTGGGGGTGCAAGGCACCTGTCCTTTGCACTTCTCCACAAGTTCACAGGCAGCAGGGCCAGCATGTTGACATCAGCAAACAGGATCCACAGCCTCGATGAATAGCTGTTCCCCTTCTGGAACTCTCTCCAGAGGAAATAAGCTGGAAAACAGATAAAACTATCTTTACAAGGTTGTTTACTTCTCCCCTGGTGGGAATGGGGAAAACCAGACAACTGACATGTCTAACAAATTAGGAGGATTCTTAAATAAATTATTCAGTATCCATGATGGCAGAGGTGGCAGCCATTTTAAATCCTGCTGATGGAGAGCTAGCAGGATGATCTCAGCTTTGAAGACACAGGGAGAACACACTAGAATGAAAGACAGCAAACTGTTTACAGTACTTGCATCTGCATGTTTGGGGTATTTTTCCCTTAGGGTTTCCTCCATTTTCCAATTTTCCTATAATGACTATGTATTATTCTTTTCTTTGGGGAACCTTTTTTAAAGGTAGCAACAGGTTATAGGAACTTGACCCCACTGATTCCCAAGCTGAGAAACAAAAGTGATAAACAAAAGGGCATCTTACCTCCCACTGATGAATAGAGATCTCACCCGAAACCAGTCTGAGGACTGGATCTCTGTGACTCCTCTTCCTCCAGCTCCTTCCTCTGGCCTCTAGGCCCCAAATCCCAAGGCTGGGCTGAGGTTATCTGTCAGACTCCGGTGAGGAACAGAGACTTCATTCACTGTTTTCTTCCCTCTGGCCACAGACACTTTGGCTGCACTTGCCCAGCTGCCAGGCACTGTGCAGAGAGTTCAGTGTCCAGGGGCAGTTCAGGCAAGGAGTGGATTTGGCTGGCATTTCATGGCCAGAGCTGACATAGTAAATGTGTATTTTTCACTGCAGAAGCAGTGTTTTCTGGACCCAAGGCAAATAGCAGGTCTCTCTATAAGGGCACCTGTCTGGGTTTGTACTGAGGAGTCCCAGGAGTGCCTAAGAGGCATCACCCCCCATCAGCCTTACTGTCCAATAGAAGTACAGCAACAGCCCAGAGACTGACCCCCATGTGAGAGCCAAGCAGGTGTCCAAGATGCAAGGCTGCAGTGGATACAATCTCTGTAGAGGCAACCTTCCAACTATCCTCCTTAAGAGTTGGAGGGAGTTAAGGAGCAGGCCATGGGTGCTTGCTCACTCTCTCTCTGGTTATCTTGGAAGGGAAGGTTAGTGAGAGTGCCTCTAGGACAGAATGTTGCTGGCAGAGACCTTTGGCTGGGGGCTGGAGTCCAAAGCTTGGCTGGGGAAGGAGATCCTCTTCCCTAAGGAAATTTACTCTGTAGGATTTGAAGCAGTCATGTGGTTTCTCCCTCTTCCTCCTCCTATTCCACCACCCCAAATGCCCCTTTAGGCACCATCAAGGAAAGGGGTGGGGCCTGCCATGTCAAGCTGTATTCTGGGGATGTCCAGGAGGACAGTGTAGTAAGAGGAGAAGGCCCCAGATTTGGCCAAGCCGTTCCAAGGGCCCTAATATAGGAGTCTGAAGAAAGATGAACTCAAGTGCTGGAAGTGGAGGCAGCTTGCCACAGTCAGTTAAGGACAAACAAATCTCAAATTGTCAATTTTACATGTGGCTTTGCACACTCTCACTGGGCTACATGTAGATCCTCTTCCAGGCCCTTCTGCTGGAAGTGTAGCACAAAACAAGCATAACCTTCTATGCACATTTCCCGATGTCGTCCTGCTCGCTGTCCATTATATTTAGTAAGTGGCCTCAGTGGCTTTAGGAGTTCAATGTAGCTTGTCCTTTCAATCATTGGGGCAGATCAATGAGGCATTGGGTGAAGTTCTGGTGAGCCAGTTGGAGGATAAAACTGTAGAACACAGGGTGAATAAACGCAGGAGAGGCTGGGCACAACTAGAGGGGAATACAAAAGGGTGACCAGTTCATTCACGAGAACAGGCCCAGAAACCTGCTCTCTGGCTTGTGGCAGGACTGAGCAGAGTATATGCCAAGAGGACAGCTTTTGCTATCCTATCCTTTCCCAGGTGGCCTTGGCTGAGCACATGTCACTCTCTGATCATGGTTGTGAGACAGTCTAGAACTCTGCAGGTCTTCTTCAGGTTGGGCAGGTCTGGAACTCCCTTAAGGACTGGTCAGTACATGGGGCAAGTGTGGCAGCAATAGCAGGGGCAGGGGACGCAGTAGAAGGGTGTGTTCCAGGTGGCCAGTTTGCCCCATCACTCACACGCGAATTCGGCCACGAGCAGCTCGGTGGCCCCCCTGTCTCGGAGTAAGGCGGAATAGCACCGGGGGACGTCTTCGAATTTGGCGTTGCCCCAAGCGACCGGCTCGGCGAATCAGTGGTGGGGAGCTGTAGAATGGTGAATTGGTACCTGGAAGGCCCTCCAGAAGTGGGACTCGATTCTGGTTCCTCCGTCTGCTGGGCTGTATTATGGGAGGTGATGCACCCAGGAAATTTTCAGCATGGTAGCCAATGGTTGTGCTAATCGTCTGGGTTGAAGTGTCAACAAGAACAGGCTCCTCCATCTCCATCAGTTCTTCTATCACATGGATCCCATTGTGGTGGTGGTGGATGTGGTGGTGATGGTGGTGCTCATGGCCCATCTCACCAAACATCTCCTCAAACAACGGCACCCTCTCTTGCTCCTGTTCTGGCTCCTGCTCTGGTTCCTGGCTCCCCACCTCAATTTCATCTTCTTCCTCATCCTTATTCTCATTGTCATCCTCATTCTTCTGCATCTCCTCCTCCTCTTTCTGTTTCATCTCCTCTTCCTCCTCCTCTTCCTTCTCATCCTCATCTTCCTCACCCTCCTCATTTTCATCATCATCCTCATCATCATCATCATCTTCATCATCATCGTCATCGTCGTCGTCATCGTCCTCCTCTTCCTCTTCCTCATTCTCTTTCTCCTTTTTCATTTCTTCCTCTTCCTTCCTCATCTTCTCCTCCTCCCTCATCTTCTCCTCTTCCCTCATCTTTTCCTCCTCCCTCATCTTCTCCTCCTCCTCTTCCTCCTCTATCACCTCTTGCCCAAAAGCCCTTATGTCCTGGTCCTTCAGGGAAGAGCTGTGCCTGCATATCCCATCTTCATCATCCTCATGGTAGCGCTGTTCATCAATAATATCTTCCTCATCAGGGGTGGGAGCAAAAGGAGGGACGACATTGCGCACCCCAGGGAGCTTGATTGGTTTGGGGATGCGCACTTTTCTTTCTATCTCCACACACTCAAGAATCAGCTCATCCAGGTCGGCCATTTCAGTTGACCATAAGAGCTCCTTTCGGAAATATTCCGACAGGCCTTTGAGGAACTGATTTTGGAGGCGGCAGTCATCCCAAGACAAGAATTGGGCCAGGAACTGAAAAGCATCTGCATAGCTGCCCAGGGTACAGTCTCCCTGCTTGAGCTTGCGGATGGCCTTTTTAGCCACTCGTGGGGATATGGGGCCACGGAATTCCTTACGGATTTCATCCAGGAAGCGCGGGAAGTTGGCATGCAGGGAGCTTCCTTCCTGGGTGACAGAGATGGCCCAGTCCCTCGCTTCACCCGTGAAAAAGGAGATCAGAAAGGCCACCCGCTCAGCACCCCCAGGGAAATGATCCTCATGGTCAGCTATGAAGGTCTCTAGCTGCATCAGGAATTCAGCCAGGTAGACTGGATCGCCAGAAAAGAGCCGTATGTTAGGCCTCTCCAATGGTGGCAGAAGGGGCTGCGGCTGCGGCTGCGGCTGCGGCTGCGGCTGGGGCTGGGGCTGGGGCTGCGGCTGCGGCTGCGGCTGCGGCTGCGGCTGCGGCTGCGGCTGGGGCTGGGGCTGGGGCTGCGGGGGCGGCTCCTTTGACGCTGGGGGTGAGGGCTGCTCCGGCGGGGGTGGGCTGGGCGGCAGAGGAGGATCACTGACCCCGACGGGGTTGCTGTAGTCCTGGATCACATTAATCAAAAGATCATCCGAGACATACTCGGGATCTGTGCGTGGGGGAGGCCAGCACAAGAAGGGCACCTCTCCCTCGGGAATGGCGTCGATCTCATTGAGCGGGAAGTCAAAGTTCTCCTCGGCTATAAGGGGTACTATGGGCACTGGCCAGCGGACGTAGCTGGAGACATTGCCTCGCAAGGAATTAACCTCGGCCAGGGCTCTTCCCAGCTGAAGGCCCAAATTGGCATTCTCCCCGCGAAGGGCATTTAATTCTTCTCGCAGGGCCACATTCGCCATGCGGAGGCTATTGAGATTTCCTGCCGCCTCGGACATCTTGACTAGCTCAGGGGCTCGGTCTCCGGCAGTGGGGGCGGGGAGCTAGGGGCCCGGGGAGGAGGCCGAAATGTAGCGGCGGCGAGCGAGAGGAAACCGAAGTGCGGTAGTAGGGCACAGGGCAGGCCGGGCCACACCCACCGGGGCGAGCACTGAGGGCAGGCGCTCAGGGCGGAGGGCCCGGCGGCTTGGCCCTGGACGCGTTACCTCAAGGCCGGGGTCGAAGAGAACAAGCGGGAGCGGCGGTGCAGGTCCAGGAAACACAGGCAGAGGACACGGGAGACGCGGCGGCGGCGGCGGTGGCGGCGACTGCCGGGAGGGCGGAGGAGGGTGGTGCGGGAGGGAGCAGACTGCGGCAAGATCTGTCGAGGAAAAATATTGCGGACAGCGATTCCCAGCCTTTTAAGCGCAGCCTCACGCCCCCTCCCCGGCAGGGGCGGGTCTTCAGGAAACGCGGGCGCCCACTGGCCGAGGCGCGCCGCTCCCCGCCCCCTCCTCAGCTGTGCCTCTCACTGACTCTCTCCTTCCCTAGCTGCAGCTAACTCGAGTCGGGAAAATGCGACAGCGACTGCCCACTCGAGGTCGTCATGGCGACAGCCAGTGAACGTGTTCCTCTCCTCTGGCAGGCCCCCGAGTGTAGAAGAGCTGCTTCGCGAGGCGCAGCTCAATCTCCAGAGCCTGTTGCAAGGTACTGAGAGGGAGGGGGGCTGCGGCCGGAGCCCAGAGGCGAGCTGCGAGCTGCGCAGCAGCAGGAGAAAGGAAAAGAAGAAAGAGGACAGGGACCAGCGAGAGAAAAATGAACAGTTTCAAACCTGTCAAAAAACAAAGCACATGTTCTCTATCTTCACCTTACAGACTGATTATTCTTAAACATTCTATTTCCATGGCTGTCTCCTGCTCCTCTGGTTTTCAGTTCAGTAGTCCATAGGTGCTGGGATGGACAGAGGCTAAGGCAAAGCAGTGGGGCAAACCCTTCATAAAGAGATCTTGGTGGGAGACTCCCACAATGGAGGCCCACATTCCCTCCAACCATCTTCTTGACTCATCGCCCATGCCTCTGGAATCCTGGCATCAGGAAACAAAGGGGGCATCTGTGGGGTCTCCCATTCTGGGCTTCACTCACTCTGCTCTTACAATAACTTTGCCCACATGCCTCCTGCTTAGCAACTACCTCACTAGTACCTCACTAGCCCACTATACAGCACTCAGAGTTCCCCTGTTTTGTACTCTTAACCAGACTGAGTTTCCTCTCCATGTGAATCACATCTCTGGGCTGCGGATGTAGTACATTGGCAAAGGCTTGCCTAGCATTTGCCAGGTCCTGGGTTCTATTCACAGCATCTCAAAAAAAAAATCACATCTCTTACTACTCATGGGTTTCCAGAAGCCCCTGATGCAGGGCTAGATCCCCCAAGACATGCCTGGTGGATGCTAAATGCATATAGGTCTTGTGTCAGCTCTTGTTTATCTATACCAACAACAGTTAATGCCAATGAAGAATAAAAAACAGCCAGTGGGCCTCCCAACTGGACTGTAGCCATAACCCCCACCTCCCAACTAGGGCAGTGGTGACCTTAGGGAAGCGAGGTGCTGAGGGACACCATGAGCCTTGTGTTCAGATAACAAGAAGCTACCATGCAGAAAAAAGGAGTCGGTGTTCTCTGTGTTGCTGCCATGGGCAGAATTAGGACCAGTGGTTAGAAATTCAGAGGGAGGCAGATTCCACCTCCAGATAAGGAAGAACTTTTCTGATATGCTTGACTGCCCCAACTGTCCATGGAAGGAATGAGCTGCCCTTGGGAGTGAGTGAGTTCCCCTTCCCTGCATGTGTGTGCTCTGATGCTGAAAGAGCACATCGGGGCTGGGGTTCTGACTCAGTGGTAAAGTGCTTGTCTCACATGTATGAGGCACTGTGTTCAATTCTCAGCATTGTGTATAAGTAAATGAATAAAATAAAGGTCCATAAAAAGCCATTTTAAAAAAGAGCACGTAGAATGGCTGCTGAGGAGGAAATCTGAGCACAAAACTGAGTGTTGGATTAAAGAACCCTAAGAGCAAGCCCAAGTTTCCATGATTCTAAGTCTTTGTCCAAAGTATAGAGAGCCATGAATGTTTGTTCTTTTACTGTCTCTTCCTTCATTTATTCATCTGCGTCATCTCTTCAGTCAAATCCATTCAAATCTCATTCATCCTTATTCCCTGGTGATGCCCCTGAACTTGGCCCTCTTCTATGCTGCTACCTTCTCCTTTCCTCTTCTTCCCCTTAGCCTTCCTAGACATGACCCCACCCACAGTGGAACCAGATCTATACAAGCTCAAGTAAGAATTCTTGTCATCCAGGAAAGAGCTCCAGACAGGACTTTCCAGTTCAGATCTCTCCTTGCTTCACGTAGATCTTTCCTTGCTAGAGTTGTGGAAAATCTGAAGAGCTATAGGGCTTCAAACAAAGGACCTTGTAGCAAAAGGTATCTGCATCCTGAGCCACTACTCTGATTTGAGAACTTAAGGTAGAGGCCATCAGATGAAGACTTGGTGCCTGAAGCAACACAGCTCAGATTTATTGACTTTCTTTTCCCCTCTGCCCTCATGGAAGCAGGCATCTTTCTATTTCCAAATCCAGTGGCTCCAACACCAGGAATAGTCCAAAGAAAGAACATGAGTCAGGCCTGGCAGCTAGTGCAGGAGCCCTGGCTTATGGTCCTCCCCGAGCCCAGTGCTTGGCCTTGGCCCCCTAGAGTGTGTCTCCACTGTGCTATTTTTCAGAAGAATATGAGGAACAGTACTCGGAGACCAGACTTCTGGGGCAGACCTTCCGCTCTTCTGATGAGGCCCCTGAGCCCACCCCCAGCTCAAGGCCCCAGTCTGCCAAACGTCTGGAATTTGTGTTGATGGTGAGTTGCCTCTTACCCCACCTGGGAGAGCCAGCCTGCTTCCACTGACAGGGGACCTCCAGCTGCTTACATTGCCCACTGGAAGCTACTGCTCACCTCTGCTCACCAGCAGAGTTCTCTGAGGCCCCACTGGATGGGCCCTGCACAGCAGGCAACCTGCAGGCAACCTGTCCACGCTTTTCTGCCTCCCAGATGAAGTCTCCAACCACTCTGCCTAAACAGTCATCCTATGGGTTCTGGTTCATCACCAGTCTGTAGCACACCCTTTCCATCACCTTCTCTCCCAACAGCCTACAAAACGGCAGCTGAGCGAGGATGAGACTACCACCCAGGGTGTGAGGGCCCCTGAGGCCTCCCTGAGCCTGTCTACAGCCGACAAGCCAACTGCCTGGAATGGCCCCTTCCCTCTGCCCATCCTAGAGGAAAAGCGGTGGCCTCAGCCCTGCTCCACGCAGTCTGATCTTGTGCCCATCAACATCTCTGGTAGAGTTGCTTAGCACCACCTATTTGCTTCCCTCCATGCCACTACAGTCCATCCTCTGCAAATGCACTGGGTTCTGGGGAGGGATGGCCACTGTCTTGCTACTGGCTCACCCTGCACTGTCACAGTCACGGCTCTCACTAGGGAATGGAGGCATGCAGAAGGGGGACTCTGGCTGCTCTCCTTCACTCCCTATCATCACTGCCACTCTAGCTGATGCCATTTTAGTAGCAAACAAAATTTTCTTAACAGAAAGCTCTAAAACTGTGTGAACTTGGATGTTCTTCAGAGCATATATGGAAACTTAAAGTTTGGGAGTTCTGTTTGGTTTGGAGAAAGACAGTGTCATGTGCCCAAAGCTAGGTCTGGAGTATAGACTGAAGGCAGAGTGGGAGGGTAGGAGTCAAAGGACTGATGGCAAGAGGGGAGGGTCACCCAGGCACAGACCAAAAGCCCTTTCCCACACACTAGGTCTTCTGGCAAGGTGGGCCTCCTCGTCTTATTTGGCAAATTTTTCAAGAGAAGGAAATAGTAAGCCTGGCACAGTGATGAACACTTGTAATCCTTGCTACTTGGCAGGCTGAGGCAGTAAGAATCACGAGTTCTAGGCCAGTCTCAGCAAGTTAGCAAAACTCTGTCTCAAAACTAAAAAAAAAAGCAAAAGGGCCAGAGGTTGTAGCTTAGTGGTAGAGTGCCCCTGAGTTCAATTCCCAGTACCACAAAAGAAAGAAAAAAGAAAAGGATGTAGTAATAGAGACTAAGGCAAAAAAGACCAAAAGGGACCCTGGGACAACCTTGAGAGTGGGGAGGTAATCTTTATAGCCCAGCTGGCTATGACTCTGGGGGTCTGTGGCATCCTCTGCAACATTGGCTCTAAGGGGAAGAGGAAGAGAACCAGTCATGACAGAAGAGACAGGGCCAGGGACCTGATGAAATCAAGACCTTAGTGACCCAAAGGAATCAGAGGGAAACTTCAAGCCAGCACAAGCCCTACTATGCTGGAACAAGTTGATGAAGACAATGAGGACAGCTCTGACCACATGTGAGGATGTTCCCTGGATAAGGGAACATCCTTTGCAATTAGAGTCATCTTGGGGAATGAAAGGCAGGAAGTAGAGCCTGTCACCTAGGGAAATATGCCAGAGGAAAAAGGGCTGATGAGATGAGACTCACAAAGTGATACTGGGCACTCTGTTTCTAAATGACTATCTTACTGACCCTGAGTTTTGCCCACAGAGACACTTGTTGCTGTGTATCTGTATGTTTGTGTGTGTATGCGCATGCACACATGCACACTCACACATACAACTGTGTGGCTGAGAGGGGACAATCTACTGAGCCAGTTACTGAGAGACAGGGAGAGGGGAACTGCGTACCTGCTTCCACAGCATTGCCTCACCCCCACTTTGCCCCAGCAATTTCACAGGAGCCAAAGACTGACCCAGAACTTTAAGAGAGCAAGGGCTCAGCTGGGTATGGCGGTGCACATTTTTAATCCCAGCTACTCAGGAGGCTGAGGCAGGAGAATCACAAGATCAAAGCCAACCTTGACAACTTAGTGAGACTCTGTCTTAAAATATAATAAGAAAGTATAGGGGTGTAGCTCCTAGAGTTCTTACCTAGTGCAAGACTCCAAGTTCAATTCCTAGCACTGCAAAAAAGACCATTGCAAAAAACAAAAAAAGAAAAGAAAAAAGAGCCGGCGGGGGGTGTGGGGGATAACATCACCATTCAGCAGCCAATTTTGGTAAAATGTGACCAGGAGACTGTGGAACAGAATATCAGGCTGTTTCCTAGATGGTGGAGGGGGAACAGTGGACAGCTTCTTGGAGACACTGGCCTCACCTGGCCCCCTATAAAGACTTTCTCACAAGATATCACAGTCAAGCAACATCTAATCTCAGTCAGTCACTCTGCACTAATGGTTTTCACTCCTGACTATACATCTGAGTAACTGCGGGAGGGGTTCTAGAAAATACTTCTTTCTACTTAGGCTTACTCTCACAGAGTGAAGTAAGTATTCTAGAGTGGATTCCAGGCCTTGGAAGATTCAAAAGCTGCCCAGTTTATTTCAGAATGAAGTCAGGGTTGAAAACCATTGCCCTAATCCACCTAAGATTTAAAGGTGACCTGGATGCAGCCTGTGAAACAGCATGTGTCCCTTGAACCAAATAGGGAAGGATAGGGAAGAAGTGCCACCACCTGGATGCTATTCATGCTCATTGCTACTGCCGTCATCCTTTCTCTCTACCTCAGGCCAGTTTCACTGTACTTTAAAGAGAAACCAGGATGCACCCAAGTGTCTTTATTTTGGCTACAGGACAGCAGTTTGATAAACACGCAAGTTTGCGACACTCGTTGTTTAACACAGAAACAGCCGTGAACCCCAAGTCCACCCTGAGGCGGAGGCGGACCATTATTGGATTCTCTAACTTTTCCCAGCGAGACCAAGGTGACCCCACCACAGCAATCCCCCAGAACCTTCTCCTCTTCCACTTCCACCGGTCCTGCCACCCAAGTGGCATTGTAATGTTGGAGAACAGTAATAATTCAAAGGGGTGGAACTTTAGACATCCTGAGAAAACCAATGTGGTAATTAAGGATAGCCAGGAGAGTCTTGTCAAGGGCATCAACTGAATAAGGAGAGCATGTTCCCAGAACTCATTTGCTCATTACATTATTGTTTTCCATTATAAATGTAATGTATCTGGGTGCGGTTGTGCACACCTGTAATTCCAGATGCTCAGGAGGCTAAGGCAGGAGAATCGTTAAGTTCAAAGCCAGCCTCAGCAAACATGAGGCGCTAAGCAAGTCAGTGAGACCCTGTCTCTAAATAAAATACACAATAGGGCTGGGGATGTGGCTCAGTTGTCGAGTGCCCCTGAGTTCAATGCCCAGTACTCCCCACATACATACATACATACATACATACATAAATGTAATGTGACCACAGATGCCAAATTTAAACAAATAGATAAACAGGGTGGGGTGGGGGAATCACCACCAAAACGACCTCTTCACTGAACCATTATTACCAAATGCTTCCCAAGAGCACAGACCCAGACTGGGAATGTCAGTGGTAGAACACTCGCCTAACATGTGCAAGGCCCTCAGTTCCATCCCCAGAGCCACAAAAATAAAATAAAATAAAACACACACACCAGAAAGATGGATGTGATCACTTACTAACCACGAGGCCTTGTCCAAGTTACATAACCACTCTGAGCCTCACCTTCTTCATCTGTAAATTGGGGATAATGATACTTACCCAGTTGAGTCATTATGAGGATTAGACTTTTTTGTGTAATCTGCCTAACATGTGCCTGGTATATAGTCAACTTTCAACAAATGGTGGCTATTTGTATAAATTCTAGCAGAAGTAATAATAATGATACAATAGTCATAATTGTGTATATGAGAAAAACCTCTGGAGATTTGCAACACCTGAGCAGTTTCCTCACATCTATAGGTTATTCTGAGTCTTTTCTGTTGCAAAGGTAAAAAAACAACAGGTGCCAAAAATGCAGTTAGGCTCTGGGCATTCCACCTCTGGCATATTCCACACTCACTGCTAGAGCTGCAAGTTACACAGTGCTGTCCTTAGTCAGTTTGGAAGCCTTTGCTCTCATGTCAGGATTGACAGACACTGGGGGTTGTGATGGTTTCATGAGCCTGGGGAGAAAGTATGGGAAAAATTCAAGGTGTTCCCATGGGATTCTTCCCCTCTAAAGGGAATCATCAAACCTGGAAAATCTTTGGCAGCCATCTGGACGATTCAGGGGTACCCTGACTCACTTGTGGCCACGGGCAGGAACCCAAATTCCCCAGCATCCTCATCTATGAAAAGGAAGAACCAAGGAATTGTGAGCAAGCTGTTGGTAAATGCTTCTTGGCAAAAAGTTGGTGCTCCTGTCTCAAAACAGCTGATGGGGGATCCCTTGCTGTACCCCTAATGTTCTGTGCTTTCTTCTTCCAGGTCACAGCAATGGCCCAGCAGGCAGTGTGGCTCGATCTATCACCTCAGACACCAGGCCTGGTCACTCAGCTCCACAAAGTGTTCATGGAAGAGTTGCTGTTGGGCAGGAAGCTCGGTTCCCAAATCTCTCCTCTCCAGGACTGAGAAATCCATCTAGTGAGCCTGAAGACCCTCACCAGGCACGTAGTGGCCCAGACCCTCCTGGCATGGAGAGCATGGGAATGGTGTATAGTGTCCCCAGTTCTTGCAATGGACCAACAGAATCAACGTTCTCTGCTTCCTGGAAGGGAGATGCTTTTACCTACATAACTCCAAGTGCCACCAGCCAGAGCAGTCAAGTCAATGAAAATGGAAAAAATCCTTCCTCGGGGAATTCTTGGGTCTCTCTGAATACACTTCCACCTCTGGTTCCTAAAGAGGCAGCTTCCCTTTTTGTCACCCGCGATAACCCAGCAGGGTGCAGTGGGTTAACTGGCTACTCTGAGCACCCTACTCAACGAAGGCAAGTGCCAGAAAGACCCCCTAAGATTGGCCTTCTGACTGGTGGTACCTCAAGGCTTGAGACAGGCCCAGGTGGGACCAGCAGATTTCGGGAGCGGTCATTATCTGTGCCCACAGACTCAGGAACCACAGATGTAGACTACGAAGAAGAACAGAAGGCCAGTGAGGCCTGTGCTCTGCCTTATGCCAGTACAAGCTCTGAGGGCAGTAACAGTGCTGACAACATTGCATCCCTTAGTGCTGAGCAGGAGGCCCGTCACAGAAGGCAGAGATCCAAGAGTATCTCACTCAAGAAGGCCAAAAAGAAGCCTTCTCCACCAACACGCAGTGTCTCACTGGTCAAAGATGAGCCAGTCCTCTTGCCAGAAGGTGGATCAGCATTGCCCAAGGACCAGAGGCCCAGGAGCCTTTGCCTCTCTTTGGAACACCAAGGACATAACCCATCCCATCCAGATGCTCAGGGTCACCCAGCTGTGCCAACCCTCAAAGATTCAGAAGGTACACAATTCTCCCACCACTGGTATCTTACTGACTGGAAGTCTGGTGACACCTACCAATCTTTGTCTAGCTCCAGCACTGCCACTGGCACCACAGTCATTGAGTGTACCCAAGTTCAAGGCAGCTCAGAATCTCTTGCCTCTCCTTCCACCTCCAGAGCCACAACACCTTCCCAACTCTCCATCGAGGTGGAGGCCAGAGAAGTATCCTCCCCAGGAAGGCCCACTGGACTGATGTCACCTTCCAGTGGATACTCCAGCCAGTCAGAGACACCAACACCCACTGTCTCCATGTCCTTGACCCTGGGCCACTTACCCAGTTCAAGCAGCAGTGTCCGGGTACGTCCAGTGGTACCTGAAAGAAAGTCATCACTACCCCCGACATCACCAATGGAGAAAATTTCCAAGTCACGGCTATCATTTGACCTACCATTGACCTCTTCAGCCAACCTAGATCTGTCTGGGATGAGTATCTCCATCCGCAGTAAAACCAAGGTGAGCCGCCATCACTCAGATACCAATTTTGGAGCCAAGCTGGCACAGAAAACTAGTCCCAACCAGCCAGTCATGCCCATGGTTACTCAGTCTGACTTGCGTTCTGTTCGCCTGAGGTCAGTCAGCAAGTCTGAGCCAGAAGATGACATTGAGAGTCCAGACTATGCTGAGGAACCCACAGCAGAAGTCTTCACCTTGCCAGAAAGAAAGGTGAAACCTCCTGTAGCTGAGAAGCCTCCACTGGCCCGAAGGCCTCCAAGCTTGACCCATAAACCACCATCTGTCCCAGAGGAATACCCACTAACTTCACCTGTGACCCCCAAGAATGCCATTCAACCTATGAGGCCGCTCCCCCAAGACAGCTACACGGTGATGCGGAAACCAAAGCCCTCTAGCTTCCCTGATGCCCGGAGCCCAGGGGAGTCAACAGGACCCTCATCTCTTGTTTTCACACCTTTTGCCAGTTCCTCTGGTGCTTTCTTCTCAGGAACACAGCAACCTCCCCAGGGATGTATGGGGGACGAAGGCCTCAAGGTGAGAGCCCTGCCTGAAAGAATTAGCCTCCAGAGCCAGGAAGAAGCTGAGAGAAAGACGGGCAAGATTCCACCTCCTGTACCAAAAAAGCCCAGTGTGCTGTACCTGCCTCTCACCTCTCCAGTAGCTCAGATGGAGGCCTATGTGGCAGAACCAAGACTGCCTCTCAGCCCCATCATCACCCTGCAGGAAGATACCAAGTGTCCCCCCATCAGGGATGACCTGCCTGGTAAAAGGACAACTTCAGCTCCAAAGTTTGACAGTGAAAAGGAGGCAAGCTCTCTGGGTTAGTAAATTGTCCATGGGCTTTTTCTTTCAATCACAGGAGGGATGTGGGTGAGGATGGAGTACCCAAGGAAGAAGCAGATGCCCCAGAATGCTTATCCTCATCCCAGGATAACCAAATCAGTAGGAACACCTCTTGAGGATTTGGGTTATTCTGAATAGGAATTGTAGGCAAGTAGGCCTTACTGTCCTTGGGGTCAGGACTGATCTAGGGAAGATCTCCAAAGTCAAGTCTGGGTGAGTCTACCCTTGATTCAGGTGTCAAGATAATGAAATCAAACTAGCCCCTAGGACACTAGGACATCAGGATCTACTCACCAGGCATGCATCCCCTGCCTAGCATTCTATTTCACTGAACAGTACTTTTCATTACCCACTAAATGTAATTTCATGCAGGAGTCTCAGTACACACACTGATCAAGTTCAAGTGCCATGGCTGGCATGCAGGCTTCTAAAACAATGAATTCTATTACCACCAGTAGCCTTTCTTGGTGCCATCGAGAGGTATCCACTTCCTTGGAACCATAAGAGCTAGTTAATGATTCACATCCCTTTTGTTTGTTTCTCACTTTTTTTTCTTTTCTTTTCTTTTTTTTTTTTTTTTTTGCCCTAGTAGGAATTGAACCCAGGGGTTCTCTCCCACTGAGCTGCATCACAAGTCCTTTTTTATTTTTTTTATTTTGAGACAGATCTTGCTACGTTACCCTGGCTGGCTTCAAATTTGCCATCCTTCCTGTCTCAGCCTCCTGAGTAGATGGCATTACAGGCATGTACCATTGTACCTGGCTAATTTCCATCTTTTAGTTTCAATTGTAAAATGCACATAACATTTACCATCTTAAGCATTTTTTGTGGTAAATGAGGATTGAACCCAGGGCCTCAAGCAGACAAGGCAAGTACTCTACCACTCAGCTACATCCCCAGCACCCATCCTAACCATTTTTAAGTATGCATTGATTTAGGGTTAAATGTATTTGTATTGTTGAGCAACCCATCTCCAAAACCCTTTTCATCTTGCAAAAAACAAAAATCTATACCCATTAAACAACATTTATTTTCCTCCTCCCCCAAGGCCATTGCAACCACCATTCTACTTTGTGGGTCTATGAATTTGGCTACTCTTGATATCTCATAGAAGTAGAATCATATAGTACTTGTCATTTTTGTGACTGGCTTATTTCATTTAATGTCCTCAAGGCTCATCCATATTTATCATCTTTTTAAAATCCTTAACAACAAATCTCACAATCTCACGACCTTCTAAAACAAGCAAATAAATCAAAGTCACGGGTTATTTTAGAATGTTACCTCAAGCTGGGTGTGGTGGCACATGTCTGTAATCCCCAGCAATTCAGGAGGTTGAGGCAGGAAGATTGCAAGTTTGCGGCCAGCCTCAGTAACTTAGCGATACCATCACAAAATAAAATAAAATAAAAAGGGATGAGGATGTAGCTCAATGGTAGATCACCTTTGAGTTCAATCTCTAGTACCACAAAAAAATGAAAAAAGAATATGCTTCCTCATACTCCACAGGTTCCTGCTGAGATTCAGACAGGTCCCACTTTCACCCACTGGATAAGAATCATTCCTTAAGCTTGCTCTTAGTTCCTTGAGTTTTAAAAATGGAGAGCATCATATTAAATGAAATAAGCTAGACTCATAAATACAAGGGTTATATGTTTTCTCTCATTTGTGCAAGTTAGAGAGAAAAGGGATATCATGAAAATAGAAGGGAGACCAATAGAGTAAAGGAAAGATCAGGAAGAGAGAAAGGAATAGCAAGAGGAGGTAATAAGGATTTCAGTTGATCACATTGTGTGATATGGCCAGGAGCAGTGGTGCACACCTGTAATCCTAACTACTTGGGAAGCTAGGGCAGAAGGATCACAAATTTAGAGCCAACCTGGGCAACTTAGCAAGACCCTGTCTCAAAATTTTTAAAAAAATTAAAAGGGCTGGGGATATACTTCAGTGATCAAGCACCTCTGGGTTTAATCCCTAGTACCAGAAAAAAATGATGTAATGTGCATGTATAAATATGCCATAATTAAACCCTCTATTCTGCATAATTATTACACACCAATACAGTATTTAAAATGAGAGGTGCCAGGGGTGTAGCCCAGTTGTAGAGCACGCATCTAGCACGTGTGAAACCTTGGGTTCCATCCCTAACACTGGAACAATATATATAAAAATAAATAAAAATTAGGCTGAGATTGTTGCTCAGTGATAGAGTGCTTGCCTAACATGTATGAGGCACTGGGTTCAGTACTCAGCACCACATGAAAATAATAAAATAAAGGTATTGTGTTCATCCACAAGTAAAAAAAATATTTAAAAAATTAAAATAAAACAAGAGGATGCTTAGACCACCTGTTGTCATGAAAAAGGCACATGAAAACAGTGACCCAGAGCAATCTTCACCACTCACTCTACCTTGGGCAAATCATTCTTCTTAACTTCACGTTCCTTCTCTGCAAAACGAAAGCATTATAAATCTCCATCCTGCTGCCCTTCCATAGTTACTTTGAACATCACATGAAATAAACATATGAGAATGAATGTGAGAAATAAACATATAAGAATGAATGTGATTTGTCCTGTCTGTTGTGGTCAAAGTCATTCATTCCTTCTGGTTCTATGCCTAGGGAGTTCTGTGGAGCCAAGCACTGAAGAGAAAAGTTTAATCAGTGATAAAACAGCCGAATGGATTGCGGAGGAGGATGATGACGTGTTTGTGGCTTCACGCACAACTGAAGATTTATTTACTGTGATACACAGGTCTGAACCATTTTCCTTCATTCTATTGCAGTCCCTTTTTCTACTTAAAGAAAAACTGCTGCCTCTAAGCAGCCATTACAATTGCAACTGGAGACTACATTCAGATACTCACATATGTGAGTGCAGTCCAGGGCCTCACATCTCAAATTTACTGACATCTTTGGGTAAAGTGGAGGAGGGGAAGGGAGGGGAAGACCAGGTGCTGAGTGAGAGGCCCCTCGTCTCCTAGCAACCGCTTGGCCTATTGTGGCTCCATCTGCTCTCTCACAGCTCTGTCTACAGTCAGAGACATTTAACCCTTCACAGAATTCCTTGTATCACAAAATACTATCAAGAGATGATGTGGGGCACTTAGGCAGCATATCAAAGCAGGAACTTAGGCAAAGATGGAGTACATGAGGCACAAGGGCACAAGGCAGAGAGGGGCTTGGTGACAAGGAACCTGGAAAGAATCCAGTTATCAGAGCCTGAGCACCAGTTCAGAACAGAATCAGTCCCAAGACTGTCCTGATTCAGTCACTGAACTACTAGCCTAGACTACTTGCATTTGTCCTTGGTCCCAGAACCTGGGCAGGACTGAACCTGCAGGCACAGGCCAAGGTTCAGTGGAAATTGAAGGGCATGTGGAGAATGCGGTGGGGGCCAATCAGGGACTTAAGGGCTTAGAGGTAGGAGAGAAAAACCAGTCAATACACTTTCAAGACTACCATGTACACATTCTCAGTTGCATCACTATGAAGTTTTGGTAAATGTCTGCTCCCCAAATTCACTCAGACCAAGCTTTCTCTTATTTAGGTCCAAAAGAAAACTGCTTGGCTGGAAGGAGCCTGGAGAGGGCTTTGCCAGCAGCAGACCAAGCTCTCACTCACCGGTAAAGAACACAGCTGATTCTCCAATCAGTGAGTCTGCCACCATTGCAGGGTCAAGCGGCATTGCCAGCCTAGATGCTGGCAGAAACGATGATTTCAAGGCCTTGCTCCTGAAGAAGGGAAGTAAGGCAGCTCCAAGGTCCCGTCCCTCAGCAGCTGAACTGCTGAAGACCACTAACCCACTGGCTAGGAGAATTATTGCACAGTTTTCAAAAGACTATGAAAACACCGATAACTCCAGTACCTAAGCCCTGGGTTCAACAAACAGGGTTTACTTACTAAACTTGAGCAAAGAAGGGGGAAGAGAAAGGGTTATAAAAAGGAACCATGGAAATCACAAAAGAGCCTACATTTCTTTTACATTAACTCACACTCTGGCCAGCAGGAAAGAGGCTACTTCAACTAGAACTGAAGTTGTAAGGCGCTGGAATGGTCTTTAAACATTTTACATTTCCATAATTACACCCTCACCATGACTGGTTACTGGGTTTCTTCTTATTTTCCCCCAGTGGTGTGCACTGACTAAGGAGGAATTCTCAGAAGCAAAGGTTGTGCCATCTTTTTCATGTCACCTTTTCAATTAATGTCCTGGCTGCTCCAGCCCTGGCTCCTGCCACTGGCAGCCACAGTAGGAGAGCAGAAAAGGGGCTGTCAACCCCTTGGGGGTGGGGCCATCGGGTGCCATTGCTGATTATTCATTCTCATGAGGAGGCCTTGACAAACCTGTATGGAGATACAGAAAAACTGCGAGGCCTCCTTAACCACAGTGTGATTCCTCCAGTGAGTTTTACAGGTGTGCACTTATTTCGGCATGGGGTTGATTGGATGGCTTTTGTGGTGCAAAATATGAATGTGACTCTATCCTGAAACTTCATGCCTTTTTCAGTTTGATTGTCTACACGGAGATCAGGGTGATGAGTTTCAATAAATGTATAGGACCTCCCAATATTATCTAGAAAAGGTTCTGACTGGATGGATTTGGATGAACCAAGCTCAGCCAACAAACAAAGTAGCTGTTCCCTCAGATCTATCCAAGGTAACTCGCACATGCGCCTTGAGGTCCTTCAAATGTCAGTCAACATGGATAGCCAAGATCTGTGCCCAGGTCATGCTGCATTCTAAGAATTCCTGTTTCATTTGCATATAGCATTCAGTACAGGAAGTAATTAGCTGAAGGGCCAGCATCATCAAAGGCTCAAGGAGAATAAGTGCATTTTTCCCCACACCATTCAATTCAGATGGCACTTTGTGGTTGGTTGGATTTTGTTTAAAGGAATTCTGACTCTATTCCAAAAACCAAGAACTTATAGATTAAAAGGATCTACCCAGAATCTTAAAGGCAACCTTGCAAGTTGCTATGGCCCATAATGCAAAAAGGGCTACTTTTTGCCATTTACAGTCTGCTGTTTGACCAACTTTCAGTTAACCATGCTCCGGGAGTACATAAGAACTTGGGTAAATGGGATACTGAAAGAGTTTTGGAACAGTGATTGCAACCCCTCCCCCATCCAAAGCTATCAGCCGCTAACTATTCTTTTCAGCTCAATTTTCTAAGCAGAGCAAGAGCAGTGATTCATTTGATTTCCATATCCCTAATTTCTGGGAGTTGAGGACAAGACAGGAAAAGCATTGAACAGAGAAAACCTACTGACCAATGTTGGAAAGTTTTAATTGTCTACCGGTCTCAAGAGGCAAAAAAGAAAGTCAAATGAAATTGTAGCCTGCTTCACAAAGAGGGTTCCCAGACCCCTTCCTCCTTTATGCTCACCCTACAGATTCATTTGTCAACTTCCTGGAAGATGCATCAAGAGTTCCAGTGACAAGCAGATCTCAATTTTGATAGGACACTCTTCACCAATGAGAAGCAAGTTCTTAGCTCAACTGTCCACACTCCAGTTGGACAGAGAAACTGAAAACCCACTTTAAGTGCTAAGAAGACTCAGGCTTCTCACACAGAAGCCCTAGGCCTAGGCTACTGGTTGGTCCAATTATGAATTCTAGACTAATGGAAACAGCCAGGCTCACCAACTCCCTTGCAATCAGCAACTCTCCCGATTTAGAAAGAAGCTACTGAGAATGGTAGACAGCTGGTCAAAGTCCAGTTGCTTTTGAAAGTATTTGAACTATCTGGTTTGAAGTTTCTGGGGGGTTGCCAGAAATGAAATAAAATAGATTCATCCTTGGCCTTAGTTTATACATGAATGCTACACTTATCTGTCCTGGACTCAGAATTCCAAATGATGGAAACATTTTGCTCTGGAAGGAAATGAAGGAGTGTTTGTGTTTTTGCCTAACAAAAGTGAAAGGCTGCCAGGGCCTGCTCCTTGGGAACCATTATGAACAGCTGAACTCTAAAGTATGAGAGTATAATGTAGGACTTATTACTTCTGCTGTTTTTCCTGGAAGCTTCTTGTTTGTGAGTTCTAGTGGGTTTTGCCTCTCCCTTTGCCTTGCTACCTATGGAGATATTCCCTAAAGTTTCTAAAGCTAAATGCCCAGACACTTTGGTGTTTTACAATTTCTGTGATCCTTGTTTTCCTCTACAGAACTCCATATGCCTAGAATTTTTTTAATATCTTTGCGTCATTACCATGGCCCACACATGTCCCCATTAGTACAAGAGGATTTGGGAGCAGAGATTGTATGGTGAGAGACAACATTTAGGACTGGATATATTCATTTAATATTTTGCAAAAGATGGATCTAGTCCCCCAAAAACCAAACCATAAATCTTCTACAATTCATTGATTTAAATAACACCAAGCATCTTTTCTTCTCCTAACACTCAACCTCTCTCCTGCCCTTATCACTTTTTTGTGGTGCGAGGATCAAACCCAGGACCACATGCATGCAAGGCAAGTGCTTTACCATTGAGCTATATCCCCAGCCCTGCCTTGATTACCATAGCACCAATTCTCTCTCCCACCCAGGCATTTACCACCATGTTTGCCACTTTCTGGGCCTATTCTGCTGAGGCTGGAGAAGAGAGAGAGAAATCCCCTTCCAAGAAGGCTCTCAGTAAAGCTACTACCACTGCTATGACTATTATGAATAATAATGAGAATAATTTCCAAAAGTGGAATATTGAAGAGGTTGGAGGGAAGTGAAGCTGGCCCCAGGATGTCAGTTTCCAACTTCAACCCTCTTATCCCCACCAGTAGTAGTAGGTGGCTTTGGTCTTGTCATGAGCAGAGGGAGCCATCCCCAAAGAGGCAGTTAATTGGTATCTCAGAATGCTTTGCATGTAGTGGGGATTCATTACATATTTGTGGTTCTAATGTGGACATTAGTAAGTTCTTAGTTCAAATGCAGGCTTTGCTGGTGCCTCCTCTCTTTTGCCTGTACTACTTGGACTGCCTGGGCCTCCCACCTGGCCCCAATTTGTCCCTCACCCCCAACACCCATGAACTGCAGCCCTAGATAACAGCTCAACCATGAAGGACACAAGGCTACAGGCAGCCAATAGTTCACATTGGTTTAATGACCACAAGTTGACCGGCTGATAATGATCTGGAGAAATTACCACGAATGAATAATGACAACAGAGTCTCCAAAGCTGTCCTAACAAGCATTTTTGTCTGACATCCACTTTAACTAACTAGACAACACAGATCCAATTGTACCTATCTCTCTGAGCAGATCTGCCCATAAACCTGACTTCTTCCTCATCCCGGAACTAGTCAGGGAAAAAAACAAGTTCATGCTCAGTGTTGTTCCTCACTGGTTCAGCCTTCCATATTCACCAAGTCTGTGACACAAATGGTGAGCTTTCGCTTTAATATGATTTGCCAGGGCCAGGACTAGGGTGAGGTGGGCGAAGCGCCAAGTAGGCGCCTGCCTGCTCTAAGGGCCTTGCAAGTGCCTTACCCTCGTCCAGGCCCTGTGATTTGCACTCTTCAAAGTGATATCAGTTTCTCTTCTTCCACGTATTGTTCTGATTTGGGAGGCTAACTTCCTATCTGTTGTTGCACCAAATGTTTTATTGGTATCTGTTCTTTCATTCACTGCTAGAAGCCTTTGTATGCCTACACATCACAGAATCTTCAGAGTTATCAAAAAACATAGTTGATTTCTAAGTAACCTGCTCCATGCGACAAGTTAGCACCCATTTCAGTAGGGACAGCCCTTCAGAAAAATAGTGAATAAACTGGAGGTCTGCCCATGCCATCCTCAGTCTCCTTCTGCTCCCTTCCCCCAGCACCAACTCTCCTTAGTGCCTCCTGCTTTGTTCTCCCCTCTCTAAGAAAACATGCTCTCAGGAAAGGGATAAATTAATTTACTTTGAGATTATAAATAAGGCTTAATGCTACCTCTTTTGAGGGTTGCTTGCATTGTAACAGGGGAAAGCCTTAAGCCAAAGGAATGAAGTTCTTCTTGCAGAATGTTAGGCATCAACTAATTGTAAAAGTGTATTTTTCACCATGGAAAGGCCAGATTCCCTGAAGACTAACTCCAGAGTATAGAAAATAACTTTGTCTCCTGGAATAATTATAGATAGTAGCTGATGGTCAATCAGATTATCCAGATACCCAGTGCTGTTCAGTATGGTTACTACCAAGGGACTCTCAGAATTGGCTACTAAAAGCCACTGAGAAGGCCTAGATCATTCATATTGTACATTAACATGTTATATAACAGAGTTAATACTACTTATCATTTGAGTAAAAGAACACAAAGATTTGAAGAGTTTGTGGAAATGTGTCCTGTTTGTGAAAGATTAAACTGTGCAACCCGTGTCCATCAATGTCAGTCGTCCAGTATTGGTAGTGATACTTATTGGAGGTACAACTTTATTAAACACAGGCCTCTGCTCTCCCTCCCCACATTTTACCTCTGTTATGTGCTATCACTTCAGCTTGGTGTGAGAATGAGACCATATTATTATCAGAGCACCCAGTCCCTTTAAAGCCTTTGCATGTATTTCAGCTATAAGTGACAAAGATATTAGATTTAAAAGGATGAGAGAGTGGGAAAGAGATACAAAGAAGTGCCTTTGTCAAAGGGCAGAAAACAGTATAATGATTTAAACAATGATGAAATAAGCAAAGTTTTAGAATACTTTGAAATAGGCTTATAGAAAACTATAGTAGTAAATGGTTATGAACACATATTAGGGGCACAACATTTTTAATACATTAGCAAAAGAAATTTGCATGAGCAATGGATTATGTAAGATAGGTATATACTTTTGTTCAGTAAAGCCCAAAAGCTAGGCCAGTGATTCTCTTAAATGTGGTTCCAGGACTGGCAATAGCAGCATCCATGAAGGACAGAGAGAGAGAGAGAGAGAGAGAGAGAGAGAGAGAGAGAGAGAGAGAGAGAGAGAGTATGTGTGTGTGTGTGTGTGTGGTCCAGTGATGTTACTCCTTGAAGGCCCTGAATCACTAGAGTCATAACTCTTCAACTGGTCCCAACCTTTCCTGTTATTTTGGATGACATTACAGTGATCAGTTTCTGGCCAAAAGATGTATATCATTGTCTTAGTCAAGCATATATTTGTTCGGTGTTAAGAGATTATCAGATTGAGGGCCAGGGTTGTGGCTCAGTGGTAGAGCACTTGCCTAGCATGTGTGAGGCACTGGATTTGATTCTCAGCACCACATATAAATAAATAAATGAAGGTCCATCAACAACTAAAACTTATTTAAAAAAAAAAAGAAATTATCTAATTGAGCCAGGTGTGATGATACATGCCTGTAATCCCAGTAACTTGAAGGCTGAGGTAGGAGGATCTCAAGTTCCTCGCCAGCCTTGTCAACCTAGCAAGACTCTGTCTCAAAACAAAAAAAAAAAAAAAGCTGGGTGGTAAGTGTCCCTAGGTTCAACCCACAAAAAATAAATAAATAAATAAATAAATACCAGATTGAATCAACTATTTAAACTACAAAACCTTTGATTTGACGTAGCCAGCACATCTGACCTGGTTTGGGTTTTAAAAAGAATATTAACTCTGAATTTAAACAACAAAAAAAAAAAAAAAAAAGGGAAAGGTGTTACACTTGTTTGGTATTGCCAATCCTTAAACAACATTCTTCACCATAGTGGCTATTCTCCAAGAGGGCTCTGGCAGAAGTATATTTGATTTTAAGATTTTTGCCTAAAGAATGGAGTTTGATAGCAATGAACTCCAAAACAAAATATGAACTGGAACAAACAGTTAACCCCCTCAGCCTCTTTGTATGCCAAGCTTTATAGAAATTTATTCCTTATGTGGTCTTGAGCTTTTTTATGTCCAATTTTATAAAATGTTATGCATGCAAACGCAGCATTGTGCTCATTGTTCCAGTCACCTCAAATTCATACCTTCCTCTGTATGTGTGATGGTGAAGAAATATCAATATGTATGTTCTGCTGTCTCCTGATCAATTGTAAATTGCAAACCTTTTCATTCATTTTTCAATGGTATATATTTACTCTGTCTAGTAGTTAAGATTTTATTCTTTTTATTATATTTCATTGCTACTTTTTTCTACTAACTCCAAAACTTACTTTGGGGAATATTTCTTATTTCGAGATTGTTGTATTTATCTTATTTCTATATTTATCTATATTCACAGAATGTTAGAGTTGAAAGGGACCAACCTCTCTCATTCCATAGAAGAGGAAACTGAGACCAGAATGGTCAAATAGCTTACCTAAGGTCACGCAGTGAGCCAGAGGCAAGGCCTAACCTCAATTCCAGGTCTCCTGCCTCTGGGCTGAATGTTTTGTCACTTAAAGCACTACACTTATAGAATACCCACAGCTTTCTTCTACTTTTATGACTTTCAAATTTCCCAGGTATTTCAATGAATTAATATATATATATATATATGCTTTAAGAAAAAAATGCTCAAGAGTTCTTTAGTTCATGAATCCAAAGATAAATCTGATTTTTAGCTTAGAAACTTTTGTTCCTTCCATATTCAGAATCTGTGCCCTACTTTGTATAATGGATGTTGTACCTAAAAATTGTGTGAAATGGGTTTTTATAGATCAAATTTCATTTTTAGTAGGGAGGCTTCCTATATAAGGGAATCTTCTGGGGATTTCTTTTGAAAAACCAAGACTCCTCTTGTCCCTTAATGTCTCTATTTTTTTAGTATGAACTTTTGTATTTGGTGTTTATTTAAGTAGGGCAAACCAATATTAGCTTTCCTAGAATCTACTTTAGCCTTCCCTTAATCTTTATGAGAAATTTTCAGATTGTTAGATGTTCGTGCATTACTCAGCTGTGTTCTAGAAACTTCACTTGGCTTGATATTTTGTCAATCCCTGGGCTCAAACCTCATCTTTTTCTTATTGAAAAATAATAGAATTCCATAATCAGTACTGAGCTCTGCATGGAGTGTCTTTTCCAGAATATTCTTTGCCTAATGTTCCTAAATGTGGCTCTCTCTTTGGCTATCCTTGGACTTCCTTCCTTAGTTCATGCATACCTTACTATTCTGTGGACTTGGAGGCAGTGCACTTTGAGGGTTGTGCCAATCATATTGAATGGTATTTCCAGTTATTGTTATCATCCCCCTGTTTCTTCTGGACTTCCTCTGGTTTCCCTTTTCAGGGACCTCAGAGGCTTCTTACCAGAGATTGGTAGGATTTCCACCATCATCTAGATCAGGGACTGACAATCTTCCTCTGCAAAGGGCCAGACAGTAACTGTTATAAGCCTTCTGGACCACATACAGTCTCTAACACATTTTTCTTTGCTGTTACTGTTTGTTCCTTCATTTGTTTTACAGCCCTTGGAAAATGTAAAAACAGTCTTAGCTTACAAACCATAAAAAACCTCAGGCTGAACTTGGCCTGCTTGTCATCATCATCACTATCTGGAACAGGTATTTCTGTGACCTGTCCCAAGTGGTAAGTGGGTTGTGTATCAGATGATGTGGCTCACTGCCCTTATATTTCCTGCATCATCAGATCAGTCTGACTGCACATGGGCAGGGAGAGAGGGGCTGCATGTGCCAACCATTACACTGGATGTCCCTCATTGACTAGCTCTCATTACTGACTACCTCAGTGTAGAAACACTCGTTCTTTTCTGGATCTGTCCTTGTTCCTTGTTTTTAAGTGTTCCTCTGCCTCACCAGGTTGGAAGTAAGGTAGTAGGAAAGAATGAATTTCCGAGTTTTCTTATTTCTTTAATCTTGTCATTGCTCCCCACACCTTGGGCTACTCTCTCTTGCCCCATACTGCCATCACAAGTTTAAGACTATCATTGGAAAGTCTGGTTGTTCAGGCCATAAATTCTAATCCAGTCTATGATTTCCTAGAGAAATCACCAATTTTCCTGGTTCTAAAGGCGGGTTTTAAAACTCAGAATTTCCATGTGTCTATTTCCTAAAAATGATTTGGACCTAATACTAGACAGAGCACTCAGCCCTGACAAGAAAGCCAATGAGGTGCAGAAGGTATTCTGTGCCCACAGTTTTTCTGTGTCTTGAGCCCCCAGATCCTGGGATGAGCTCCTTGGGATGCTCCATGCAATGCTACAACCAGCAGATATTCAGCCCACCACCTCATGTTTTGTGAACCTCTAAAATGATTCTCAAAATTCCTTCACATTTCTCCACCTTGCTTCCGTCTCCACACCTCATACTACTTGGGGGTCTGAAGCTCAGATTCACATTTTCACATTCACTTGTAGAAACATTGGGACATAGGAGTGGACGAGAAGGTATGTGCCTGTGTATGTGAGTGTGGTTTCTCCACCTGGACTGTGAGGGCCACTTTCACTAATGAATCACACGTGCGTACCACCTAGCTCCCTCATTGGTCTTCTGGTCCAGGGCCAGTTCTGCTGGGACTGATTAAGGAGAACAGGATGGTGGGGCTCCTGAGGTATCTCCCCTATCTTGTCTTTTTAGACCTTTCCATTGGTTTTCATCGGCTCCTCCTCAGGGAGTCATTTGAAGAAACTCCTCTGTGACACTTCTGGATAGGCCAGTGCACAGAAAGCCAGGATTTAAATTCAATGTGGACTCAGTCATTCGGAAATAGCCCTCAGGTTGCAGCCTTTCCTAACTCAGCAAATTTGCTTCTTAGAGCCTTTAGTTTGATTTCTGTTACTTGAGCCCAGGGATCTATCCACTTACTGAAATCTAAATTTTTTAAAAATTAGAGACACAAGTAACTTTCAGGATTTCACTATTTTAAAGCACCCATGACAGTCCCTTTCTGGGTTCTGTTCAGGATTTCCAGAATTAGAAAGGGAAACCAGGTTTGTGCCTTGGACCTAAAAGGAGTCCCCCTGCCAAAAGCAAAGTGAGGACTGAGGATTGGCCAGTACTACTGTACAGAGCCAGGCGGCAGAATTTTGTTAAGTTAGCACTTACATTCAGTGCTTACTAAGTGCCAGAAATACACTTAAGACAAACAAGGTAGACAGGAATTTACAGATCAGTATCCTAAACTGGAAGGAAGAGGTAAGGTGATTCCCCCAGTGACAAGAATGTGACAATGGATCAGAATTTCAAGAAGCAGAAACTCAGAGAGACCACAATCCCAGTCTTGGTAAGATTCCAACACAAAATGGAAGGGAGCCCTCTGTGGGATGATATACAAAGGGTTTTTCTTGTCTTTCTTTTTCTTTCTTTTTTTAAAAAACATTCCTTACTGGCTTGCTACCAGCAATTGAACTGTATTCTTTATATAGCTAGAGCTGTTTGTGTCTTCTTAAAATAAACTTTTTTGGTTAAATCATTTTCTGTTTCGCCCTCTGGTTTTCATTGAAGCAATGATGGCTTTATTCAGCCCCTAAACCTGATTCATGAGCATGTTTTTCTGACCACACAGGTGTATGTTACCCTACCAGGCCCATTTTGCCCACTGTACAGTATGCCAATCACTGAAGTAAAAATTTTGGTAAAACAGAAACACATTATTCATGAGTATAAAGTATGAGGAGAGAAAGCACGCTCTGAAGCCAAAAAGTCATCCACTGGACACCCATTCACAAGTGAAGAATCAGTAGTTTCAACAAAAGCAGCCTTTAGAACCCTGAAAAGTAAACTAGGAGACTGTCATCAACATTATCCACATGTCAGATTGTTACCTACAGCAAAGGTAGTGAGAGACTAATAATATATTGCTCAGCTATGTGACCTCCAAAAGTATTAATTTTTAAAGTCAACTAAAAGCAAGTGAAGCTGGAAGTTTTGATCTTCCCTCAGTTTCATGCAGGGCCCAGACAGATTGAATTTGATGCTCACAAACCCTTGAAAGCCCCAAACAAAAATGTGACATACAATATCTTGCAGAATTCCAGCCCACCAAACCATAGCCTTAAGACATATGGGACTGGGGATGTACTTCAATGATAGTGTTTGCCTGGCATGCGTGAGGTCCCTGTTTCCAACCTCAATAACAACAACAACAACAACAACAAAAAAAAGGCAGGTAATCTGTGTTCATGGACTTCATTTCAAGGATTCAAGTTTGGCCTCTCATGAAGCCAGCAAGGGGCTACAGATGTGGCAAAGCTCTAGAGAAGTGGGCAGCCATCACTATGCTCCTGATGGGAGGAGGTGGCCTTAGCAAACATATTTCCTCTTTGTTCTCTGGCTCCATAAAGCCACCAGTGAGGTAGACCAGAGTGAATCTGGCCAGGAGCAAAAATATTCAAACCAGATGTGGTCCAGATCAATTTCATCCTTCAAAAAGGGTGTGTTCTAGGGCTGGGGATGTGGCTCAAGTGGTAGTGTGCTAGCCTAGCATGCATGAGGCATTGGTTCATTTCTCAGCACCACGTAAAAATAAAATAAATATATTGTGTCCACCTAAAACTAAAAACTAAATATTTTAAAAAGGGTGTGTTCCCATCAATGCAGATGGTGACAGCCAAACATGAGGGTCAACTCCCATCTAAAAGGAAATTTGTTCTCTGTTCTTAGCAAGTATGGGCTGTAACGCTGAGACCCTTGCAGCCTGCAACCCTGTCTCTATAGGCCCCAGTGCTAGCTTGTGTCCCCTGATACCACCAGGCTACTCTTCTGAAAAAGACACAACAGAACTGCAAACAGCCTAATAAGTAAGCATGGGAAGGGAGAGGGGCCAGGGTTGCTCTCAAACAAGGAGCATTAAAATTGAAGATAAAGGTCAAAGGAGGAGGCTGGCTGTACGTGGCCTCCTTGTAGGCAGTGCCTGGGTGTGATCCAACAGATCTGGGTCTGGGGTTTACCCTGGAAGGCTCAGAACCTCCTTAAGCCATAGCACCATGAGTTGGTGATGCATTTAGGGACTGACCAACACTGACCAAACTCACCAAAGACATGTAAAAGGCAGGTCCTGTTACCATAATTAACAACCTATCAAGCAAATGTCAGAAATGGAGTCTCGCAGGTTGAATTAAACACATCACCCATAGTACAATGTTGTTTGCCAATTTCTTCAAATTTAGATAGAGTACAATCTCTCCAATTGACCTAGTTCCCTACCACTCCCTAGTGGAGTTAACCCAGCCAACTTCATTTTCTGAAGGACTTTAAAGTGTGTGACCCTTGCATTAAGGTGTTATCACAGATGGGTTCCCTGGAAAAGCTGACTCTGAGATGGAGTTTACCATGTGGAATGTTTTCCAGAGAGTGCCCTAGGGAAGGAAAGAGGATTACGCAGGAGGAGAAGAGAACAGAAATACAGATGTGGCAAAGCTTTTGCTCACTTGATGGCAGACTCTGGAGTTCAAATGACCAGTCAGTTGTCCTATGCTGGGCCACAGGGAAGGCCTTCATACCTGGGCTTCAATGGATCATTGGGTCTGGGCAACCCCACTAAAGGTATAACCTTGGACAAGATATCTCTCATCACCTGAAGCAATCTCTAAAGAAAATGACAGCTGAAGAATGTTCTTTGTTGACAGAACTCCCAAGTAACACAAATTGTGTCCATCACAGGTATATTTCCCATGAACACTGCTTGCTAAATACAAATTCTTATTTTCTGATTCCTTTTTTATAGACCTCACCTACTCCTTACCTCAAATCAACTATAGTTCATTTGATTAGGTTTATAGCTTTCTTAAAATTGAAGTCACCAGTTCAAGGATACACACTGGCATCCTTAATTGGACTTTGGTGTTTCACAAGCCTCATTAGTACCCACTAGTAAAACCTTTCCAAGGACATGTCATGCCACATATGCAAGTAAATCAATTTATCATAAAATACCATGAATGAAATGGTGCTAATATCTATCAAGCATCTACAATGGACCAGACACTGCATGCACCTCCAGCTACTTATTTTATTCTTCCATTCAGCACATGTGTATGAGCTCCTGTGACATACCAGACAGAACATTAGGTGCTGAGCATAGAGCAGTGGCCAATGTAGACATCATACCTGCCCTCATTGAGCTTACCATCCAATAGGACCATTCTTGGGAACCAGAATCAAGGGGCCTCACCTTCCTGTTATCTAGGAATCACCACCATGGCTATGAACTACTCTGGTCATCTCTTTTCTCTCAGCATTTACTCCACACTGTTCTAAGCCTCCACTCTGCTACCCCTCCCCTATGTCTTTTTCAACAGTGCCCACTAGAACCCCAGTTCTAGGGATTGGTAAGTACCCCAATAGCCCATACAGAAAGCTCCCCTCAACACCTTCCTTCACTAAGACTAGTTTTTTCCTGGGAACCCCACTTATAGGTTCTCCTGCAAAACTGCTTCCCTCTCCAAATACTTCTGTGTCTGGAGATGGGCCAGGCCTCCTCTTTGCTCCCCACTGCACCTTCTAGACTATGGCTGCTGCATCTCTCAAGCACTCTCCTTCATTCAGTCATTCTTTCCACCTGCTAGCCTTACCAAAACCCAGGTCACTTCATCGTTTATATGGAAGATCTGTTCCACATCCCTGGTTTCTCATTCCTCTGGCTTCCTCACTTCTGATGATCACTTTTTCTGCTCCATTCACATACTTGCAGGGCCCTGAGTAGACCATTTTATGCCTCCGAACTCATGTATCACTGAAATCTTAACTTCTTCAACCCCTCACAACCTCTCAACCTCTCTTCCAACCTCTTTCCAACTCTCATTCAATGACTTCATGACACTGTTCAAATTTGTTGAGACTTTGGGTCCATCACAAAAGAAGAAATCCAAGTGTTTAATAAACACAAAAAAGGCGCTTAACCTCATCTATTGACAGAGAAATGAGGAGTGATAGAGGATAGAGCATGAGGAAAGAGTGTGAAGAAATTTTGGGGGTTGATGAATATGTTCATTATCTAGATTGTGGTTCATCCACCAGAATGGCAAATTTTTTTGTAGCTGTTGACAGACCTTTATTTTATTTATTTTATTTTTATGTGGTGCTGAGAATTGAACCTAGTGCCTTGCATATGCTAGGTAAGTGCTCTACCACTGAGCCACAACCCCAGCCTCAGAATGACTATTTTTAAAGTCTGATAATTACTAGCATTGAGGAAGATATAGAAAAACAGACACTCTCATGCATGGTAATCAAGTTGCTTAATCACTTGAACAAAAAAAAAAGTTTGTCCTTATCTTTAAAGTTGAAGATGCATGCAATAGTTTGGATCTTGAAAACCTCCCAAAGGCTCATATGTTGAAGGTGTGCTGTCTAGCCTGTGGCACTATTGGGAAGTGGTCAACCTTTAGGGGGTGGGACCTAGTGGAAGATGTTAAGTCATTGGGGGTGTGCCCTTAAAGGGGATATTGGAACACCAGCCCTTTCCTCTCTTTCTTTGCTTCCCAGCTACCATGAAGTAAACAGGCCTCCTCTACCATATGCATCCACTGTGATGTTGTGCCTCTCTACAGGCCCAAAAGCAATGGAGCTCAGTGACCATGGACTGAAACCTCTGAAACTATGAGCCAAAATAAATTTTCCTCCTGTTAATTATCTATCTCAGGTATTTTATTCACAGTGCTAGAATGCTGACTAACACAATATGGATCCTCAAGGATCCAGCAATTCTACTCCTAGGTATACATCCAAGAGAAATGTATATACAGCTACCAAAAGACATACAGGAGGTTCATAATAGTTCACACTAGAAAAACAATATTCCATCAAGAGTAGAACAGGGACTGGGGTTGTGGCTCAGTGGCAGAGAGCTTGCCTCGCACGTGTGATGCACTGGGTTTGATCCTCAGCACCACATAAAAATGAACAAATGAAATAAAGGCATTATGTCCATCTACAACTAAAAAATAGTTTTTAAAAAAAAGTAGAACAGATAGGCTGGATGTAGTGGCCTACAACTATAGTCTCAGGAATTCAAGACACTGAGGCAAGAGGATCCCTTGATTCCAGGAGTTTGTGGCCAACCTGGGCAAAATAGTAAGACCCCAACTCAAAATAAAAACAACAAAAAAGAGTAGAATGGACAAATTGTGGAGTACTATATAGAAATGACAATTAAAGTACAGCCATGCACAAAAACATGTATGAATCATGCAAATATAAAACTGAACAAGCCAGGCCTGGTGGCACACACCTGTAATCCCAGTGGCTCAGGAGGCTGAAGCAGAAGGATCACAAGTTCAAAGCCAGCCTTAGCAAAAGCAAGATGCTAAGCAACTCAGTGAGACCCTGTCTCTAAATAAAATACAAAATAGGGTTGGAGGGCTGGCATTGTAGCTCAGTGGTAGCATGCTCACCTTGCATGTGGAAGGCACTGGTTTTGATCCTCAGCAACACATAAAAAAAATTAAAATAAAGGTATTGTGTCCATCTACAATTAAAAAAAAATATTTAAAAAAATAGTGCTGGGGATGTGGCTCAGTGATCGAGTGCCCCTAAATTCAATCCCCGGTACCCCCCCCCAAAAAAAAAAACCTGAGCAAAAGAAGAGACACAAAGGAATACACACAGTGATTTCATTTAAATAAAGTTCAAAAACAAGCAAAACTGAGACTGAGGCTGTGGCTCAGAGGCAGAGCACTTGCCTAGCATGTGTGAGCCACTGGGTTTGAATCTCAGCACCACATAGAAACAAAATAAAGATATTATGTTCACCTAAAACTAAAAAAAAGAAATATTTTAAAAGACACATGGGAGCAATGTATACATATATGAAAACTACATGATACTCCATTAATATGTACAATTTTAATATTTTTATTTATCAGTCAAAAATAAATTTAAAAAATAACATGGGTCAGGGGCAGTGGTACACTCCTGTAATCCCAGTGGCTCAAGAGGCTGAGGAAGGAGGATTACAAGTTTAGAGCCAGCCTCAGCAATTTAGCAAGGCCCTAAGAAACTCAGCAAGACACTGTCTCAAAATAAAAGATAAAAAAGGGCTGGGGATGTGGCTCAGTGGTTGAGCTCTCCAAGGTTCAATCCCTGGTACCAAAAATTAAAAAAAAATAAAAAAAAAAAATAAAAAAATGACTTAGGGGGAATTTGGGGCCTGTTAGCAAAGTATTTTCTTTTACTTGTTTGTTTTTCTTTTTTCTTTTTCTTTTCTTTTTTTTTTTTTTTTTTTTTTTTGGTACCAAGGATTGAACTAAAGGGTGCTGAACCCATCCCCAGCCCTTTTTTATTTTTATTTTTTTCATTTTGAGACAGAGTCTTGCTAAGTTGCTTAAAGCCTCACTAATTTGCTGAGGCTGCTTTGAACTTGTGATCCTCTTACCTCAGCCCTCCAACAGGCCACTGGGATTATAGGTGTGTGTCACTGAACCTAGCTAAAGCTGTATTTTCTGACTTGTATGGTGGTCTTGCTGTTGTTCACTTGTCATTAGTTTTACAGGTGACATTGGCTTTAAGCACTTTTGGGTATACATATGACAATTAGAGAGTTTTCAGGGTTTTTTATTTTGTTTTGTGTGCTACTGGGGATTGAACCCAGGGCCTCGTGCCTGCTGGGCAAGCACTTCACCACTGAACTATACCCCCAGCCCACAATTAGACACGTTTTGAAAGATCCAGAATACAATTCTGAGTTACACCAAATTTCAGAGTAGACTGCAGAAAAGGTCGTCTCCTCAGAAAAGAGATAGGGAAGGGGCAGTCTGAGGCAGGCAGTCAACCACAAGATCAGGGTGTTAAGGAAACTCAGAGAAGACTTCTAAATTTCCAAGAGAATGGACAACAGTGTCAACCCTTATCCAACCCTGCTCTGTGGGACACATCAAAGCAAGGCCAAGAGTCACCGGCCTGTTTCTTCATAGCTGTGATAAGAATACTCTTGCACAACAGAAAAAAATGAGCAAAGGCACAATCAGGCAGGAAGAAATACTATCAGGAGGCAAACATATGGAAAAAATGTCTACTCTCCCTAATGAGTAAAGACATACCCAGTTTAAAAACTGAATGACCATTTTTTGCCAATTATAGTAGCAAAAATTAAGGGGAGGTGGAAGAAATTACAATATGTCAGGCTGGAAAGAGTACCAAATTGATGCATGGTTACTGGCTGCTAACACTCTGAATAAATACCGCCCCTTGAAAATAAAATCTGGCAATATGCACAAGGGAATTTTAAATTTTCATGCCATTTTACTCAGTAATCCTGCTCTGCAAATCTGTTCTAGGAAAATTATGCAGAAAAAAGAAAAGGCTATATGAACAGGTCTTGGAAGTGACTCTCAGATCTCTCTTCAGCCCTATCCACTGCCCTGAGCTGCTGATCTATGTATACAGCAGTTTACCTGTCATCAAAACTTGGATGTCCTGTAGGCCACTCAGGTTTCACATATAGAAGCATAATCACCAATTCCCCTGTCCCTCTCAAACCTACTCTTTCTGAATAATCACCATCCTAATAAATAGCCCCAGCATCCATGCACCTTCTGAAGTTCAAAATTAGGAATCATTCCTGAATCCTCCCTTTAGCTAATTTCCACTTCCAACTCCTCAGCCCATCATTCAGTTGGTTCAGTATTCAAAATGACCAAAGGCATCCACCCCACTTCTCCTCTCCTCTGTGAATGCAGCCCTAGCCCACATCACACCATCCCCCTGTCTGAATCGCTGCAGTAATCTCCTGCCCTCCTTCTTGCATCATTCTCAGCAATACCCCACACAGCAGCCAGAAGTGTTTTGTTTTGTACTCAAATCCTGGTCCTGAAACTCACTAGCTGTGTGATCTTTGGCAAGTTAATTTGTTTCCCTGAGCTTCCCTTTCTCCATAACACAAGTAACCAAGACTTCAGAGGTGGTTCCATTAAACTAGATAAAGTAATGTGCTTAGTATAATACGTGTCTCAAAGCATCACACAATAACTGGGATGGTTTAAAGCCCTGAGGCTGCATGAGTTCATCTGGGGAATGTAAATACAGAAGAGAGCTCAGCATGAACCCTGGGCTTGGCCAAGGGTTAGACATCAGAGAGAGAAAGAGCAAGCAAGAAAAGAAACTGAGTTGTGAACTGCCACAAGAAAGGTTCTAAACTATGCCGTTCCCAAGTATCTTTGATCATAGAATCTTTTTGTCATGGTGCAATTTGTGCTCAGCAAAACACACTAAAGAAAATGCTGACTTATGTTACTGAAAGTGGAAAAGAAAGCTACAAAATGGTATGCAAATTATGACTGCAACCATATTGGACCATGTGCAGAAGATGCTTGGCACAAGAGCCCAGTAAACATTTGTTAAATGAATTAATGAATGAAAAGTAATATACATATGGACAGCCATTCTGAGGGAATAAACAAAAATAACAGTAGTTGTTAGTAGTGAGATAAGATTAGAGGTAGTTTTTCCAAATTTCCTGCAATGTTTTGTCTTTTTCTAATGGGTTTTGCCAATCTCTTGCATCCGTCTGTCTCAGCTTGCACTCAACTGTTCCCAGACTCCCCATAGGAATTCACTCTGCCTGTTCTTTCATGCTTGTTTTGAAATCCTTGACAATGTTCCTGGCCTGTTTAATTTTAATCCCTTCAAATTCATCAACAAATACTTACTGAGTCAACTCCAGCCTATAGAAGCTGGAGAGATGATTAATATATGAGCCCCCTGCTCTCAAGTTGCTCACATTCTAAGGGGAGATGAGTCTAGAAACCTTACACAAACTTCACTTCCCTTCTGTCCCTCTTATTCAGACAACCCCAGGGCTTTGACCTTTGTTTGTTTATACATCCTGTTTCTGCTCAGTTTCCTTCAGCTTCCAGATTTCTAGCCCAACTCCTCCAACTAACCTGTTCAGATATTTAGTTAGGGTAAATAATCTCTACCAGCAAATTTCTGGAATTAAAAGTTATAGTGGCTGGGCTCAGTCTGTGGCTCAGTGGTAGAGTGCTTGCCTAGCATCTGTGAGGCACTGGGTTTAATCCTCAGCACCACATATAAATGGATAAATAAAGGTCCATCAACACTAAGAAAAATATTTTTTACAAGTTACAGTGGAATGTCCAGAACAAAGATGATTTCTTTGAGTCCTCATGTGTCTTTATGGACATTGATTCATTACTGTTAGTTGTATCTCTGTATGTATGCACACACACACGATTTTTGCTTCTTGTTTTTTGGAAGAGCTCCTAGGGGTTTTCATAGGTTTTGCTGGAGGGAGCCACCTTACACTGTTACACACCCCACCATCTATTAGGCCATCAGCTTGCATTATGGCAGTGGAAACATCCTGCCAAAAAAGAAAAAATGCTGGCTCGTGCAAACATAATCATTATTTATGTTTGTTGACAGTATACCATGTGTCAAGCATTGTTCTAGAATGCCCTATTCCAATTAATCTGCTTAATTCTCCCAAAAATTCTCTGAGGAAGACACTAGTATTATTCCTGTTTTATAGATGAGACCCAGAAATATTAACATCATTTTAATTGTTACAGCTAGGAGGTGGCAAAACATCAGATTCATACCAGACACCTAGACTCCAGTGCCACCCTCACTATACTCAACTAAAAACTTATATATACAGATACAACCAACATTACTTTTTGTATTGTTTTAAGTCAGATAGCTTTGATTACCTGAGTCATGCAACCTCTTAGAGCAGGCCTAGCATAATTTCATACCATTATATTTGAAGGGGCAACTCTTTGAGACATAAAAATGATCCATTAGACAAAGTAAACTTCATATTCTTTTTTTTGGGGGGGGTGCTGGAGATTGAACCCAGGGCCTCCCACATAGTATCAAGCATTCTACCAATAACCTGCATCTTCAGCCATTTTAATTTTTTTTTTTTTTGAGATAGGGTCCCACTAATTGGCTGAGGCTGGCCTAAAATTTGCCATCCTCCTGCACCACCTGAATATGAAGCCAGGTGGGCACCACCACATAGGAGTGCACCACCACATTTGGCTTCATATTCATATTAATTTTGGAGAAAGAATTTTGTTGAGGTTACAAAAGAGTCTACTGTTGTGTTAAAAAAAAAAAAAAGTCACTGTCTTGATAGCCCACTACCATGGTTCATGCTTATAATCCCAGCTACTCAAGAGGGAGGCAGGATGATCACAAACGCAAAGTCAGTCTGGGAAACTTATCAAGACCCTGTATCAAAATAAAATTTAATAAAAGGGTTAGGGATGTATCTCAGTGATAAAGTGCTTGCTTAGTATGTGTGTTTGATCCCCACTAACACACACACACACACACACACAGTTACTATCTTAAAATAATCTAGGGCTGGGGATGTGGCTCAAGCGGTAGCGCACTCGCCTGGCATGCGTGCAGCCCGGGTTCGATCCTCAGCACCGCATACAAACAAAGATGTTGTGTCCGCCAAAAACTAAAAAATAAATATTAAAAAACTCTCTCTCTCTCTCTCTCTCTCTTTTTAAAAAAAAACAATAATCTAGATACAATCCTGGTCTTGAAGGAGCATAGAAATGTTCACAGATTTATTATCTAGAATAAATCCCCCAAAGTTCTGTAACTAATTCACTTCACTTCGGAATACCATTTCAGCAGAGCAACTACTACCACACTGGCACCTTGCCATGGCACTGTTCCCTATAAAGCCAATTCAGTATCAGGTCACAGGCCTTGGATAGAATCCAAGAGGTTCATTTCTTAAATTGTCAGAGCCTGTTGCTAGCTGATATCTTCCTTTCCTGAGGCAACCCTGTGGCCTGGTTACAGAGAAAAGTTTTATAGGAAGATCTTGTTCTATTGTTAGCTAATTGAGTAATCAAGATAACTCCTTCAAGAACATCTTAGGATTGGCACTATGGCTCAAGCCTCTAATCCTAGCAACTCAGGAGGCTGAGACAGGAAGATTGCAAGTTCGAGGTTAGCCTCAGCAACTTAACAAGGCCCCATCTCAAAATACAAGAAAAAGGGCTGAGGATATAGCTCAGGGGTAGAACACTTGCCTAGTATGTGGGGGGCCCTGGTTCAATCCCCAATATGACAAAAAAAAGCATAGTAGGAATAACAGGTTGTTAGAAAAACAGGTATGGTCAGTGGAAGGCTGGTCTCTCCTGAAGGAAGTTTGAAGATTACTATCAAAATTCAAAATGCACATATCCTTTGCCCCAGCTGTTGCATTTTTAGAAATTTATCCTAAACACATCTCATATTTGTGCAAATATATGTTAAAGACGTTCATTACATCACTATTTGTCACAGCAAGAAATTAGAAATAATATCTAAGTTAAACCAATAGGAAATGAATTAGATAAATGACACATCCATACAATGGAATTCTATGCAGCCTTTTAAAAATGAAAGAACATTCATATAATGCAATACTGAGCAATTTTTAGGAGAGACTACTGCATTGTAGTCCATTTTGTGTTGCTATAACAAAATACCAGAAACTGCATTATTTAATAATAACAGAAATTTATTTCCTCACAGTTCCAGAAGCTAGGATCAAGATCAAGGTGTCAGCACCTATTGGGGGCCTTCTTGCTGCATTGCCCCACATGGAAGGGCAAAGAGAAGGGAAGGGAGATAGGGAGGGGGGAGGAAGGAAGGAGAGAGAGACACACACACAGACACACACACATAGAGAAACAAAGAGAGAGAGAGAGAGAGAGAGAGAGAGAAGGGGATAGGGAGAGAGAGGGAGGGAGGGAAGGAGGTAGAGAGAGAGACGTTGAACCTGTCCTATAAGGAACACTCTCCCATAGTAACAAACTCCTATGATAAACAGCATTAATCCATTCGTGATGGTGGAGGCTTATTGACTTGATCACCTCTTAAAGGTTCCACATTTTTTTTTGGTACTGGAGATTGAACCCAGGGGTACTTTACCACAAACTATATCCCCGATCATTTTTTAAATTTTATTTTGATATAGGATCTCACTAGTTTTCTAAGGCTGGCCTTGAATTTACAAACTTCCTGCCTCAGCCTCCTTGGGCTCTGGGATTACAGGCATACACCACCATGCCTGGCAAGGTCCCACTTCTTAATATTGTTACAATGGCAATTAAATTTCAATACCAGTTTGGGAGGGGCATTCAAACCAGAGCATGCTGGGATTAACAAAAGAAGCTAGAGGACCTATGATATGTTTCAATTTACATGAAGTTTGGAACTTCCTTTTCCAGCCAAGATGGCATAATAGGAACCAGATTCATCTTCCTGCCTAAAACTACAATAGAATATGTAAAAAATAGAATATACTTTTTGGTACCAGCTATTGAATCCAGGGCCCCTTAATTACTTAGGCACATCCCAGCCCCTTTTGTATTTTTTTTTTAAAGAGAGAGTGAGAGAGGGAGAGAAAGATTTTTTTAATATTTTAGTTATCGGCGGACACAACATCTTTGTTAGTATGTGGTGCTGAGGATCGAACCCAGGCCGCACGCATGCCAGGCGAGCGCGCTACCACTTGAGCCACATTCCCAGCCCCCTTTTGTATTGTTTAAATCTTTTAGTTGTAGAAGGATACAGTAACTTTATTTCATTTATTTATTTTTATGTGGTCCTGAGGATAGAACCCAGGGCCTCACATGTGCTAGGTGAGTGCTCTGCCGCTGAGCCACAACCCTAGCCCCGGCTTTTGTATTTTATTTAGAGACAGGGCCTTGCTAAGTTGCTGGGGCTGGCTTTGAACTTACAATCCTCCTGCCTCAGCCTCCCGAGCCAATGAGATTACAGGCATGAATATGGTTTTCAAGACACTGGCTATTAGAAAAAGAAGTATGGTGACCTGTGAGAGACAGGAAACATACCAGATGAGCCCTACAATTGCTTCAGCTTACTACTGTGAGAGTTTCCAGGCCATGGCACAGGGAGGGGAAACCTAGTTGGGGTCCAGTGAACTCTCTGAGTTGAGTAAATATAGCTGAGAGTCCAGGGAGACCATGGTAGTTCGACTTAGAAAGTGTCCCAGAAAGATGATTGCTGCACAGAGTGAAGCCCAGAGATTTGAAGAGGGTATTCCTCAAATATTCAAATGAGTACTGATCAAATTGAAGGAAACTGCCAGAAAGGGGAAAGAGGAATGATTGCTGGAACTCATATTCAGCTTGAAAATATTTCATGTCTCTACCAGAAAGAGTTAAAAACACAAGTGGAATTGATTAGAGTCTTCAGAAGGTTACTGCCTCTATAGTGGAGTCAATTTAATTTTCCACTAAAGGACATTCTAGGTCCTACTTAACAAAGCTTAAAAATAAGCCTCAGAACCTGGGTGTAGCTTAGTGGTAGAGAGCTTGCCTAGCATACACAAAGCCCCCAGATTCCATTACCAGCACTGGAGAAAAAAGCCTCAAAGGAATCACTGTTTCCAAGCAACTTAACTACATCTGAGAACAATGCTCAAAAATCTTTATAAAGGAATACAAAAATCTAACATGCACAACATAAAACTCAGTGTCTGGCATCCAAGAGACTATTAAGATTGTGTTAGGCAGAACTCAAAAATGGTTCCCCAAGACTTGCTGCCTTAATTCCAAAGACTGTGAATGTGATCTGATGATATGTCTACAATTATGTTAAGTTACATGGCAAAAGTGAATGTGGGGAATGTAATTAAGTTCACTAATCAGTTAATTTTGAGTTAATATAAAGAGATTATCCTTGTGGGCTCAATCTTATCACATTGAAACCTTAAAAGCAGAGTTTTCTCTAGCTAGTACTAAGAAGAATTTAAGATTTTGATTGTGAGTATGATTCAACATACCATATGTATGTGAATATATGTATACCTATATGTATGTGCACACACAAACACAAAAAAGAAATGAGAAGAGAATCTAAACAGTATATTACAAGAGGTTGCAGTTTAGCTCAGTGGTCAAAAACTTACATAGTTCAATTCTCATCACCACAAAAAATAAAATGAAAATTAAAAAACAAAAACTAGGGCAGTTGGTAGAGTGCTTGCCTTGCCTACACAAGGCCCTGGGTTCAATCCCAAGCACCACAAAAAAAAACTATATTATGAAAATGTGACAGGATTAATTTATCAAGAAGACATAGTACTTCCAAATGTGCATGGACCAAACAATAAATGTAAAATATGTGAAACAAGAACTGAAAGGAGTAACGGACAAATCACTAGTTGGAGACTTCAACAGCCTTCTTTCAACAATTGATGAAAATTCTAGATAGAAAATCAGTAAGTGTATAGAAGTAATTACCAATACCATCAACCAACAGGACCTAATCAATATTTCTAGGGCACACTACCTAACAACAACAGGATACACATTCTTTTTAAATTTGCACAGATTATTCACTAAGATAAACCCATATCCTAGGTCATAGAACAAATCATAATAAATTTAAAATAACTGAAATCACACTGTAGGTCTTTTCTAACCACAGTGGAATCAAATTAGAAATCAATAATAGAAAGATAACAAAAAATTGTCAAATACTTGGATACTAACTAACATACTTCTAATTAATTCATGGATGAGATAGGAAGTCTCAATGGACAGAAAGCAAATACTAAACCAAATGAAAATACAAAATCAAAATTTATAAGTCACAGCTAAGCAGTAGTGAGAGGGAAATATAGAGAACTAAAATGCTTATATTAGAAAAAATGAGCTGGGCATTGCAGCGCAAGGCAATCATGACTCCTCAGGAGGCTGAGGTAGGAGGATTGAAAGTTTGAAGCCAGTCTGGGTAATTTAGTGAAACCTTTCTTAAAACAAAACAAAATAGAAGGATTGAGGATGTAACTTGGTGGTAGAGTGCTTTTTTCCCACAATACCAATACCGGGGGCGGGGGGAGGAAGAGAAAAAGGAAGAAAAAAAAAGAAAAAAGAAAAGATCTCAAATCAATAACATAACCTCCTGTCTCAAGAACCTAAGTTAAAAGAGCAAAACTGAGGGAAAAGAATAATAAAGATAAGAGAAGAAATCAATGGAATCTGAAACAGATAAACAATAGAAAGTCAACAAAATGATTGATGAAATTGACAAACTTATAGCCAGACTAGAAAAAATAATAGATAACTCAAATTAACAGTATCGGGAAAGATATGAAAATTAGCACCACAGGTCATGCCGACATCAAAATACATATAAATTTGACATTTATAAAATGGACAAGTTTTTCTTAATAAAATTGTAATTTAAAACTCTTTCAAAGGTAACATCCAAATCCTACTGGTTTCACTGGTGAATTCTACCAAATGTCTAAAAGAATTAATACCACTTGTACATAATCTCTTCTAGAAAGTAGAAGACAGTTCCAAAAATGTATTTTACAAAATTATAATTTATCAAATTTATTATATGGAAATAAAGTAAATAAGACAATAAAAAAACGAAAGTAGAAGACAGAACAATTCCCAACTGATTTTGAGGTCCTGATACCAAAATCAGAAAACGAAAGTGCAAAAATGAAACTATGAATCAATATTCCACAAAATAGATGCAAAATTCCTCAGCAAAATATCAGTAATAGAATTTAGCACTAAAGTTTTATTTCAGGGATGCCAGGCTGGTTCCGTATGTGAAAACCAAAGAAGTTTGCCATGTTAACAGGCTAAAGTAAAATATAATAAACTTATCAATCTATGAAAAAGGGACATTTGACAGAATTCAATGCTAATTCATGCTTTTAAAATCCTCCAGAAAACTGAGAATAGAGAGGAGGACTTCCCTTAATTTGATAATGAACATCTTAAAAAAAAAAAAAAAAAAACCTGAGAACATACATCATACTTAATGGTCAAAGCCTAAATGCTTTCCACCTAATAGAACTGGAAGTCCTACACACTGTGAGAAATAAAAAGCATATAGCACCCAGCATGGTGCTGCACACCTGTAATCCCACCTACTAGGAAGGCTTAGGCAGAAGAATCACAAGTTCAAGGCCAACCTGCGTGACTTAGAGAGATCCTGTCTCAAAATTAAATAAAAAGGACTGTGATGTACAGCATTTACCTAACATGCATAAGGCCCTGGGTTCAATCCCCAGTACCAAGATTGACAGATGATAGATAGATAGATAGATAGATAGATAGATAGATAGATAGATAACTTGAAGATGACTTGATGATCTATGTAGAAAATCACAAGGAATCTAAAACAAAGAACAAACAAACAAACAAAAAACATCTGAGAACTAAAAAGTTCAGCCAAGTCACAGTGAAACTCTGCATCATGCAAAAACACAAGAATGGGATCCTAATTAGAATACATTATTCTCCAAGTATGTATAATATATCAAGATACACTCTACTGTTACCTATATCTAAAAAGACCAAATAAAAATAAAATTAAAAAGGAAGCTTTTAAAAAAAATGGTCAACATACAAAACTCAATTTTTACATATATTACCAATGAACATGTGAAAAAAACAAAATTAAAACCACAATATCATTAACAACACTCTAAGAAAATATTTAGGAATAGTGGCTGCGGTGTCGTTCAGCGGTAGAGCACTTGCCTTGCACATGCGAGACCCTGGGTTTGATCCTCAGCACCACATAAAAATATATGAATAAAATAAAGGTATTGTGTCCAACTACAACTAAAAAATATTTTTTAAAAAGAAAATATTTAGGAATAAATCTAACAAAACTTGTACAGGATTTTTATGCTGAAACTGCAATATTTTTTAATATTTATTTTTTAGTTATATTTGGACACAATGTCTTCATTTTACTTTTCGTGGTGCTGAGGATCAAACCCAGAGCCTCACACATGCCAGGCGAGCACTCTACCACTAAGCCACAACCCAGCCCTGAAACTCCAAGATTTTGATGAAAGAATTCAAAGACCTGACCACATAGAGAGACATACTATTTTCATGTATCAGAGGATTCAATATAGTAATGATGTCAATTCTCCCTGAAATGCCTTGCATGTTTAATAGTCCAATCAGAATTCCAGTGAACTTTTTTTTTCTGTAGATACAACAAGATTATTCTAAAATGCATACAGAAAGGTAAAAGGAAACGAAATAGCTAAAATTATTTTGAAAAACAAGAAGAAAGAGGGCTGGCCATAGTAGTGCATGACTGTAATCCCAGCAACACATCCTCCTACCTCCTCAGGTAGGAGGATGGCAAGTTTGAGTTCAGCATCAGCAATTTATCAAAACCCTGTCTCAAAAAAAAAAAAAAAAAAAAGAAAAAAGAAAAAAGAAAAAAAGAAAAGAAAGAAAAGAAAAGAAAAGAAAAAGAAAAAGAAAAATAAGAAGGACTTGGAATGTAGCTCAGTGGTAAAGTGTCCCTGGGCTAAAATCCCTAGTACCAAGAAAAAAATAAAAACACTCTATGACATTTTGTAATATTAGTTGGAAGGGTGGACACATAGACACATAAGTCAGTGGACCAGAATACAGAGTCCAGAATAGACTCACACAAGTAGAGTCCAGTGATATTCAACAAAAATACAAAAGCAATTTAATGAAGGATAGCTTTTTCAACAAATGATGCTGTAGCAGGCAAAAATATCAACTTTGATCCAAAACTCGCACCTTATACAAAAATTAACTTGAATCATAGACTTAAATGTAGAATGTAAAGCTAAAAATTTTACAAGAAAATATAGAAGGAAATCTTCAGAACTAAGGCTTAATAAAGAGTTCTTAGATGTAATGCCACAAAATAATTTTCTCTTAATATCCAGGCTTTGAGGAGGAAAAGACAAGCCTGGATATTAAGAGAAAATATGTGCAAATCACACATCTGACAAAGGACTTGCGTCTAGAGTATATAAAGAGCTCTTGGAATTCAACAGTTTTTTTTTTAAAGCACAATTTAGAGAATGGCCAAAAGACATGACATTTGTTTCATAGAAGAGGATATCCTGATGAAAAATAAATGTGAAAAAAATATTCAACATCATTAGTAACTTGGGAAATGCAAATTAAATTCATATTAAGGTATCACTACAAACCTATCCAAATGCTTAAATTTAAGAACGGGGCTAGGAGCCAGGCACTGTGGCACAAGCCTGCAATTCCAGTGACTCAGGAAGCTGAGGCAGGAGAACTGCAAGTTTGAGGTCAGCCTTAGCAAATTAGTGAGACCCTGTGTCAAAATTAAAAATAAATAGATAAATAAAAGGTCTCGGGATGTAGCTCAGTGGTAAAGCACCCCTGGGTTCAATCCCTGTACAGAAAATACTGGGCTGGGGCATATTTCAGTGGTTTACCACTTTCCTGGTATGTGCCAGGCATGGTTCCATTCTCAGCACTGCAGAAAATAAAAAATAAAATAAAATAAAAAATAAGCTAAGTGCAGTGGGACATGCCTGTAATTACAGCTACTCAGGAGGCTGAAGAAGGAGTACTGCAAGTTTGAGGCCAGCCTTGGCAGCACAGCAAGACCCAAAATAAAAACTAAGAAGGGATAGGTCATGTATTTCAATAGTAGACTGTTCCTAGGTTTAATCCATGGTAACACAGAAAGTAAAAATAATTTTTAAAGACTTATAAAACAAAATTCTGGCAAGTAGGTGAAGAAACTGGATTATTCATACATCTCTGTTGGGAATGTGAAATGGTATAATGACTGTAAGTATAACAGGCTTTTTAAAATGTATGCAATTCCATACATTCCAGCAACTGGTCTCTTGGGAAATGAACCCAAAGAAACGAAAACTTTTGTCCATACCAAAACTTGTTTGACTTTGTTTGCAATAACTCAAAACTAGAAACAACTCAAAAGGCTTTTAATAAGTGAATGGTTACACAAACTATGGTACATACATGTCTTGGAATACTACTTAGCAAAATGAGAAAAAAAATGAACTGATATACATAACAACTGGAATGATTCTCCAGATGATTATGCTGAATTAACAGAGTCAATTCCAAAATATTACATGCTGTGTGATTTCATAACAGTTTTGAAATGTTATGTCAAACTTACAATGATGGAAAACAAATTAATGGTTTTCCCAAATAAAGGAGAGAAGGATGAAGGCAGGGTGGTGCTATAGGTATAAAAGAATGACATGAAGGTAAATGGAATTATTCTGTATTTTGACTGTGGTGGAGGTCACCCAGATTTTCCATATGGTATGCAGAGAATTAAATATATACACACACATTTGAGTGCATGCAAAACTGATAATATGTATATCACTGCTGTCAATTCCTTATTTGTGATACCATACTATTGTTTTCTGAGTTGTAATCATTGAATGGAACTGGATATAGAGTACATATGAACTCTGTATCATTTCTCACAACTTCATATGAATCTATAATTATCTCAAAATAAGATGTTTTACTTTTATATTTATTTATTTACATACTTATTTTTTGTGGTACTGGGGATTGAACCTAGGTGCACTCTACCACTGAGCTATATCCTCAGCCCTTTATTTACTTTGACACAGGTTCTCATTAATTTATTGAGGCTGGCCTTGAACTTGAGATCCTTTTGCTACAGCCTCCCAAGTTGCTGGAATTACAGGTGTGCACCACCACACCTGACTCAAAATAAAATGTTTTTTTAAAAAACGTAATTAGAAAATGGGCAAAGGATGTGATGAAACATTTCACCAAAGTTATCTACAGATGGCAAATAAACATATAAAAATATGTTTGACATCATTTGACATTAGAGAAATTAAAATTTAGAACATAAAAAAACTCACCACCTACCTCTTAAAACATCAGAAATGAAAAACAATGATACTACAATGATACTACACAATGCTGATGCAAATTAGAGAAATAAATCACTCACAAATTCTGGTGGGAGCATAGAATGTTGTAATCACTCTGGAAAATAATTTGGCTTTTTTTTTAATATTGGGGATTGAACACAGGGGCACTTAACCACTTAGCCACATCCCCAAATGTATATATGTGTGTGTGTGTGCACACACGCATATATATGTGTGTATATGTGTATATATAATTACATGTATATGTATATATGTGTATATGCATACGTATATATGTATGTGTGTGTGTGTGTGTGTGTGTGTGTGTGTGTGTATATATATATATATATATATATATATATATACATATATATATATAAAATTTTGGGACAGGGTCTCACTAAGTTGCTGAGGCTGGCTTTGAACTCCCAATCCTTCTTCCTCAGCAGTGCCCTTCCCCAAGCCACTGGGATCACAGGTGTGTGCCAAAACGCCCAGCTAATTTGGCATTTTCTCTAAAAACTAACCATATACATCTTTTAGGTATTTTTTTTCCTGTTATGTGTGCAGGGAGTATAAAACAAAATATCAAAAATTTAAAATAATAAAAATTATACATGCCAGACATGATGGCGCACATCTGTAATCCCAACAATTTAGGAGGCTGAGACAGGTGGATCACAAGTTCAAAGCCAGCTTCAGCAACTTACCAAAGCCCTAAGCAACTTGGTGAGACCCTGTCTCAAAATAAAAATAAAATAAGAAGAAGAAGAAAAAGAAGAAGAAGAAGAAGAAGAAGAAGAAGAAGAAGAAGAAGAAGAAGAAGAAGAAGAAGAAGAAGGGCTGAGGATGTGGCTCAGTGGTTAAGAGCCCCAGGGCTCAATCCTAGTACCAAAAAAAAAAAAAAAAAAAAGGGTGGGGAAGTATTCCAAGTAGAGAGAGAGATTTTTTATTTTTGCCTTTTCAGTACTAGAGATTAAACCCAGGGCCTCATGTATGCTAGCCAAGTGCTTTACTACTGAATCACATTTCCAGCACAGAAGATCTTAAGAGAGGGCCTATAAGGCAGGAGTTGTGGCTCAGAGGTAGAGCACTTGCCTAGCATGCATGAGGCACTGAGTTCGATCCTCAGCACCACATAAAAATAAAATAAAGAGATATTGTGTCCACTTATAACTAAAAAATAAATATAAAAAATAGGCTCACTGAGGTTGTATATATGATGACATTTACCAACAATTAAAAAAAAAGAGAGGGTTTATAAATGGTGACTTTATGGTTAGATCCCAGAGGATCTATCAAGCCATCAGGCTGCAGATGTTAGTAGAGCAGCCCTGGGTTCAATCCCCCTTGTGGGAGTTTGGAAGAAGCCCTTGGGTCTCCAGGTTAAGGAGTGGGATACTATCCTATCCTATCAGATAACAGGAAATCATTGAAGGGTCTTAATAGGGTGAGTAATAGTGTAAGCTCTGTTTCTTGGAGCTCTTTTTTTTTTTTTTTTTTCGGTTATTGTAGATGGACACAATGCATTCATTTTATTTATTTATTTTTATGTAGTGCTAAAGATTGAACCCAGTACCTCATATGCTAGGCAAGTGCTCCACCACTAAGCCACAAACCCAGCCTCTTAGAGTTCTCTTTCAGATACCACACAGGATAGTTTAAAAGAGAAGTGAGACTGATGTAGAGTTTTCAACGCAGAGGTTGTTTCAATCATCCTGAGAATATGCAGAAAAGGCTGTGGCAGTGGGGCAGAAGACAGGGGACAGGTGCCAGAGACGACTGGTAAATTTTAGTTAACATTACAACTAATGAAGTATTAGAGAATAGAATGTACTAATATTTATAACTTCCTTTGCAATGCTACAGGAACAAGATGGATTGATGGGTGGATATGTAATAAAGTAAATCTAGCATGTTCACTGTTCTTCATAAAATGATGGGGGTCAGGGCAGTCAGGTGCTATGGCTACTTAGGATGCCAAGGTGAGAGGATGGTTTAAGTCCAGGAGCCCAGGAGTTTAGGGTCAGCCTTGGCAATATAGGGAGATCTTGTCTCAAAAAAAATGGAAATAAAGAGAGGATTTAGGGGAGAAAAAGAGAAGAGCTATTAAGGAGGCAGAATTTATTAGACATGGAAAATAGTTCCAGAAGGTGAGGATATAGAAAACCTTTCCTAACAAGCTCCTTGCTACTTCAGCTACTGTGCTGCAGCTGCTCACTGCTCCCCATTTATGCTGGGTTCCTTTCTTTGTGCTTTTATGATATGGAAGGTCCAGCACAGCAGGCAGAGGTAGGCACATTCCAGGTTACTCATAACCCACACATTGATGCATAATCGAAAAGCTAATTTATTTTATGTCCCATGCTGGGGACAAAATTTGACCCTTGGGGCCTCTTGACCAGAGTGTCTACTGCAGACCTCACAGTCCCTGGATAGCTGACATGGTGAACAAGCACTTAGAACAAAGGGTACTGGGTGTACTTAGATTTTATTTATAAGATGACAAAGCCTGGAACAGTGTAGCATTCTGGAGAGGGTACCAGCTTAGAAGTCACAAAGACCTGAATGAAGAACCCAAACCTGATTGTAGTTAGCTGTGAAAACTTGGGCACATTTCTTAGACTTCTCTGAGTCTTTAGCTCTAAAATGTCAATAGTGGTATTTTGCAAATAAGGCTATTGTGAAAAGTTAAGAAGATCAGGTAGGAGGTGTAACTCACTGAGAGGGTGTCTGCTTAGCATTCGTGAAGCTGTAGATTCTATCCCTAGCATGGAATGCACGTGTGTGAAAGTGCGGGGGTATGTGTGCGGGGGGTATGTGTGCGGGGGCATGCGTGCATGCGTGCACACACACACACACACACACACACACACACACACACACCCCTACATGCAGGGAAAGCTACTGGCTCATAGTATATATGCTATTTCTGTTGGTTGTTTTCTACTGTCATAAATGAACACAGCCTCTGGAAAAAAAAATCCACCTTCTTAGATACTGTAATAGACATGTCTTCCAGAAACTGTCGTTCTTTTGCTTAGATGAAACTGGGCAAACATGGATGGATTCTTCCTCTCTGAAGCCCTTTTTGAAAAACCAGTTACTCCAAAGCCTCATTACCTCATGTCAGAGATGTGACAATAACACCAAATGGGCTAGAAAATCTTCAGCCACTGATTGTACTCAGAGAGACACATCAGTTCTATCAGCAATATACCTACATCTGTTTGCCATAATGAGTAGCTACTTTTTTAAGTGGCTGACCTTGTCCACCATGTTCTTATTTTTCTCCTGGTTTCAATTTCTCAAGGTGACCTTTTTCTTCCCTTCTTCCCAGAGTCTGGAACCCACAGCTCTCTATGTATTGACCACCTATGAATGGAATCAACTAGATCTCTCTGTTTTATTGCTTCAAGCTTTCCCTTTCAGAATAAGATCTGCTTGTATCTCAAATAGGAAAGAAACTGTAGTCCTTTGATTTGGGAGCAAGTGGGGTTGGGCAGTGAGTCTGAGCCAAGGTTTGTGAACCTCTGTTCTGGGAAGAGGGCTGCCAGCTTTCCTTCCTGATTTTTCCTTGTTTAAGTAATGCGTGGAAGCCTCAGTTTGAGGAGATAATTAGTAGAAAATACAACTGGCAGCCATTACTGGCTCTGAGTCACTTGCACACTCCAGCAGATGTTACCATGGTTTCAAGGCTGAATCTTCCTCCTCTCTGCTCCCCCTGCTCTCTCCTTAGTTAATTTGTCACTCTGCTTCACAGACTCCTCCACAGTCTGCCTCCACAGACTGGTGCAGACTTAACCCTATACTGAAGCCGGCTTTTTTTGTTGTTGTTTATAAATATTATTAACATTTAATAACTTTTTTCTTGAAGAAAATAATACATACCAAAACAATATAGCAGAATATAAACAGAAGAAAATGAAAGTTAGACATAAACTGATATCCCAAAACACTGAAAATTTTATGATGTTCTCTGCCCCGTTTTTTGTGATGCATATTGCATGGTTGAGATCATACATTAAAGTCTTAAAGTGTTTTTTACTTTGAACACCAGAAGACCTACCCTCATCTTTTTCTTCTTGGGTCTGATGGCCTTCAGGCATTGCTTTGGGCAAATTCAGCCATGTACACAGGCTCACTTATCATAATTGTTGCTGTTATTGTCTGCTGGAATGCATGGAACTTTCACAAGCATTTGCCTGTCATATCAGCTATTTACGCTGGCTCTTCATTGGGATATGAACTCTGGTTTTCTTCATTCCTACTTCCTAACTGCCATAGCCACTGGTCACAGGAAAGGCTCTGAAAGGAAAGCAAGGCACAGGGAGATGGGAGATCAAGAAATGAAAGATGGAGACCAGGCAGAGATATACACGAGAGTTTATTTGTCAGAGCTGACAAATAAAGGCACCTCTCTACATAGATGGAGAGAGAGGCAAAACAGGCTTGGGGGTTGGGACTTTTATGGGGCAGGCTCAGGGATTAGAGCCGAATCTGGCAGGTCCTAAAGGAGGCAGTTAAGGGTGAGGTTGGTATGAGGGAGTGGTGATACATCCTTGGGTGCGAAAGCAAAATTTTTCTTAAAATGGCTGCTGTCACTTAAGATGGCTGTCCGGATGCTAAGCAAGGATCTTTCAGGCTCTTCCCAATGAAACACCAGAAGGAAAAGAGTCTCCTGGACATAAACATGAGGTCATATTTTCATTGTAAAACTCCAAACCTCATCTCTTTCCTGACTAGAAAATCAATACATGGGCAAGATATATCTCAGGTATGGGAAGCAATGATCCCCTCAGCACTGGTTACATTCTTCACAGTTACTCACTCCCAGTCCAAAACAAGGAGTGTCCAAGATATGTCCTGAAGTCACAGCAGTGCAACATAAGGGAGCTCTTTGTTATGTCTGATTTGTGTGGATACATTATCAAAAATATCTGACACCCTTATTTGGCCATTAGGCATCTCTAAGTCCAGCAAAGACTATATTCAGAGATTAAATTCTAGGCTGGGGAGTGTGGCTCAGTGGTAGAGCATCTGCCTGGTTGCATAGGGCCCTGGGTTTGATTCTCGGTGCTGAAAAATGAATAAACAACAACCAAAAACAAAACAAAACACTTAACTCTGAACCAGGGTAACATGTATTCTGGCTGGCAGTGGCAAGCTGGGACTGCTATCTCATGGAAAAGAGGAAAAATTGACATTATGTACAAATTAATGGTAAATGAAGGCTGGTTGTTGGTAAAGGAAGAAAAAACAAGGGTTACAAGTTCAAAAATCATTCATCTTAAATTCACTCTATGTTTTATGTGTTTCACACTCATTGTTTTATGTGCTTTACAAATAGGAATTTGTGCAGGTCATGGTGGCTACACCTGTAATCCCAGCAATTTGAGAGGCTGAGGAAGGAGGCTTGCAAGGTTGAGGCTAGCCTCAGAAATTTAGCAAGACCCTAAGCAACTTAGTGATACCCTGCCTCAAAATAAAAAAGTGCTGGGGATGTAGCTCAATGGGTTCAATCTCCACTACCTAAAGCAAAACAAACAAACAAACAAATGAAAACCACCCAAATAGGAACTTGTTTAATTCTCTATTAAACAAGTACTATTATCAACAACCCCATTTCACAGATGATGAAAGGAGCCAGATAAGTGAGGTAACTTCCTTAAGGTCACAGAGATAGTAGACAGTGAAGCAGGGATTTGAAATCCTGCAATTCAGCTCCAGAATTCATGCTTTTAACCACTTCATTATGATGCACCATTATAGGAACTTTGAAAAAATACAGAAAAACACAACAACCTGTGTAGACTAATACCACTCGTCACATTTTGCTGTACCCTATAGACTGCCTGCCATTTAGATGCATAGATTATATAGTACATAATATACACTCTTTAAAATGCAATCACATTTTGAATCTTGGTCTGTAACCTTCCTTAAGGCCATTTCCCCTATGTGTATACACAGTCTTACAATCATCATTTTAAATATGCATAATATCACTTTGTGTTGTTCAAACATTATTTATTTAAACAGTAAACTACTGAGGGTATTTAGCATTTAGACTGCTTCCAACGTTTCTCCGTGACAGAGCATTGCAGAGGGGTGGGTGATAGGCCTTTTTTAAAACCACCTTTTGAACTTAATGAGCTACAGCTGCAAAATAAAATTTAAAAAATGAAAAATACCTCGCCTAGCATGCGTGAGGCGCTGGGTTCGTTCCTCAGTACCACATAAAGTAAAAAATAAAGACATTGTGTCCACCTATAACTAAAAATAAACAAATGTTTAAAAAGAAGAAGAAAGAAAGAAAAATGCCCAGGGAGGGCAGGTCCCACGTAAGGGAGGACGGCGGCGGAAGTGGGTGGCCACCATAACTCTTCCTGCTTTCCCTTTGTCTAGCGACCCCACGGGATTGGCCAGAGCTGGCGCCGAGGGACTGCAGAAACCAGAGGCTCTCACTGCGCACGCGTGGAGGAAGTAGTGGGGATGCGGGGGAAGTGGTGCAAATAAGGGCGTGTTGAAGAAGTAACAAAAAGCGCAGAGGTGGGCTTTCCCGCCCCAACACCATCTTTGTCTCCGCCTCCTCAACACGCCACCCAGCTTCTTATTGGTCAATCATCTTTAGCCCTGTTGGTCCTAGAGCTAAAGGACTGGGTCTGTCCCAAGCTATGCCTGCTTCCGGAGCCGCGATTAAAATGGTCGACTATGATGCCGTTTACAGGCATTGTTTAAGACATACCCATGGGGCCTGAAGGGGCTTTTTACGGCTACCGGAGCAGTTGAGAGTTCAACGGCAAGTTTCGAAGATGCCGCCCAAAGGAAAAAGTGGAAAAGGGGGGAAAGGTAGAGCATCCAAAATAACCAGGGAGAATGGGGATGGGTGAGGAGAGGGGAATGAACGGACAAGCGATTCTCAGGTCCAAGACAGAGGCAACAAGTGGCCCCACAGAGCTGCCATAGATTATGTCAGGACTTCCTCCGGCGAGGCTTGGAAAGGATAAGTGGGCGACCGGGTATTACTTGTGTAAACACTTTGGAATATAGTGCAGGGACCGTTCTGGTGGGTAGTAGAAGCTGGTAGGAACGGCTCCTCGGAAGCAATGACTTGGGGTTGCTATTTCAAGGGATTATTACAGCTGTAAAGTGTAATCTCATCAAAAGCCACCACTTAAAGGAAACCCATATAGATAGTCCTAAAGTTCTCTTAAGTGCTTAGATAATGACATGCCCACCATGGAGGAAGGACTCATTCTTCAATTGAACACACATGTGTTAAGCACAGTGCGCGGATATAAAAATAAGGTACACATTGCTACTCTTAAGGGAAGATAGAAGTATAGTAACCATAATGTACCATACTACATGCAGTACTTAGAGAAATTTGTGTCAGATATTGTGGAAACTAACAGGGAAGGGAAGACTTCCTGGAGTTGAGTTTGGCAGGCCAAGATGGGCAATAGATAGGGCAAAGCATTCTCGACAGCAGGAATTGCAGAGGTGAAAAACAGTATGGTTTGTGCCGTGTGGTGTTGCTGGAGGAAAAAATCAAGACAGAATGGCAATTAGTTTCTCACTGAAGACAAACAAAAACAAATCATGGAGAGTGCTGTATATGATGTTAAGAAGGTGGGTCAAGGGTCAGGAAGACCCATAAGGAGACTGTTCTGGTACTCCAGCTCAGAGATGGTGGTGGCCTGAACTAAGGTATTGGCTGTGGGAAATCAAAAGAGAAAGTGGTAGAATGATGCCACAGAGGCCCAAGAGACTAGAATGTTTTAAAGAAAGACAATATGGTCTGTTAAGCACAATAGAGAGACCAGATAAGATGAAAACAATACTATTTTACACTTGGAAATTAAAGGTGACCTTAGGAAAGAGTGGTTTCAGTGGAGTGGCAGAAGCCATACTGTATTACTAGAAGACTGACAGGGAATTGATTAGTTGGCTACAATCAGTATGGACTTCTCTCAAAAGTTTTAATTAAAAAAACATAAAAATGGGATGGGAGATAGAGGAGGATAAAACATTAGGAGACAGTTTTATTTTGTTGTTTCATCAGAAGAGTGAAAATATGAGAGTGAGGCTGAAGTGAAGGATCCAGTAGAGTGAAAGGTCAAAGTACAGAAGAATGAAATTTCAGAAAAACTGGAGCCTATGACTGAGGTGGAGCGGCTGACCTTTGCATAGAAGTGGCACTGCAGGTTTGAGGTCTAGAGAAAGAGAATGGGTTTTGTTGTAAAAAATTGGAGCCAGGGAGGGGAAAGACATAAAATTAGGGAGATTATGCTTTCGATTCCTTAATAAAGTGGAAGGCAAGAGTATTTTTTTTTAAGACTGAGGAGGGCAGGGTTTCAGTATGGGTCTTGAAAAGAGTGACAAAAGTCTGGAATGTGGTATTGGGAGTGGAAACACAAATAGAAGGATTGCCCTCAGGGCTGGGAGCCTGGCAGATTGAAGGCCATGAATTTGGAGAAAACAGTCTACATACTCAAATTTTACCTAGCGCCTTGCAACTGGCACAATATTGGATCAAAAAAAGTCTGGTGTAGCCTTGAGCCAGCGTTGAGGTTTTGTTGGACAATTTTAGTAGGATAGCAGCTGGGTACAGTGGTATGCCCTGTAATCCTAGCTACGTGGGAGACTGAAGCAGGAGGATCATTCGTTTGAGGCCAAATATACTCTTGGAAATTTTACTTACTGGAATTATGAGTGCTCAATCTACAGTTGCAGTACATATGAGAAATCTTACAAGAGTTTAGGGGTTTGCCCTTAGAAGGCAGGATTGGAAATTGAGTCCATAAAATTTAGACCAGGATTCTGAAGCTTTCATTCATCCATTAGCACATTCATTCATGTATCCATTCTGATGTAATGTTTACGAAGGGCATGAATTTCCTTTGTTTTAAGAAAGGTGAGTCACAGATTTCATTTAGTTTGATATAGTAAAGTTTCTGGCAGAGTTCCCTTTTGTAGTTTCATGCTATGATGGAAGTATCAACTTGTCTTGTGTGCTGGAGCTTTCTGTGAAAGGATCATAAATGTTTCTGTTTAAAAGAGTACCTGTCATCTCTTCTCTAAAGGGGGAGCAGCCTCTGGGAGTGACAATGCTGACAAGAAGGCTCAGGGACCCAAAGGTGGTGGCAGTGCAGTAAAGGTGAGTTGATTCACTAGTTCCCTTTTTCCATGTTCAGCATTAGTCACACACACACAAAAACACACACGATGCTTAACTCATTCTTAAAGGCTAACCTAACACTGACATAAAACCAAGGTGATGCAGAACTGGAAAATAAGGATCAATCTTGCTTATAAAAAATAATTCCTTTTAGGGGCTGGGGTTGTGGCTCAATTGGTAGAGCACTTACCTAGCACATGTGGAGCACTCGGTTCGATGCTCAGCACACATTAAAAAAAAAAATGTGTCCATCTACTATAAAAATATTTTTTAAAAATTCCTTTTAAATATTTTCTCAAATGTTTTTTTAGACATCTAGAATTTCTTCCTGCTTTTATTTTTATTTATTTGTTTATTTTTTAGTGGCACTGGAATTTGAATTGAAGAATGCTCTACCACTGAGCTGCATCACCTGCCCTTTTTAAAAATTTTATTATGAGATAGGATCTTGCTGCTAAGTTACCCAGGCTGATTCAAATTTGTAATCCTCCCATGTGAGCATTTATGATCCTTCTGTGTCTGCTTCCTGAGTCACTGGGATTGCAGGTGTGTACCACCTCTCAGGCTCCTTCATACTTTACTATTATTCCTTAAAACATTGTTAGATATTCTCAATGAAAGAGGGCAAAAGGTACAGATGTTATTTCTCACAACTACATGTGAATCTACAATTATCTTTAAAAACCCAATTAAAAAATCTTAACCTGAATCTACTTTCCTACCAAATTATATGCCCACTCCTTTCCATATACCTCATGTATAGCCACACTGGACTTAATTTTTCTAGAGAGGACAGAATGCCTCTTTAAAGCCATCAGTGGAGAGTCTCTTGGGTTAGGTGCTTATAAAAGTCAGCATTTAAGATGAAAATTGCATATAGCCAAAATTAGCCTAGAATATCCTTTATGAAGACTGTCATACTGGAAACTAACATATCAACTCTCATTAGTCCAATTGCTGGATCATAAAAGTGACCACTTCTTCAGGTGAACATCAAATGAAGTACCTGAAGATGAACATTCCTTATGAAGATCACATAGTATGTAACCTTTTGGGATTTTCACTCAGCATAATTCTCTGGGGATTTCATTTGGGAAAAGAAATATTTTATTAAACTGAGAGCTCAGATAAAAGCTAAAAGCCACCTCAGCTAAATAAACAAGTAAGGGTGTAGGTCTCATTAGAAAGCTCCCCCTCCCCACTGGGGAGCTATAAGCCAGGGCCTTGACCATAAATATGGTAGTAGGAGACAGTCAGCAAATATTACATGAAGTACTTAACCTAGTCCCAGAGGAGCATCTGCATGAGAAAATTTAATCTGGAAACAGAACTATACTACTGTGTGCTATGTAACAAGGCAGTTCCCAAGTTAGGATTTGGAAGTCTGTAATTTGATTCATTTATTCAATGAGGAGATAGATGATTGCTTTTCTGCAGTTGTCCTCCATTCCTGTATGACCATCCAACCATGAAAAGTGGGGATCCTGGTGTTCAAAGAAATTTTTCCTAAAACATGGACCCTAAATACAACCTAGGTGCTTCATGTGCTGTTCAGCTGAAGAATTGGTCACTTTTACAACCCAGGAGTTGGGCTAATGAGAGTTAACTGTTAGTCTCCAGTATGACATCTTCATAAAGGATATTCTAGGCTAATTTTGGCTATATGCAATTTGGAAGCTGCCTCAAATAGCATCTTTTATGACCACCTAACCAAAGAGGTATTGCTGGTGGATTTAAAGAAACACCATGCCCTCTATAGAAAAATTAATTCCAGAATGGCTATACACAAGGTATAGAAAGGAGTGATATGTAATTTGGTAGTAAAGTAGATTTGGGTTAAGTTTTTTATTTTAAGATAATTGTAGATTCACATGCACTTGTAAGAAATAATATCTTACCTTACACCCTCTTTTCCCCAATAGTAACATCTTACAAAACTAGAGTACAGTAGTACATTCAGGACATTGACATTGATACATTCAAAGAATAGAACGTTATCATCACCCCAAGAACCTCTTCTGTTGCACATTGATAACTACATCCATTTCCTTCCTGCCCCTTCCTCTATCCACTTCTTAACTCCTGGAAACAACTAATTTGTTTTCCATTTGTGTGATTTGATAATTTTCAAGAATATTAAATGTAACTTTATGAGATTGTTTTTTTTCACTTAGCATAGTTGTTTATAGAGATTTCATTCAAACTCTTGTGTATTTCAATAGTTATTCCATGATGTAAAAGTGCCATAGTATGTTTAACCACTAACCTGTTGAAGGACAGCTGAATTGTTTCCAGTGTTTTCAAAGGCCTCAGCAGGGAAGAGACCCTGGGACACTCTAGCTTTTAGGGTCTCTGCTCCTTCCATATCCTCTGATTGTTTCAGTTTCCACCCTTGTGTCCACACCCTACCCTTGTATACAAGCTCTATAGATTCTGAGACCCACCTGTTGACCACAGCTTCCTTCCTTCCCTTCCTGTTTTGTTCTCCTCCCAGATTCCAGGCCCTCAAGCCCGCTCTGCTCTCCCCACTTTCTCTCAGGTTTCATATTTCTTCTCCTGTCCTATTTCCTATGAACTGCAAATTGAATCTAAGGGCTTGATCCATGGATTAAGAAGCCCTGACATTTTTCCTTTTGGTCATCCTCACTGTATCCACCTCCAAATTACCCAGCTGAGGATTAATCATATGATCTACTTTCTTTGTACTTAAACCCAGAATTGCTGGGCCCTACTGGAGAGTCCCATAGGATATTGAGGATTGGGGCCACTAGTACCAGTCATCTAATCTTAGCTAGTCCCTAGGCCTTGCTACTCACCAGTCTTTTACTACTCACCGCAAGCTGTCTACCACTCTGCTCCAGCCACTCAGCAGATAACTTCATCCAGTGGTTCCCAACCCTGGGTTTGCATCCAGTTCACCTGAAGAGCCTAGAAGCTCACTCCAGACAGACTACATCAGAATCTCTGGAGAGGGGCCTAGACCTTGATATATTTCTTAGATGCTCTTGAGGTGATTTGAATATGCTACCAGAGTTAAGAAATGCTGGTCTACTCTCATAGGTTAGTGTGAGGATTTAATGAGATAATTTAAGTAAAGCACTTAGCACGGGTGTCTAGCAAACATTAAGTACCTGATAACTTTTAAGTAGTTTTATTATTTTTACAATAATTATTTGGTAATTAATTTAATTAAATTATTGATTTGTTAAATTTAATAATGTATCAGTGACTTAATGATATTTTAATATTTTCACAAGGATTCAGGAACTCCTTGGCTTTTAGCCCTCATCAACAAAGTTATCTTTGCCCAAATTGCCCTTCTCTCTCCTCACCATTTTTCCTTTAAAGCTAATTTTTCTTTTTTTTTCTTTCTTTTCTTCATACTAGGGATTGAACCCAGGGGCACTTAACCACTGAACCATATCCCCAGTTTTATTTTATTTTATTGAGACAGGGTCTTGCTAAGTTGCTCAGGCTGGCTTTGGACTTGTAATCCTCCTGCCTCAGTCTTCCAAGCCACTGGGGTTACAGGCATATGTGCCACAGCACCCGGCTAAAGCTATTATTTCAAACAGTGTTTTGAAGACCAGGCCTTGCGCCTTCATTTATTTGTACCCTCCTGTCTTTGTTCTGTCTCCACCCTTTCACTCTTTACTGGATCCTTCCCTTAATTCTGAAAATATGCTCAGGAATCTTGAAAATGTATACATATTCAAGCTTTTTTTTTTTTTCTCTAACTAGAGCCCTTTATTCTTTGTGAACTAAATTAGTTGAAAGTGCCCAACATGATGGTTTACCTTCCCACTTCATATTGCCTCCTTGGTCAACCTGCTGTATCTGGGCTTTTGCACCTCTGAAACTCCTTTTGCTAAGGACATTGATCAGTCATTGCTGTTTGTGTGGGTTGCTAGAATTCAAACCCAGGGCTCCATGCATACTAGGCAAGTACTCTGCTACTGAGCTACATGCCCAGTCCCATCCATTCCTAAATTTATTATATTTCTTTCGTAATACCTACAGCACTTAATTAACCCTATGTTGATCATTTCCTCCTTGAAACTTTTTCCTATGTTGTTTTTGTCTGTTTGTTTTGCAATGATGGGGATGGAACCTATGGCCTTAAATACGCTGGGCAAGTACTACCACTGAGCTATACCCTCACCTCTTCTATTTTTCTTACTTGGTTTCTAACACACTTTTCTCTCCTACCTACTTTGCCTTTCCTTTTTGTTAGGCTTTTTGTGCTTTCTTGTTTGCACAAACATTGATATTCTCCAAGGTTGTCTTCAGCTTTATTTCCTCCTCTTCTCATCCTGCAAAGCCTCCATAAGTAATCTCACCAATACCCACAACTTCAGCCACCTCTTCCATGCTCATCGCTACTGAACTTTGGGGCTTGGTTCTCTTCCAAGATACAGTTATAGAATTGCCAGCTGGTCATCACACTTACAAAACACCATGGGTCCTACAAACTCACTCGGTCACTGTCCAAACCAGAATATTTGTTCATTTATAAAATGGTGGGCAGTGTCCCCTTTCTGTGATCATGAGTGCTGTGTACACTACTAAAATTAGGTAAGTCAAAAGGCTGCTTCATAACTGTTGGAAGTAAAGAGAGAGGTGCAGTCTAGATGCTCTTGTGGCCAGGTCAGTTTGAGGTCTTATGAACCATTCTTGTTTCCCATCAGGCTAACTCTGGCTATTTCTCCAGATTGTTTACCCTGTCTGCCTTGGATAGTGCTGAACGTGTTCTATAGACATCTGGCTTTCCGAGCCCTGCTTTTCTTTCCTTTGGTGCATTCAACTCCACTAGTCAGAAAGTTATTCCAGTGGGATGAGGATACTCTCCATCCCTCTGATTTCTGTAGTTAACCCTAAAGATACTTAGCTTGCTTGTCTGAATTAACAGGGAGAGTCCTTTCACTGTACCCCAGTTTATCACTTCCAATGTGAAACAAATGATTATGGGTTTGGGGGTTGTTGGGGTGTTTTTTATTTGTTTGTTGGTGTTTTATTGGGGGGGTTGGTTTTTTTTGTGGTACTGGGGATTGAACCCAGAGGTGCTGTACCACTGAGCTATATCCCCATCCCTTTTGTTTGATTTTTTGAGATGGGGTCTCACCAAACAGAAGGGGCTGGCCTCAAAGTTACAACGATCCGGCCTCAAAGTTACAACGATCCTGCCTCAGTCTCCTGAGTCACTGGGATTATAGGCATGAGCCACCATACCCACTGAAACAAAAAACTGATTGTTTAAAAAATAGGAAATTCTCCAAAACAGATATGATGACAAAATCATTTTAGAAATATAGGTTTTTTTTAAACCATTGTTTTATGTAAACACAGGTCAAAATGAATGTTTCTATACTATTGAGGTTTATTTTTTTGCTACTATGGATTGAATCCAGAGCCTCATGCATACTAGAGAAGCACTATACCACTGAGCTACATCCCCAACCCTGTGTTGAGTATTCTTTGTGTGTGCTAGGGGTGTAGTATTGGGGCTTGAACCCAGGGGTTCCCTACCACTGAGCTACATCCACAGCCCTATTTATTTTGAGACAGGGGCTTGGTACATTGCTCAGACTTGCCTTGAACTTGTGATCCTCACCACCATGTCCTACTTTAGTATTCCTTTTATGCATCTATTTTTTTTTTAAATTGTGCACCGATACAGTGCCTTTATTTATTTTTATGTGGTGCTGAGGATTGAACCCAGTGCCTCACACATGCTAGGCAAGTGCTCTACCACTGAGCTACAACTCCAGCCCCCTGCTTTAGTATTCTTTCCAAAATATTTTTTAGTTGTAGTTGGACACATACCCTTATTTACTTATTTATTTATTTTTATGTGATGCTAAGAATCGAACCTAGTGCCTCGCACGTGCTAGGCATGTGCTCTAATGAGATACTTTTTCAGAGTGTTGAATTGTGGGGTGTCTGTTATACATTAGGTCCCTTTCGGTAGAAAATATTTCTTGGTGAGCTTTTTTATAGCATGCCTACTCCGATGAAATAATAGCATTTATTGAATGTTAGCTACATTATCTCAAACTTCACGACCCCGGGAGAACACATAGGTCTTGTTATTATCTCAGTGCACAAATGGGGAAACATTTGGAGGTTTAAAGACATGCCCAGGGTCATACAGCAGAGCTGAGATTGGATGCTAACATGCTGTCAATCATGTTTCTTCTTTTTGTTACCACTGAGATACATGGTGAAAGAGGGGAGGTTCCCATAGCCAGAGTGCCCATTTTCCATCTCTATCAGGGTTCTGAGATACTGTCTTGATAATAAATTTGTGGCAGTCATCCACCTGGGCAGACTTGCAGGATTTTCATTTTCCATAAACTATTTTTAACTGGTGAGATTAATCCAAATGTAACTGCTGTACTGAGAGGAATCATTTGGGTGTCCAAGTATTACAAGTACATGCTTTTTCTTTGTAGGTTAGACACATTCTATGTGAAAAACACAGCAAAATCATGGAAGCCATGGAAAAATTAAAGTCTGGAATGAGATTCAATGAAGTGGCCACACAATATAGTGAAGATAAAGCCAGGCAAGGGGTATGTTGCTTTTATTTAAAATTTTCTGGTCTCCACAGAGCAAACACAAAAGCAAGGATTATTTCTTAATTTCTTCTATTAATTTTATTCAGATCTTGGTTTAAAGATCTTAAGCACAAAAATGTCCAATTTCTGGGCCTGTGGTTGTAGCTTAGCTACAGCATGTGCCTAGCATGCACAGAGGCCCTGGGTTTGATCCCCAGTACTACTGGAAAAAAAAAAGAGGTCCCAATGTCCAACTTGTGAACAGTTGAATAAGAGTTTCCTATGTCTAACCCTGGCATGACCAAACTTGCACAGCTAACTTCAGAGCCCAGCAATATTATGAGTGCTTGTGTGTTCAGTCTAGATTTAGACTTCTACTTATTTGTTCTCATTTAAATAACTCCTACATAACCCAGATGAATAAACGTAGTAGGGGGGATGGGAACGGAAAAGAAAGTAGAATGAATTAGATATAACTTTCCTATGTTCATGTATAAATACACAAGTGTAACTCCACATCATGGGAAGTTATATTCCATATATGTATGATATATCAAAATACTTTACTACTGTCATGTATAACTAAAAAGAACAAATAATTTTTTTAAATATTTATTTTTTAGTTGTAGTTGGATACAGTATCTTTTAATTAATTTATTTATTTTTATGTGGTGCTGAGGATCGAACCAAGGCCTTGCCCATGCTAAATGAGCCACAACCCTAGCCCCAAGAACAAATAATTTTTAAAAACCTAGTAACCTTATGGTTCATGTTGAGAAGTTCTTTCAAGCTACTGTAGAACTGTTTCCTTTTCAGGGCCATTTGGTATCATATATCTTTTGGATTTTTCAGGGTGACTTGGGCTGGATGACAAGAGGGTCAATGGTTGGACCATTTCAAGAAGCAGCATTTGCCTTGCCTGTAAGTGGGATGGATAAACCTGTGTTTACAGACCCACCGGTTAAGACAAAATTTGGATATCATATTATTATGGTTGAAGGGAGAAAATAAAATCATATGAAAAACAGAGTAAGTCTTATGCATTTTATTTCTTTAAAGGTAATTAATAATCCTTGTATTTTATGAAATGTCAGTGTGGGTTTGTAGATACAAAATAGGATGGGTATATAGTGTATTGCCGCAGTCTCTGGCTGGGCACAAATCACGAGCCACTCACAGCTTTGTAGATTCATTAACCTCACTCCCCCACTGGCACCAAGGCCAAATTTGGGGGCCAACAGAGGTGAGGCAAAGAACCTCACCCCCCCCCCACTGGTGCATAGACCTATCCACAAGTATGGCTGCATGCTGGACCGGTAGTCAGTGACGGGTATGATCCAGTTGCAGTGGTATCAACCTAAGACAGGAGGCTGACGCCTAAAGGTCAGTTTTCCGAACCATATGTTGAATTGGACAACCTACCAGGCACGGTCCTTAAGCCACATTACTTGTTGTTTAATTAATCAGAAGGGGGGAGATGCTGGGAGCCATCAGCCAAGTAGGTATGACAATTTCCTTGCCAGCGTACCCCCATGTTTCTTTAGTGGAAGGACTCATGGAAATAGGACATTTTGCAGCTACATTGCATGTAAGGTGACCTTGCTCAAGGACCAGGGCGGATCCGTGTTTAGGGTGTTCCCGGTTTAGCATAATCCGAGTTTAGGGCGTTCCCCGTTTAGAATAGGGCGTATCCTGCTGCATGAGTTCCCCTTGAGTTCTCATGGGATTCAGAATATATTTGGGAGACAGAAGCCCAGTGGAGTGGTGGATTTGGGCAGAGAACGTGGATTTCCCCAGAACGTGTTTGTAGACGGCCGGTGTGAGTTCGGGAATAAAGAATTGCTGTTTGAATCTACAAAGCTGTGAGTGGCTCGTGATTTGTGCCCAGCCAGACTGCGGCAGTGTATACTACACTCAGTATTCGGTCAGTAATTCTCAGAAGTCAAGTCAAGTGTAATACTTTTTACCTGTATTTACATTCCTCCCAGAATGACTTTACCTCTCAGTGTATCCTGTAAATTTATTCAGAAATCATCTTCACGGGAGTCAAATCTTAGTTCACACTATTCATACAACTGAAAATATTGGGGTATTGAACGGATGAATTCGTAAATGAGGATTATGCAGGAAGTTCCTGGACAAAACTCCTTTACAGTTTAGTGAATTTATCTACCAGGACAGGTATTATTAACTCCATTGTCAGTACATGGCACATTTAGCCATTCAACATTAACTCTTTTAATTTTTTTCTATTGTATTTATTTAGCAACATACACAATGCTAGTTTGACTTTGAATGTTGTCCACTGTCTCTTAGTTTTCACCTATTGGTGAAGAAGCTAAATTGCCTAGCCTGTGGAACATAATCTTCCCCAAGCCTTCTTTCTTTTTAAATAAATATCTATTTGTGGGGAAAAGGCACTTAGTTCTTCCATTGGTTATTTTTACTACACTAAGCCATTCACCAAATGCTAGCTAATGGGACAAATATCAGCATGAAAACAGTATTCCCTCAACCTCACTGTATGGATTACATTCTGACTCTCCTTTCTAGGACCAAAATTCTGTATATATATAGTTTTAAATTTTAAAATGCCATATTTGAGCTGGGCATGGTGTGCATGCCTGTAATCCCAGTGGCTTGGGAGGTTGGAACCAGAGGATCATAAGTTCAAAGACATCCTTAGCAAGTTTAAAGATATCCTTAGCAACTTAGGGAGGCCCTAACCAACTAGTGAGACCCTATGTCAAAATTAAAAAAAAAAAAAAGGGCTGGGGATGTAGCTCAGAGGTAAAGTGCCTCTGAGCGAAATCTCCAGAACCTCCCCACCTTAAATAAATAAAATGCCATATTTGTGTCATACAAAAAAGTATAAAAAATAATAAAATACTACTTCAAAAATAAAACTTTGTCCAGACAACCAGATGATTCTTTTCTGTTTCGCTTTGTTTTGTTTCAGTACTGGGCATTGAACTCAAGTGCTCTACCATTGAGCCACATCCCCAGCCTTTTTCTTTTTTGAGATAGGTTCTAAGTTGCTGAGGCTATCCTTGAACTTATCATCCTCCTGCCTCAACCTCTCCAGTAACTGGAATTATAGGCATGGAACACCATGCCCAGCTATAATGTGATTCTTCTTTTTATTTATTTATTTTTACAACTATGTGATTCTTAACAGCAATTCTTTTTTCTTTCTTTTTCCAGTACTGGGGATTAGATTTCCAGGGTTGTACACATGCTCAGTCACTGAGCTACATCCCCCGCACCAAGAGCGATACAATTTTTTTTTTTGGCACTATTGGGACTGTGTGAACTCAGGGGCACTGAACCTCTGAACTGCATCCCAAGCCCATTTTATTTTTTATTTTATTTTGAGACTGTGTCACTAAGTTGCTGAAGCTGGCTTTGAACTTGTAATCCTCCTGCTTCAATTTCCCAAATTACTGGGATTAGAGGCATGTATCACCATGTCCAGCATCAATAGCATTTCTTTTAACACACTGCATTCTCGCCCTTGCTTACATCTGATGTTATCCTTACATTATCCCAACTTATATATAATGGCAATTTAACCTAGAGACCAAAGTTTCCCATTTTAAAAGTTTCTCCCCAGCAACCCATTAGCTTTATGCCTACATGAGATTTTCCCCACTGAGTAAGTATACCAATATGATATAGAGATGTTCAAATAGTAGGCAAAGAAACTACTTGAATATGTAGTTTCAAATAAAAGAAACTATCCTAAAAATGACGTAAAGCCAAGTATGATGGTACATGCCTATAATCCCAGCTACTTGAGAGGTTGAGGCAGGAGAATTACACTTGGAGGTCAGCCCTGGCAACTTGTCAAAACCCTCCCTCAAAATAAAAAGGACTGGGGGGTGTTGCTCCATGATAGAACACTCCTGAATTTAATCCCTAGTATGCAAAAAAAAAAAAAAATTAAACGGGGTTGTATCTCAGTGGTAAAGTGCTTGTCTAGCATGTTGAGGCTGTAGGTTTGATCATCAGCACTGCAAAAAAAAAAAAAAAAAAGCCAGGCATGGTGGCTCACACCTATAATTCCAGTTGCTTAGGAGGCTGAGACAGGAGGAACACAGGCAAGGCCAGCCAGGGCAAATTAGCAAGAACCTGTCCTAAAATTTGAAAAGGCTAAGGATGTAGTTCATGTGTTCATCACATACTGCTTTTGATTATACACAGACTGTCTCTGGAAGTGGCAATCCTCAACTGGAGTTGAGATGAGAGGGTAAGAGGGTTTTTCCTTCATAGCCTTAGATCAGGGGTTTTAAATTTTTGGTGCCATAGAGCCATTTGGCAGTTTGCCCATGTTTATAGATCCTTTCTCAGAATATTGATCAAATGCATAAAGTAAAATACATAGACTGGGCATGGTGGTGCACCCCTGAAAACCCAGCTACTTGGAAGGCTGAGGCAGAAGGATTCCAAGTTTCGGCCAGCCTGGGCAACTTAAGGAGACCCTGTTTCAAAATAAAAAGGCTGAGAATGAAACTCAGTGGTAGAATGCCTGTGGGGTCAGTCTTCAGTACTTTTAAAATAAGTAGATAAAAAGGGCTGGGATGTAGCTCCGTGGTTGAACACAACCTGGGTTCAATCCCCAGTATCACAAAGCAAATAAATACATAGGACTATGTATTTATTTAAAAGGATCCCAACTACAATGAAATACAGTAATTGAAAAATTTTAAATTATAATACATGCCTAGGTGTGCTGACAGATACCTGTAATCCCAACAACTCAGGAGACTGAGACAGGAAGATTGACAAGTTGTAGGCCAGCTTCAGCAATTTAGCAGTACCTTGTCACAAAATAAAAAAAAAAAAAAAAGGATTGGGGAATGTATCCCAGTGATAAAGCAACTGTTGGTTCAATACCCAATACTACTACTACTAATAAAATTTGTAATATGTGTATTTATGCCTTTTTATTAGGTAATTTCTAATGATAAGTCTAAAAACTACTGTTTCTTTGTTGTTGTTTTGGTGATAGAAAATTCAGAGCCTCTGCACATGCTAAACACATACTACACACTCTGACTGAGCAACATCCCCAGCTCCAACCAGTGATTTTATAGTGATAAATATGTTATGGGCCAGGCTATATGGGCAATGACCAAACAGACTCCATCTTACCCTGAGACTCCACTTCATGTAGAAACTGCTTCTCCCATGGGAAAGTCCTGCCTCTGTACCATTCAATAGTTGCTTAGCATAGCATGTTTGGCAATATAAAATGGCAATTCTCATACATTGTAAAATTGTTCTCTCTTTGGTTCCCATTTTTTGGACAATATACCCTGTCAGACATTGATTGTCTAGATGTTAGTAATCATTCTTTAACTTGTACTCAACTAGGGACATTTTGACCCACTCGCCTCTTCTGCTTATGATTTTAGATCTCATGACCTTTGTTTATGGTTTTGAATCACAATAACAGCTATTATGATTAATATGGTTTTGGACTATAAAAGGTGTACTCAATCCCCAGGAGGGGGTCAAAGGGTGTAGAGTTGCAGCCTACCCCTTTGGACTGCCAGCTGGTGGATCTTGACTACCGGCTGGTGAATAAAGTTTCCGTCTCCTGCTTTAAGATCGACTTGCAATCTCACCTTAACAAATATCAACATTTATTTGACATATCTGCAATAATTATGAAATCAATTTGATTTCTATTAGTGATGAAGTCACAAGGATTACTAATACTTGTTGCCTACATTCATAAAAAAAAGGAAATGCTAAATTCCAGATACATAGTATTGGGGGAAAGATATAACTTTTTTCCCCAAATTCAGACACCTAAATTCTATCCATGAACTCCTGGGGTAAAAATCCCTGTCATGGATATTTTGAATATTTTACCATGTGTATTTTTCCCCAAACAAAAATTGTCATAGTACACAAATAGAGCATTTTGATGGGCTGGACGTGTTTGCCTAGCCATACACAAGACCATGGGTTCATCTCCAACAGTACCAAATTTTTTTTTGCATTTTCAGTGAGAAATACACCTAAAATTTAAGCCTTACTGTTCAGATCAAATGGATATAGGCTCCTTCAGTTACTTCAGGGAATGTAAAAACTCCTGGGTGATTTGTTTTGTACATCAGAAAAGAGGAATTTATGAGCTGAATTTCCACATTTGTATGCTTGATGAATGGATTGAAAAAGATGTAAGGTGCGGATCTTCACCTGCATCATGGTGGGAAAATGCACAGGGAAACAGTGATCTGGACTTAGATGCAGCCTGTGAATTGCTGACTCACAAAGTGTTACATCAATATTTTCAAAATTAGCCAGAAATGGTGGCACAAACCTATAATCCCAGCAAATCAGGAGGCTGAGGCAAGAATATCACAAGCTCAAGTCCAGCCTCAGCAATTTAGCAAGGACCTAAACAACTTGGTGAGACCCTATCTCAAAAAAGAAAAAAAAAATGCTGGGGATAGCAGCTGGGGTTGTGGCTCAGTGATGGAGCACTTACCTAGCATGTGTGAGGCACTGAATTTGATTCTTAGCACCACATATAAATAAATAAAATGTCCATCAACAACTAAAAAGAAATTTAAAAAGTGCTCGGGATATAGCTGAGTGGTGAAATACCCCTCCATTCAATAATCCCCAATACAAAATATATATACATATATATTTTCAAAAATAACATGCAATCACATTACTAATATATTAGTAGTAATTGCTTTTAATAAAAATTTTATATCATCAATAAATTACCTGTTTAAATTTAAAACTCATGCTGAACCTGGTGGTGTACACCTGTAATCCCAGTGACTAGGGAAGCTGAGGTAGGAAGATCATAAGTTCAAGGTCAGCCTGGGCAACTTAGCAAGACCCTGTCTCAAAATGAAAAGGGCTGGGAGAGTAACCCTGGGTTCAGTCCCTGCCGCAGTCTGGCTGGGCACAATTCAGGAGCCACTTGTCAAAAGAAACTAACTTTATTTTTAGAACCACACAAGCCAAACAAAACAGCTCCTCAGGAAAAAAACCTCAGAGCCCAACTGCCACCACCGGCTTCCCACAAGCCACACTCCCCAACCACCAGCCTCCACACCTCCCACAATCCTCTTCCTCTTGAGGCCGATTGGCTGGGTCGCATGGGTGGAGCCAAAAAGTCCCCCAATGAGCAGCTCCGTGGCCTGAAAGGGCAGGGAAACAGCCCAATGAGCTTCACCGCAGAGGAGCCAATCAGCTAGATGTTGCTGGGGCCGCTGTGAGCCAATCATCAGCTGGCAGTCTGAAAGTTTGCTGGGGCCCCTTCAGCTCATCAGCTGGCAGTCTGAAAGTTTGCTGGGGCCCCTTCGGCTGTGGCTCTCAACAAGTCCCCAGTAATGCAAAAAAATAAATTTAAAATTCAGCTTATCTTTCAAACATATCTGTAATATTGTTTATACACAGTTTACACGTAATTATATGTTTGTGTGATATAATAGAAAATAATATTTTAGCTAGGCATGGTGGTAGAGTCCCAGCTACTTGGGAGGCTGAGAGAGGAGGATCATTTGAGCCCAGGAGTTTAAGGCCAACCTGGACAATGTAATGAGGCTTATCTCAAAAACAAAAGTCTTTTGATTCTTGGCATATAGCTTCTAAACCCCTTAGAATCTCTATTGTGATGTCTTTTGTATGCTGATATAGAGATGATTAGGTGGATGGAGGCCCCTAAATAGCTTCAGAAATAGGGGATAGTAGCCAGAAGACTAGATGATTAGATGATTGGGATTTTCAGCCTAACCCCAACCACTGCAGAGGGAAAAGGGTGAAAATTAAGCCAATCATCAGTGACTAATTATGTAATCAATCATGCCTTCTTAGGAAACTTCCAGGACTGGGGTGGTAGTGGACACCTGTATTCCCATTGACTGGGGAGGTTAAGGTAGGAGGGATACAAGTTAAAGGGCAGCCTCAGCAACACAGGGCCTCCTGTCTCAAAAAGGTATGGGGATGTAGCTCTGTAGAGTACTTGCCTAGCATGTACCAGGCCCTGAGTTCAATCCCTAGTACCGAAAAAAATAAAACCCTTAAATGATGGAGTTCAGAGCTTCTAGTTAACACATCTAAGCATTAGGATAGTGTGTCCAGAGGGCATGGAAGCTCTATGCACATTCCCCTATACCTTACTACAAAAGCATCTCTTCCACTATAGAGTTATATTCTCTATAATAAACTGGTGATAGTAGGGGCTGAAGTTGTGGTTCAGTGGTAGAGCACTTGTCTCACAAGTGTGAGGCACTGGGTTCGATCCTAGCACCACATAAAAACAAATAAAGGTGTTGAGTCCATACACAACTAAAAAAAATATTTAAAAAAAAATAAACTAGTGATAGTAAATAGACTATTTTCCTGAGTTCTGTGAGTGTTCTACCAAATTATTGAACTGGGGGAGGATCAGAGAAACCCCTGATTTGTAGCCAAGTTGGACAGAAGTGTGGGTAACCTGAAGACTGAATACTTGGCAAATGCCATGTGAAGCTAAGGCAGTCCCTATGGGACTGAGTCCTACAACCTGCAGAGTCTGATGCAAACTCTGGAGAGTTAGAATTGAATTGTTCGACCCTGGTTACTGCCTGCAGAGAACTGGAAAATGGCTTGGTGTGGAGATCCCCCACATATGTAGTGTAAGAAGCATCTGGAGCAAAAACTGCTCAGTGACTTTTCATTTGGTAATACCAGTTAAAAATCCATTTTATGTCTTACTGTATCACTGTGGACAGGTCATAGCCCCATTGAGCCTCAAGAAAGTCTCAATTGAAAAATGTTAAGTACTACACTCCCTCTACCTCAGAGGATTATGGTAAAGATTAAATGAGAAGCCTGTGTAGAGTGCCCAATACGCAGTAGGTACTTGATAAATGATAGTTCCACCTTCTCTGGTGACAGTATAGAGTGCTATGCTATGTTGCACTTTTTGTTTCTCAGAGGGAGATGAACTTCTTTCCAGTCTACAACCCGAAGACAGACTGTGATGGCACACATCAAAACAGACATGCAGGTATTTGGTTCTCCTTTGAGAAAAGGAGAATACAATTGATGGTGAGTGAAGAACCACTAAATAGTCAGCAAAGTGACTCCAGGACAGGCAACTAGTAAGGAAGTGTGCCAGCACAGGTACCCTCTGCTGTGTTAAGTTGAAAACAACATATTAATAGGGATGGCTCAGAGTTGGAATGCCAATGACAAGCTCCTGCTAAACTAAGGAGTCCCCATATGCATTTGCCAGTATCATCTCAGTGAAAGAAAACACTTTCTCAGTGAGTGGAAAACACTTGAGAAAAATCATTTTAATTTTCTTATCTGAATATACAAAGGTGATCCCTTTCAGAATAAAGTAGCCAGAATAGTTTTATAAAAACTTCTCTAGAAAGTTTTAATTAATAAAATAAACAACACAAACAGTAAAATTAATAGATTATGCCTAAAATAAAACAATACTCAAGTGTGGAAATATTAACCTCATGCTCAGAAAACAGAATTTATATATGAGGGGCAAGGTAAGAACCAGGGAGTAGAAATAACATTTGTTTTTTGAGATTTTTCTTAACATAAATGCTTCATGCTCCCAAAGAACCCAATGATGGAACAATAAAAATCATCTCATATTTTCTTTCACTTTAAAATACAACAAATAGATTATGGAACTCTCAATTGCTATTAAGTTGTTTATACAAACCCAAAGTCATCATCATGACTTCAGGATCTGCACTCTTTATGTCAAGTGCTTTAACAAAGCAGTTGAGGGCCTCCTGTATTTTTCCACATTCTTTCAGTTCTTTTCCACGAGTTACAAGAGTCTCGTAGTCATCTACAGCCTCTACTGACTTGTCCTGGGGTGAATCAACCAACACTGCACCTGGCAAAGGCTCAGGGACATCAGCAGAGGTCTGTAGGCTAGAGTCTAGTGGTTTAGACACAGTTAGCCCACTGAACTTATTTTCTGAAGACATCATTTCTCTAGAAGGACCCTCTTCTGTATGCTCTGAGTCTTCATCACTGCTTTTTTCTTCTTCCCAATCATCTTCAGCACCCTCTGTTTCACTGCTGTTGTCAAATCTTTCCTCCATATCCTCCACATGGTCTAAAACCACATTAATCAGAGACCTCCTAGAAGCCAGGGATTTTCTTGAGTTTATAGACTTATTTATACCATCGGATATTTTAGGTGAAAAGAACCCTCTGGTGTCATTTTTAGGAGTTGAAGCATCAAATAGTTTCACAGATGAGAATTGAAAGGAAGATGTGTTGATTGGACTTATGTTTGAAGTACCTTTAAAAAAATCATCCTCATCATCTGAAACAATCCTTCTAGATTTGCTTCTGGATTTGACATTAACTACTACTACTGATTCATCATCTTTCTTATCAGAAAGATCCAAACTGGGATGTGTTTTGCTATGCACAGACTCTGCTGTAGAATTACCTACAGAGCCACACAAGCTATTTTCATTCTCAGCATGCTCTAAAGGCTGGCTAGAGAGATTTTGTCTATTGTCTATAGAGTCTTCCAGAAAAAGATTGAAATCACACATATATTGTGAAGATGCTAAAATTTCCCTTTCTGAGTTGGCCTCATTTACTTGAGTATCCTGCACTGCACTATTGGATGCCAATGAGTCATCAGATAGTGCAATAACAGATGCATCCGATTCTGTATTTTTATTTTCACTTGTTATGGGCCAGGGATTAGAGTCTTGTAAAATCTCATCATCCTGTAGATCTAGATTTGGCCCAAGATCAGCTTTCATGGGTTGGCTAAGTAAATAATTAAAACTTCCTCGGGGGCTCTCTTGCAGTGCCTCTTGCTCAGGCCTCTCTTGTGATGCCTCTTTTTGCAGAGCCTCATTTTCTGTTTCAATGTTTTTTGCTGTTCCCAATAATGAGTCAGTACAAGTTCCTTCAACACTTCCCATCTCTTTGGGTAATGTAGCTACAAAGTCAGCCTCCAGTGTATTTTCATGTGGGTACTTACTATCTTGCAGCATGGTAACATTCATCTGTACACTGGAAAGATCTTCGTGTGTGTCACTCTCTTTGGACTGTTCATTAATGTTTATATTTGCCATTTGAAAACTGATATCTTCTTCTTGGGTAGGACAAATAGTTAGAAGAGGAGAAGGCGGAGGCTGTGGTTTGTTCAATTCAGGGCATTTCTTCTTTGTTTGAGAAGGAAACACGGGTGCTCTTTCCCAGGCCCCCTCATTTCCAGTTTGTTGTTCCATCCTATTTTGAGACTCAAATTCAACAAGGAATTGAGCTTTCTGAACTCTTTGTTGAATATACTGAGATTCTTCTATCACACTGACCTCCTCTTTAGCAGACATATCACATGTGTACATCAAATCATGGTCTGAGATTCCAGCTATCCCCAGAGAGTGCAGGTAGGTAATATGTTCATCTAGTTTCTTATCAGATCTCCTCTGGGCAGCATGCAGAGACTGAAGCTGCAACTGGGTTGCAGAGTTCTGAAAATCCTCAATTGTAAAGAGCTCTCTTAATTCTTGTTTACTGAAATAGCGGAATGGGTTCTTCTTATCACCAGTTGTTTGTCTGATTAATGAGTCCTTGAAAACCTGTCGTCTGTATATTTTTTCCTCTACAGTCCCACAAGTGATTAGCCTATAAACCACAACATTTTCTTTTTGTCCAATTCGGTAAACTCTATCCACAGCTTGAGCATCAGTTGCAGGGTTCCAGCTTGGGTCAAAAATGACCACTCTAGTTGCTGCAGTTAATGTTAAGCCAACACCACCTACTTGAGTGGTAAGCAGAAAAACAGAGTAATCTTTATTTTGCTGGAACAGGTTAATTCTCTTTTCTCTTTCCAAAAGATGAGTAATGGTGCCATCGATACGCAATGTCTTAACGTGCATATTCTTTAAGAGGCGTTCAATGATGTTTAAAATTTTTCTCAACTGGGAAAATACCAGAGTTTGATGTCCTTCATCTCGTAGTCTCTTCAGAAGGTCCATTAAGAATATCATTTTTCCAGATTCTTGCCTCAATGTATCATCAGTTACATGATCAATATTGTCCATATCTGAGGAATCCTCTTCCTCACTGCCATCTTGAGCAGAAAATTTGCCGTTCCCTAGATTGAGCAAACAACGAGCCCGTGCAGACAGAAGCCTAGGATGATCACACAACTTTTTCAGGACACCTAGCTCAGCCAAAGGTGAACGGGTCTCTGTCAACAACTCCTTGATGTGATCTAGAGACACAAATTTCCTGTATATTTCTTCTTGTAAAGGTACAAGACGTATCCAGATGATTAAATCATTTTTCCTGGAAAGGGAAGGCATTTCACAGACGGCATCAACACCTGGATTCTTCTCAATAAGTCTGACTTCTGAGTTGCATGACTTTTTTTTCTGTACTTCTTCTTTAGTCCTCCTGAGAAAATAAGGTTTTATAATTTCCATTAAGTTTTCAGATATTTTAAATCCCAAGGCTTTCTCTCCTGGGGTAGCATCCTTCTCTCTTGCTCTAATAATAGGATTTTCATACTCCATTTTAAATGTTTTTAATGTTCCTAGCAGGGACCCTTGGCAAGCAAAATCAAATAGAGACCATAGTTCTTGTAAATTATTCTGGATTGGAGTTCCTGTGAGGAGGATGCGATTATGTGCAGGGACAGCACGAGCACATATTGCTGACTTAGTAGATGAGCTTTTTATTTTATGTGCTTCATCAAGGATGACATAGTCCCACACAAAATTTTGGCCATTAAAGCTTGAAAGCTGCTGCCAATTATTGATTAACATTTGGTATGTAGTGATTATGACACCATTCCTTTGCTGAATCCTATTGAGGCTTCTGGTGCGTATATCCTTGCTAGGGCCATGAAAAGTTTTTACTCTCATTCCTGGAGCCCACTTGGCAAATTCTTTTACCCATGTGCTAATGATATTAGTTGGCATGATCAACAGCACATGATTCACAAGTGAAGCATCAAACATACCAGAAAGGAAAGCAATAATTTGAACAGTCTTCCCCAATCCCATATCATCTGCCAAGATACCCCCTTTTCTTTTTTCTCTGTATAGGCTATAGAGAAAAGCTATGCCTTCCTTTTGGTGCTCAAAGAGTTGGTTGTACAACTCTCGATAAAGCAGCAGGCCAGAGTTGCACACATCTGTAAATTCATCATCTTCTTGTTCTGCCAACTCCTCCATGGCTTCCTGTAGCTTTTGGATTCTGCTCATCAGCTTTTTACTGGGAAAAATGTCCTTTGCCAAATTGAAAAGCTTAAATGCTTCTTCCAGATCTCCATTTTTAGTTGCTTCTTTGGCCTCTTTCACATATCTACAAAAAAAGGTTTAAAAAATTATACAAACAGGATTAGAAAAGACTGAATATTCAGTCTAAAAACTCTTTCGAGTCCACTTAAGAATCCAAACTTTAGTTGGGCTTTTAATATCTGAGATTCAGGATGGGAAAGATTAACATAGAAGATGCCAATGGAAGCTGTTATTGGGCTGGGAATGTCACTCAGTGGTAGAGCATTTGTCCTAAAATGTGTGAGACCCTGGGTTCCATTCCCAGCACTGCAAAAAAAGGAAAAAAAGAAAGTTGCCATCACTCAAGACAAACAAAAATCCACTGTCATTACCAGCAACACTTAACTTCAGGTACAAGTTGTGAAAACATAAAATGCACAAAGGTTACTGATTGTACGGAATTTTAAAAACTGCCAATATAAGAATTACAGAGCAGCAAACCTCTGGTGTGGGGATGGGAGGGCAAGAAAACCTTATAGTTTTCTTTGTTCATTACTGGTGTAGGATTTGGACCAGACAAGAGGTGTCCTGCAAAGCTTCCTGTATGAGTAGGAAGCAAAATAATTAATTATGAGAACTGGAACCTAATTAGTGGATTAATCCATTTGATGGATTAATAATTTGAAAGGACTAACTAGGTGATAACTATAGACAAGTAGGGCATGGCTAGAGGAGGTGGGACATTACAGGTACTCCCTGGAAGGGTTCATTTTCCCTGTGGCCTCTTCCCCCTTTCTCTCTGCTTCCTGACCACCATAAGTAGAGTAGTGCTCTTTTGCCACTCCCTTCCACCATGATGTTCTGCCTCACCATGGGCCCAGAGCAATGGAGTTGACAAATGATAGACTGTACTACTGAAACCGTGACCCCAAATAAACTTTTTCTTCTCTAAATTGTTTTTCTGTTTTGGTATTGGGGATTGAACTCAGGGTGCTTAACCACTGAGCCACATCCCAGCCCTTTAAAAAAAAAAAAAAAAAAATATATATATATATATATATATATATATATATATATATTTATTTATTTATTTATTTAGAGACAGGGTCTCAACTGAGTTGCTTAGGGCCTCAGTAAGTTGCTGAGGCTGGCTTTGAACTCATGATCCTCCTGCCTTAGCCTCTGAAGTCACTGGGATTACAAGCCTGCGCCACCACACCCAGCTTGTAAATTGTTCTTGCCAGGTATTTTGGTCATAGCAATGAAAAGATGACTAATCCAACTGGCTACTTCTTCTCTATGTTCTTTTGGGCTCTTGTTCTTCCTCCCAGAAGACTCAGTCCTGGGACTTTTCCTCTTTTATATTTCCTTCTTATATTCCATCCCTTATATTTCCCAGAGTTTCCATTCCCACATACGTGCTCATGATACCCATGTCACTCTCCAAGGCAGAGCTTAGGCACAAGCTCTAGTCTAGAACCATATTCCCAACTGCCTGCAAGTTATTGCTACTTAAAAGTCTCACAGGAGGGGCAGAGGTTGTAGCTCAGTGGCAGAACACTCGCCTCGCATGTGGAAGGGACTGGGTTCTATCCTCAGCACATCAAAAATAAAGTAGAGGTATTTTAAAAAGTCTCACAGGCACCTCAAATTCAATTCATGCCAATTTAAAATCATTATTTCCCCTCTAAATACATGTTTCTCCAATTTGTATGGTAATAAATAGTACCTTTCACTTGCCTACCCAAGTTTGAAATCTGAAGACTATTCTGAGCCCCAACCCAAATATGAGTTATCTTTGACCTCTCCTCTTCTTTTCTGTCCCTCCCCAGGCCAGGCAGTCCCAAGTCCTACTAATTTTATTTCCCATGTGTAAGTTCTTTCTCTCCATCTCACCACCACTGCCTGGAACCACAACTTCCTGCTCACTGGTCTCCCTACATTCACTCTTGTCCTCTTCACTACATTGTCTACTTAAGAGTCAGCAATAGTATCATGGAACTGTTTACTCTTTAGAAATAATCATTCTCATTTTTCTACAGAATTTCCTGGAGGGTCTTGTAAAACAGATTGCTGGGCCCCAATGTCAAATTTTCTGATTCTTTAATAAGGGCCAAGAATTTCTATTTATAAAGTTCCCAGTTAATGCTAATGCTTCTGGTCTAGAGACCACACTTTAAGAGCTACTTTAAGATACAGCTCCAGCCTCACCTGAGGTTCCTCTAAGATACCTTCCATCCCTACCCCATGCCCCAAGTAGATTAATTGTTCCACCTCAATACTTCCCATTGTGTATCTCTACTGGTGCATTTAACACACAGTATTAGAATCACAAAATAATGTAACCATATTAAAACACCTCACTGGGGGCTGGGGATGTGGCTCAAGCGGTAGCGCGCTCGCCTGGCATGCGTGCGGCCCGGGTTTGATCCTCAGCACCACATACAAACAAAGATGTTGTGTCTGCCGAAAACTAAAAAAAAAATGAATATTTAAAAAAAAAAAAAAACACCTCACTGAAGGGAGTTAGAGGTAGGGTTCTTGTATATGTAATCAAATTAAGATGAGGTCATACTGGATTTGGGGGAGGGGGCACTAATCCAACATGACTGATGTTAAAACTGGGACACAAACAGAAGAGTGCCATACAAAGATGGTATCAGAGAATGGGGTGATGCATGTACAAGCAGAAAAGCTTCAAGGATTGCTGGTATTTCAGAAACTAGGAAAGAGTTGTTATGCTTGAATTTGGGACCCCCAAAAGACCACCAGAGACCCAGATTGATGTAAGCAGCAAAGAGGTATTTATTGCGAGCTAGCTCAGTCCTCCGCATGCACACAGCAACAGGTGACACTTAGAGGCCCCGAGCCCAGGGTTTGCAGCAGTTTTATATACTCTTTGGGGAAGGCAGGGACCCCCCCCCCAATACATCATAGCATCTCTTAGCAAATCATCACACATCGCAGGAAACAACAACTCTAAAACGTGATTAGCACATTCACTGGCAGGAACAAGTTGGATAGGGGTGATTGGTTAGTGTAAGAGGGGGATTTATTTGAACTGATTGGTTTAGGCACGAGGGGTGTACATGCTAAACTACATGGTTTCCCTACATGTTATCAACTACCATAAACTACTGGGAGGGTCATCTGGCATCCCAGGTATTTTCCTGGTCTCATGCTGATTGGTGGCTGCTAGGGGGTTGCTATGGGTCCCCACCTAGCCTGACTGAGTCAGGAACACCTGGCTCAGCAGATCTCTCCTGTTATTTGTAGATAAACAAGGGTATGTGCCTAGGAATGCTCTGTGGGTCTTTCCAAGGACAAAGGCCACGCCCCCTTCCTTAGACAGGCTTTGCTCTGAGATAGAGGCTGGTTTTTCAGAGTCATGCAACAAATTCTCTCTCTCAGCCTCCAAAAAGAAACTAACCTGGCTGACACCTTGATTTCAGAATTCTAGCCTCCATAACTGTGAGAGAATAAATTTCTGGAATTTTAAAAACTGGTTAAAGCAGAGTGCAATGGTGCCCACCCATAATCCCAGAGATTGGGGAGGCTGAGGCAGGAGGATTACAAATTCAAGTTCAGCCTGGGCAACTTAGGGAGACACTGTCTCAAAATTTAAGAAAGATCTGGAGATGCAGCTCGGTGGTGGTAAAGCACCCCTGCTTTCAATCTCTGGTGGCAAAAATAAAAATAAATATTGTAAAATATATAACAAAATTTACCGTTTCAATTACCTTTTTATATATAAGTATACAATGACATTACATTCATAATGTACAACCATTACCAGGTTAAAGGAGGTTAACAGATCTGTTTGTTTACTTTCACCTTTCCTTTTCATTATATTTAATAATTCTGTTCAGGATAATGTCTCTTTAGCATCATTGCCAGAATTCCTATCTTCATTCCAGTGCTGGTGAAGACAAAGATAAAAACCAAACTACAGCTTCTATGATAACTATCACAGTAAACTGTATAAACCGATGCATCAATGAATATAACTCAACAAGTAATGCTCAATCAAGGAGTCGATTTACTTTGGGAGGAAATGGACATATTGATAGACTCCTCCGCTTTGAACTGTTTGCAGAACTTGCCTGGACTATGTATCACTTGTATACATTGTGAACTATCGTTTGGTGCAGCGAATTGTGGTAGTGCTGGCATATCTTTGCTGATGGTGTCACCAGTGATGCAATTTTTCCAAAGGAGCTGTCAATTGGCTTGATGTCGTGGCATTTCTGTATCCTCCTCCCTTCTGCTAGTGATGGTCTAAAATTTGGGGGCCAACAGAGGTGAGGCAAAGAACCTCACCCCCCCACACTGGTGCATAGGCCTATCCACAAGTATGGCTGGGGATGTAGCTCAGTGTAAAAGAACCCTTGGGTTCAAACCCCAGCACCTCAAAATAAATAAATAAATAAATAATAAATTACAAAGCCTCATCAATATTCTTGACAAAAATATCGAACTCTATGGGGCTGGGGATGTGGCTCAAGCGGTAGCGTGCTCGCCTGGCATTCGTGCAACCCAGGTTCGATCCTCAGCACCACATACAAACAAAGATGTTGTATCCGCCGATAACTAAAAAATAAATATTAAAATTCTCTCTCTCTAAAAAAAAAAAAAAAAAAAAAAAAATATCGAACTCTAATCCTATCAAGCCTTTAGATTTAAATTACAGGAGATAAAGGAATAAGCTAAAGACACTGCAAGGAAGCCATCTGGCTAACCCAAATCATTGGAATAGAAATAAAGGGAGGAAGCAGCTGTCCTTCATTAAGAGGCTTAAGGAATGGGTGTGTAGCTCAGTGGTAGAGTGCTTGCCTAGCATGTACAAGACCTTGGGTTTCTTTTTCTTTTTCTCCCCCACCCCAAGCCCCCACCTTCATTCAGTACTGGGGGATTGGCATGCTACCACAGAGACCAACCCCAACCCTTTTTATTTATTTATTTTTAAAAATTTGAGTCAGTGTCTCACTGAATTGCTCAGGCTGTCCTCAAACTTCCAATCCTCCTGCTTCTGCCTCCCAAATGTGGGATTATAGGTGTGCACTACAGTGCCTGGTTCAAGCCCTGGGTTTTATCCCTAGAACTGTGAAGAAAAACATTAAAAATTAAGGTTGCTTTAGTGCTGGAGTTGTCGTGTAGAAGGCCCTGAATTCAATCCCCAGCACCAATCACCAAAAAAGGAGGGGGGGCGCTTAATAAATATAACTAAATTCAGTGTGAACCTTCTTTGAATTCCGATTCCATAAAAACAATGATAAAAATACCATTTGAAAAACTAAAAACTGGCCATACATTAGATGATATCAGGGAGTTTATTTTGTTAGGTGGGATATGGTATACTGTTGTTGTTCTTTAGAGATATTTCTTAGTATTTATGGGTGAAATTCCGTGACATTTGTTTCTTTTTATTTTCAAAATTACAAACCATGCACATACAAAATAATCAAAAATTTGTTCACTAAACCCAGGTTTCTTTTTTTAAATCAAATAACTAGGGCTGGGATTATGGCTTAGTGGTAGAGTGCTTGCTTAGCATGTGCGGGGTCCTGGGTTCGATCCTCAGCACCACATAAAAATAAATGAATGGAATAAAGGTATTGTGTCCAACTACAGCTAAAAAAATAAATATTAAAAAAATAAAAAATAAAAAAATATAAAATAAAATGACTATCACACACTCAAAACTCCAATCTTTGGACAGCTCATATACACAGACTTAATTTATATGTCTTGGTCCAGCAATCCATCAGATCATCAATTGGGTGCAAGACTTGCCCACTTTTTCCTTCCCTCTTCATGGCTCTTCAGACCTGATGCTCTCAAGGTTTCAGATCCACAGCCTTATTACCATCTAAACCCATTAGGGATTTGGGAGGAATTCAAAATCATTTTGAGATGAAAGCCAGGTGTGCCTGTAATTCTAGCTTCTCAGGAAGCTGAGGCAGGAAGGATCCCAAATTCAAGGTCTGCCTGGGTCACACAGTAAGACCCCATAAGAAAAGAGATTGAGCTGAGTGCGGTGGCATATGCCTGTAATCTCAACAGCTTGGCTTGGGATGCTAAGGCAGGAAGATTTTGAGTTCAAAGCCAGCCTCAGCAACTTGGCAAGACCCTATCTCTAAATAAAATATTTAAAAAACTGGGGCACTGGGGTTGTGGCTCAGTGGTACAGCGTTTGCCTAGCATGTGTGAGGCACTGGGTTCAATTCTCAGCACTGCAAATAAATAAATAAAGGTCCACTGACAACTAAAAAAGGACTGGGGATGTGGCTCAGTGATTAAATGCCCCTGGATTTAATCTCAGGTATTAAAAAAAACAGAAAAGAAGAAAAATTTGAGATGAATGAAATAACAGGGCTTAGATTACTGACAGGTATTCACCCTTTCCAAATAAACTGTTTCTTAATGAGTTTCTAAATTCTTCTTGACCTTAGATGCCATGATCATACTAGGTAATTATTTGTATTCTCAGACTTTATGACTCTGCCAGATGCCTCAAAGTGAACAATATTTTGGAAATGCTTCTGGACAAGGTAGGAAATCAAATGGCAGCTGAGAATCTATGGAATACAGAAACAATGAGATCACAGAAACCACCAAATTGATGAGAGGTCAACAGACACTTAGTTTTAAAACCTGCAGAGAGCCACCATCAATGGTAACTGAGGATCTATAAATTTTAAGAGCCTGAAGTGAGGACTAATCATCCTTCTATGCATGAGGACAAAGGGAGATGGTGATAAGGGGGCAGGTAGTTGGTCATCAATGAATTGCGTTTTTGCCAGTTGTCATGGTGTGCCCTTCAGGTATTCAAAGAATCTTAGAAGATCTGAGAAATCAGAATCTGAGCAGAAGTAGCCAGTGAGGCAGGACAAAAATCAGGGATAATTTATGGGTTTCATGACAGAGTAATCAAATCTTGTCAAATACTATTGGTCAAGGAAGATGAGGATTGAGGACTGTTAGATTTAGTTATAAGAAAGTCATCAATGACCTTGACAAAAGCAATTTGACTAGAGTGATAGAGTACAAACCATGATATTTGTATCTTCAATTTTGATGTAAAGTGAAGAAACATGGAACAATAACTGGGGTGGGAAGTAGAATCAAGAGAGGGATCTATTTTTTTGTAAGAGATAAAAAAATCATGGGATCAAAGTCCTTATACCTTTTGCATAAAGGGAGGGGTTATGCGGAGAGTTTGTGCCTTGGCTAGGAACAGGGAGGATTCATTCACAGTAATAGGAGAAAAGGCAGAAAATAGGAACAATGCTGGGAGGTGGGTTGACAAGGAAGAAGCTTGAGGACATTCTCTGTTGATTGCTTCTATCAACCCAGTGAAATTGGAAGCAGGTTCACAGACTCAGAGAGATAAGGAAGGTGTTATGGGTATTAAAAGCAAGAAGGTATGAAACAGGAATATACTAGAATGGATGACTGAATACATTAGAGAAATATGATTGTCAGGTATTATTAAGGGCCTACTTGACATTGATAATTACAGATTTCAAGTGAGGCCCATCAGCATGACTGTCTCTTCAGTCATGTTCATCTGCATAGGTTGTAGCTGGATTTCATGAAATGTTTTTTGTTTGTTTTTATAGTACTGGGAATTGAACTGAGAAGCACTATACCACCAAGCCACATCTCCAGCCCTTTTTCTTCTTTGAGACAGGGTCTCATGAAGTTACCCAGGCTAACCTCCAACTTGCAATCCTCCTGCGTCAGCCTCCAGAGTAGCTGAGATTACAGGCATGTGCCATGGCACAGGTTTAGTGAAGTATTATTAGTTTCCTATTGCTGCTGTTAGAAATGATCACAAATGTAGTGGCTTAAAATAACACAAATATTCAAACAATCCTATGCATCTATGGATTCTGTATCCTCAAATTCAACCAACCATACATTGAAAATATTTCTACTATTGGGGCTGGGGATGTGGCTCAACTGGTAGCGCGCTTGCCTGGCATGCGTGCGGCCCGGGTTCGATCCTCAGCACCACATACAAAGAAAGATGTTGTGTCCGCCAAAAACTAAAAAATAAATATTAAAAAATTCTCTCTCTTTCTCTCTTAAAAAAAAAAAGAAAATATTTCTACTGTAATCCCAGCTACTCATAAGGCTGAGGCAAGAGGACTGTAAACTCAAGGTCAGCCTCAGTCATTTAGAAAAACCCTGTCTCAAAATCAAATAAATAAATAAAAAGGACTTAGGATATAGATTTGTGGTAAAGCACACCTGGGTTAACACCCAGTGTCAAAGAATACATATTTGGAAAAAAATTGTGTGTGTACTCAATATGTACTGACTTTATATTAGCTATTAGAAGTAATCTAGAGATTTAAAGTATAGGGGAGGATTGTGTAGGTTATATGCAAATACTGTGGAATTTTAAATAATGTACTTGAACATCTATGGAATTTTTTTTTATCCATGGAGGGTCCTGGAACTAGTCCCTGCTATACCAATAGACATCATCTTTTATCCTATGGTTCTGTAGAAACCTGAAACAGGTCTTTGCTGTGCTGAGAAAAAAAAATAAGTATCAGCAGGACTTCATTCCTTTGTGGAAAATGTTTCTTCTCTGTTCAGCTTGTAGGGGCCCCCATTTTTTGGATCATGGCTCCTTTCTTACAAGTCAGTCATAACAGGTTAAGTCCTCAGAAGGCATCAGTCTGAGCTCTTCTTTTGCCCCTCTTTTTAACTTTTAAGGACCCTTGTGATGACATCTGGGCTCACTCAGGTATTCCAGAATAATCTCCCTATTTTAGGGTAGGCTGCTTAGTGTCCTTATTTCCATCTTCAACCTTAATTCCTCTTTGCCATATAAGGTAACATTAACAGGTTTTAGCAACTAATATGTAGATATCTTTGAGAAATAATTATTCTGCCTACTACAGGAAAGTTGTGGTCTTGCAAAGCAAATAAAATGAAATGAGAGGGGGAGAAAAGTTGTATGCAAGTAAGTCTCTATAATTATTGATTCTAAACTTCAAGTTATTTAAGGAGGGAAGTGAAGACCTAAGCAGCATGAGCAATAGTGAAAAGACTGAATCAATAAACTATACAGTCCCAATGATATGAAAGAGTTGGTGAAATCAGCAAACTGGGGGGATAAGGTAGAAGTTTGAGAGAGGATGCTTAAAATTTAGATAATGGAGGTAGAATTAAAGACAGATTCTATTACTTATGCTTGACTGTTGACAACTTTTAAGTTCTACATCTCCTTCTTCCCCTTCTGCCCCACATCTAAGCAAGCTAAAAAGAAATCCCAATTCTTTCTCTTTTGGCACCAGAGGGAAATTCAAACTTATCTTATCCTACACACAGGAACCTTTACCCAAGACCATAACCACCATTAAAAACCCCCAAGCCTATATCCTTTCCCTGCTTTCTCAAGAAACCTGCCCTGCTTTCCTCCAGAAAAGGAATTTATTATGTGCCTAATAAACATCTTATACTTTCCTGATTGTTTTAGTCAGCTTTTTCGCTGATTTGACTAAAGGACCCAACCAGCAAAATTGTAGAGGAGAAAAGGTTTATTTGAGGGCTCACGGTTTCAGAGGTCTTAGTCCACAGAAGGTCAGCTCCATTTCTCAGGGCTCAAGGTAAGGCTGAGCATCATGGCAGAAGAGTGCGGAAGAGGGAAGCAGCTCCCATTGTGTTGATCATGAAGCAGAGAGAGTCCACTGGCCAGATACAAATATATAACCAAAGCCACGCCCCAATTCCCACCTCCTCCAGCCATACCCTACCACTTCAATTATCACTCAGTTAATCCCTACCAGGGGATTAAATCACTGGTTGGATTAAGACTCTAACAACCCAATCATTTCTCCTCTGAACCTTCTTGTGCTGTCTCACACATGAGCTTTTGGGGGACACATCACATCCAAACCATAACACTGGTTGTATGTGGAATCAGCAATCTTCACATCTGTACCAAAATTTTGAGTGGAGGTCCATCTTGGTCTGTTTTCTATTCCATAACAAAACACCTAAGGTTTATTTTGGCTTACTTTTCTGGAAGTCCAAGAGCATGGCACCAGCATCTGACCAGCTTCTGGTGAGAGCCCCCATGCTGCTCTATGCATGATGGAAAAATGGAAGAGGAAACTGCACAAAAGAGAGGGAGGGGACAAAAGGAGCAGATCTTCTCTTGTGAAAATTAATTCCTTCATGAGAGCAAAGCTCCTATGAACCCAGCCACCTCTTAAAGGCCCCACCACCTCTCAACACTGTCAGACTGGCAATTAAATCTTAACAGAGGTCTGGGGATGTAGCTCAGTGGTAGAGCACTTGCCTAGCATGTGAGAGGCATTGAATTTGATCCCCAATACTACACACACACACACACACACACACACACACACACACATTATGTAGATTGTTTCCTTCTGAAAAGTTGCTATAACTAGCAAAACTAGGATAAATCATATATACACATATGTTTAAACAAACACACTTTTGCCCAGTCATGCAAGTGTATTTATACAAGAAAATACTAGATTTCTAGCTTCAAAAAGTAAACTATGCCAGGCTTGGCAGCATTGTAATCCCAGTGGTTCAGGAAGCTGAGGCAGGAGGATCCCAAGTTCAAGCCCAGCCTCAGCAATTTAACAAGACCCTGAGCAACTTAGCAAGACCCTATCTCAAAATAAAAAATTAAAAGGGCTGTAGCTCAGTGGTAAAGTGCCCCTGGATTCTATTCCCATACCATCCCCAAAAAGGCAAACCATATATCCTAATTTTTTTGTTGTACTAGGGATTGAACCCAAGGTTGTTTTACCACTCAGCTACATATGCAGCTTTTTTTTATTTTTTGAGGAAGGATCTTGCTAAGTTGTCCAGGCTGGCCTACAACTTGCAATCCTACTTCAGTCTCTTGAGAAACTAGGATTACAGATATGCACCAACACACCCAGCTATATATCCTAACTTTTGAATTAACTCAGTTATTTAATTAACAGTCTGAGAAAATATGGATAACTGGTTACAAATGTACTGTTGATTGGAATAAAAACTGGTGTGGTTTTCTTGAATGGCAATTAATTGATAGAGTGTCTTTGGGTTCAATCCCTCGGGAGGTGGGAGATTTTATTTGGCAATAAAAAGAAATGAAGTAATGCTACACATTACAATGAGGGTGAACCAATGAAGTCATTATACTAAGGGAAAGAGGTTGGTCACAAATAATCTTACTTGATTCCATTTATATGAAATGTCCAAATAGACAAATCAGAAAGAAAGGAAGTAGATTAGTGATTGACTAGAGCTGGGAGCAGGAAGAAAATGGGAATGGTAGCTTAAATATATGGAGTTTCTTTTAAGGATAATAAAAATGTTCTAAAATTGATTGTGATGATTGACATAAAACTCAGTGAATAAACTAAAAGCCACTGAACTGTACACTTTCAACAGGTAACATATATCAAAAAAAGTTGAGAGGAAAGGAAGAAAGCTATGCAGAGGGACAGTGCATAAAAAGTCCCAGCATACTAGCAAGAGAACAAATAAGCAAGGAAATTCAGAGGACAGAGAATACTAGAAAACATTATAAAACTGGGCATGAGGGGCTAGGGTTGTAGCTCAGCAGTAGAGTCCTTGACTAGCATGTGTGAGGCACTGAATTCAATCCTCAGCACCATATTTAAAAAAAAAATAAATAAAACAAAGGCATCAAAATACAAAAGTGGTAATTAATAGCCATATAATTTTTTAAAAACTGGGCATGAGTCAGGCACAGTAGCACATGCCTATAATCCCCATGAATTGGGATGCTGAGGCAGAAGGATCACAAGTTTGAGGCCAGCATCAGCAACTTACTGAGACCCTGAGCAAAAAATAAAAAGGACTGAGGATGTGGCTCAGTGGTTAAGTGTTCCTGGGTTCAATATTCAAAACAAAACAAAAAAAGGGCATGTTGGCCCATGCCTCTAGTCCCACCTACTCAGGATGGTGAGGCAGGAAGCTTACTTGAGCTAATTCCCATGAATTTGAGACCAGCCTGGGCAACATAATGAAACCCTGTCTCAACAAAACAAACAATAACAACAATAACAAAAACACAGAATGTGAAAAAAGAGAAAGCCTAAAAGATTAAAATGGTATATGATAGAGAAGTTGAATAGACAGTGTGTGGTATTACAAAGTCAGAAACAAAATTGTGATGGAGAATGTTTCAAAAGAGTGTTCTGAAAGATGTAAGAGGAAATATATGTAACAAAGAGACTGTGTGTGTATGTGTGTTTGTGTGACAGAGTGTGTAGGCAACAGGATATGTGTGCTGGCACAGGGAGAACAAGCCAGTGAGGAACAGAAAGAAGGAAAGTGAACAAAACACATGACATAGAGAATGGACAAGAGAATGGGTGGGTGACTGACATCCTACAAAGTGGGGGAGAAAGAGACTGGTGACAGAGAAAAGCAATCGAGGGGTACAGGGGGGGCTAGGATTGTGGCTCAGCAGTAGAGTGCTTGCCTAGCATGAGTGGGACCCGGGTTCGATTCTCAGCACCACATAGAAATAAAGGCATTGTGCTGTGTCCATCTACACCTAAAAATAAGTAAATATTTTTTTAAAAAAATAGGGGTACAGGGTAGACAAAGGAGATATAAGGGTGGTGATGGTGGAGGGGAGAGTACAGATAGAAAGGGGGATAAGAAACAGAAAGCAACAACAAAAAAAGCATGGAGGACAAGGAAAGAGAACACATGAGAGGGTGCCAGAGAAAGTAGGCAACACAGAGTGGGCAGATGACACAGAGAGTAAGCAGGTGATGGGGAAAAAGGTTAAACGACAAAGAGAACAAAAGGAAAGCAACAGAAAGAAAGAGTGGGCAGTAGAGAGAACTGGGTGATGAGGGAAGGGTAAGCAAAAGAATGAACATATTGGGCATTAGAGAATAAGAGAAAGCACAACTGAAAAGCAACAAGAACTGGATATGGTGGCACATTACTGTAATCCAGTTGCCCTGGCGGCTGAAGCAGGAAGATCCCCAGATAAAGGCAAGCCTTGGTGCTTAGCAAAGCCCTAAGAAGCTTAATGAGACCCTGTCTCAAAAAAAAATTTAAAAAAATGGGCTCAGGATGTGGTTCAGTGGTTAAGCACCCCTGGGTTCAATCCCAAGTACCAAAAGGAAAAAAACAAATAAATTAAAATTAAAAATAAAAAAGGCTGGGGATATAGTACACTGGTAGAGTGCTTCTGGGTCCAATTCCCAGTACATCATTTTTTTATTTGTTCTAATTAGTTATACACTTATAGTAGAATGCATTTTGACACATTATACATAAATGGAGTATAACTTATTCTTCTGGTTGTACATGATGTAGTCCTATATGCACATAGGATATTAATGTCTAATGCCCAGTACTTCTAACTATCAGAATGAATGAACGGGGCTAGGGATGTAGCTCAATGGTAGAGTACCCCTAGGTTCTATCCCCAGTATCACAAAAGATATAACAAGAGAGTGATAGACACAGTGAGCAAGGGGAAGTTATAGAGAAGGTAAGTGACAATGAGAAAGAGTGGACAATAGAGTACAAGCAGGTTAAGTGACAGAGCCATAATAAGTGGAAAAGAGAGAAGATCGACAACAGAAAGAGGTTGGATGATTCTCCAGCTATTATTTCTTGCCTCTCAATTCCAAATTCACCCCTCAATGCCTGTTCTGTGATAATGAATAGAATAAACTAGCACCCCTCATTTAATCAGAACAATGGCAAGCTTCTCAGTAGAGGGCACTAGAGGGACACCGCAGGAGGAAGGGGTTCTCTAGAAGTTTCCAGCTGCTACAAATAAAAACAACATCCTGTCATCCTGTGGAGCTCAGCTACAGCCACAGACCCAGAGCACCCGGATCCTCAATGACCCTGAAGCCTCCAACTAGGCTTATCTGCAGCCTATCTTAAGCCTCCTTTACATGGTGCCAGTTCCTGAAGTTCTCTTGCCATGGTGCCCTCTGCAGGGCCCTGAAGCTCACCTGGGACTAGGCCTATGAATTGTGCATGCCTAGGCCACTAGTTGCTAATAGCCTACTCTCCCTTCCTGTACTCCAGAGGTTATTGCCTGCCTGAGTGTACTGGGACACACACCAGATACAGTCTAGGCAAGCAGGCACACTCATCTGTTATCCAAGGGGCTGCTCCTGGACGCCTCTAAGAATTCTCAACCTGCACCTGGGGAAAGAAGCTTTCTTCCAAGTTCACTCTTCCCTAAATATTCTTCCTTAGTTCTAGGGTATCACTCAGAGTTTCCTCATACCTTACTTCATTCATCAATTGGCATCTCATTTATCAGTTTAATAATTCCTTATATTAAAATTCCTGTTTTAATACACTGTGGTTTCTATCTGCTGACTGGACCCAGAATGATAGTGACAGAGAAAGAGAGTAGGCCATGAGAGAAAAGCTGACAGGGAAAGCATTGAGAATAGAAAGAGAATAGGTGGTAGAGAGACAAAAGTAGAGAATGGGTAATAAAACCAAGAGTGAGGAGAAAGGGGGAAGGGGTGATAAGAGGCCAGAGTGAGGAGGATGACAGAGAGACCAAAGGAGGGTGAGATGGCAGAACAAGCAAGTGGATGGCAGAGAAAATGAACAGTAAGCAGGTGAGAGTGTGAACAGGTAGGTCCCAGAGAGGTGGTGGGTGACAGAGAAAGAGAGAAATAGAGACATAATATGAATGCTAGAGAGGAAGCATGAGTGGGAGAGTGACAAGGTGGACAAGAGAGAAACTGGCAATCAGGCATCACCAAGAGAAACCATGAGTGACAGAGTATGCCCCAGAGCTGCTGTGAAAGAAGATGAAGGTGTGTGACAGCAAGTTGCAGGGCTCTCTTTCAATGCTTACACAGCAAAGACAGAGAGACAAGGAAGGAGAGGGACAGAAAGCGGAGAAGGGGAGAAAGTGTGAGAGAGAACTGTGCAAGAAGAGCAGAAATATGAGCAACAGAGGAGATATTTGTGTGAGTGGATTTGTAAGGACAGCAGAGACTGAGAACAATCAGGAGAAATAGAAGAGCAATTGTGATAGCTGATGGGTCATGAGAGATGGGGAGGTTGTGAGAGGGGGAACCAGGAGACAGGAAACGGTAGTGATTTTGAGAGAAGATAAGGATTGTGAGGAGGGGGGTGATTGCTGCAGGGAGGGGGTGAAAAGAATTGTTTGAGAAGGTTCAAGAAGGTACCCCCTGGGAGCAAGAGAAAAGTGTCAGTGTGAGGCACAGTGGTGGGGAAATCACTTGCTTGTTTAGGGAAATGGGTGGTGAGGAGCGCTAAGGTCCTAAGCTTCTTTATCACCATTTTCTAGATGAAGAAAAATGAGGTTCAATATACTCAAGACACTTGCTTGAGATCACTGAGCTAGTAAGAAGGGGACAGAACATAAGGCTGTATGCATGCTAGGCAAGTGCTCTATCACTGACATACACCCTCAGCCCAGAGCCAGTAATTTGAATCTAAAACAACCCAACTGGGCTAGGGATGTAGCTCAGTGGGAGAGTGTTTGCCCAAACATAGGGAAGGGCCTGGCTCAATCCCCAGCACTGAAAAAAGTAAAATGACCCAATTCTGAAGCCAGCACTCTACTAAAAACACAACCTCAAGCCTTCCTTAAGAAAGCCATATAAGCTGGGCATGGTGGCACAGGCCTGTAATCCCAGTGGCTCGGGAGGCTAAGGCAGGAGAACTGTGAGTTCAAAGCCAGCCTCAGCAAAAGTGAGGTGCTAAGCAACTTAGTGAGACCCTGTCTCTAAATAAAATACATAAAAAAGGGCTGGGGATGTGGCTTAGTGGTCAAGTGCCCCTGAGTTCAATCCCTGGTAAAAAAAAAAAAAAGAAAAAAGAAAGAGAAAAGAAAGCAATGTAATGAATCCAAAGACATCAGCACCTTAAAAATTTTTGTTTTTAATAACAGAAATAGAATTATTCTACTGTCCCAATTTATTTATTTTCTTTCTTTGTGCTTTTTTGGTTTTTGGTACTGAGGCTTGAACCTAGGGTTACCCTACCACTAAGCTACACCCCCAGTCCTTTTAATTTTTTTTTTTTTAATTTTGAGACAGAGTCTTGCTAAATTGCTGAAGCTAATGTTGAATTTGTGATTCTCCTGTTTTAGCTGCCTGAGTAGCTGGATTTACAGGCCTATGCCACTACACACAGCCCAATTTATTTATTTGTACTACATCAAAATTTAAAAACTTCTAAACTGGGCACAGTGGCCCATGCTTGTAATTCCAGTGACTTGGGAGGCTGAGGCAGGAGGATAATCAGGTTCAAAGCCAGCCTCGGGCTGGGGATGTGGCTCAAGCGGTAGCGCACTCGCCTGGCATGTGTGCGGCCCGGGTTCGATCCTCAGCACCACATACAAACAAAGATGCTGTGTCCGCCGAGAACTAAAAAAAATAAATATTAAAAAAAAATTCTCTCTCTCTCTCTTTCTCCCTCCCCCACTCTCTCTCTCCCACTCTCTCTTTAAAAAAAAAAAAAAAAAAAAAAAGCCAGCCTCATGGTCTGGGGCTTAGTGGTAGAGTGCTTGCCTCACATGTGTGAGGCACTGGGCTCAATCATCAGCACCACATAAAAATAAATACATAAAAAAAATTGTATCCATTTACAACTAATTTTTTTAAAAAGCCAGCCTCAGCAATTTAGAGAGGCCCTAAGTAACTTAGTGAGACCCTGTTTCAAACTAAAATATGCTTTTAAAATCGCTGGGGATGTGGCTCATTGGTTAAGCTCCCCTGGGTTCAATCCCTGGTACCAAAAAAAAAATGGTTTTTGGTTGTTGATGGGCCTTCATATTTATTTATTTGTTTATATGTGGCATTGAGAATTGACCTTAGTGCCTCAAACATACAAGGCAAGTGTTCTACCACTGAGCTACAACCCCAGTCCCTTTTTATAAAAATCTCTATACATCAGAGTTTAACTCCACTTTCTTTTAAACTTCCCTTGTGTCTTTCCAACTATGAAACAGTGCAGTTCACCTGAAAAATCCACTTGGAAAGTGGACTGGCAAAGTTAATGGTGCTGTGTAAAGGCCCCTATGTTTTCACCCACAAGTGCTGGCAAAGAGCTCAAATGGTGGGGAGAAGCATAGGTAGCTGTGCTGGCGCCCACAGTCTCCCACCCAACAGTGCTGATTTTGGAAAAATGAAAGTATTTATCTGTTGAGATCTGGGAAGCCCTATAGGTTGATATTTCTGATCCTGGCTACTTCCTTTAGAGAAAAGTCCTTTTTTCTGGCCTTGCTGATGGGTACAGAAAAAAGGGGATTCTTTGCATGGTCACCAGCCCATAAGGGTGTGTATCCAGGGGATTCCCTGTGGCCTGGATGCCCCCAGACAGATGATAAACAAGCAACCTGCACTGTTTTAGGAAACCAGGCTGTTTTATGAGTAAAACAAATGCATACTTGTGTCAAAGAAAAAAAAACTTCTGTGTATCAAAAGACATACTCAAACACAGTGAAAAGGCAACTTAGACAATAATTTTTTAAATTAATTATTGATGGACCTTTAATTGTATTTATTTTTATGTGGTGCTGAGAATCGAACCCAGTGCCTCATGCATGCTGGGCAAGTGCGCTACCACTGAGCCACAACCCCAGCCCTAGACAATAATTTAAAAAAAAAAAAAAAAAAGAGACTAAAAACAATCTGCATAATTGGAGAAAATACAAATCACATATAGATAAGTTAATATCCAGATATAAAGAACAACAACTCAACAACAACAAAAAAATCCTAACTAAAAAATAAGCAAGCTAGGAATGGTGGCACATGCCTATAATCCCAGCAACTTGGTTGAGACCAGCCTGAGCAACTCAGCAAGACCCTGTCTCAAAATATAAAACAAAAAACGGCCGAGAATGTAGCTCAGTGACAGAGCACCCCTGGGTTCAATTCCCAGTAATGCAAAGGCCAATAAATACACAAAAAGAGTATGAAAACCACTTATTCAGTAGGGACATGCAAACTGAAACCACAACTACTGGCATCAGATCAATACTGGCATTAGATCCACCATTTTAGGTTTGGAGCCATTTTATCTAGGGACTCCTAGGTTTCAATTTAGGAGCCATTTTATCTAGAAATCCTGAGGCAATGCTGCTTAGCCTCCCTTAAGAACATGTGCCTACTAAAGGGTCAACCCCACACCAGCCCATGGTGTAAACCCTAAGCTTGTTTGTGAAATTCCTCTTGCAGGCTATAAAGCTGCTCTGTAAATGCTGACACACTGCTGCTCTCCTCAGAGAGATAGCCTTGTCAGTTTGCTCCATGCTCTGACGATAACTCTCTTTAGTGGGATTTCGGTGTGTGGTGTGGTCCTTCGACTTTCTGTAGACTTTGCAAGTATCCTTTCAACAAGATACCGTTTCATTCTTGTTAGGATGGCTACTCTTTAAAAAAACACAAATAATAATAAGCATTGACAAGGATGTAGAGAAATTGGAGCCCTTGTACACTGTTGATGGGACTATGAATTGGTATCGCCACTGTAAAAAACAGTATGAGGTTCTTCAAAATATTAAGGGTAGGTGCTTGGTATTTAGAAACCCTGGGTTCAATAGACAGCACCTGTGTATACACACACAAAAGGAACGAAAGAGAAAAGCAATGACTTAAAAGTCAGGAGTTGTGGTATGTGCTTGTAGTACCAGCTACTAGGGAGGCCAAGGCAGAAGGATCACTTAAGCTCAGGAGTTTGGGGCCAGCCTGGACAACATAAAGAGATCCTGCCTCTTAAAAAATTAAAATAGACATGATTCAGCAGCCCTACTTTTAGGTATATAGCTAAAGGATTTTAAATCAGTATGTCAAAGAAGTATCTGCAGTCCCAAGTTCATTGCAACATTATTCACAAGTCAATATACAGAAACAAGCTAAATGCCTATCAACAGATAAATACAAGAACAAAATGTGGTATACACAATAGAATATAGCCTTAAAAAGTAAATCTTGTCACATGACACAACACGGACAACCTTGAGGACCCTGTGCTAAGTGAAATAAGCAAGGCAGAGATAAATATTGTACAACTCCACTTTATAGATGTCTAAAGTAGTCAAATTCACAGACATACATAAGAATGGTGTATGCTAGGGAGGAGGGGCGGGGGAGATGGGGAGTTTATTGGGTATAATTTTAATTTGTCAAGATACAAAAGTTCTGGGGCTGGGGAAGTGGCTCAAGAGGTAGCGCGCTCGCCTGGAATGCGTGCGGCCCGGGTTCGATCCTCAGCACCACATACAAAAAAACAAAAGATGTTGTGTCGCCGATAACTAAAAAATAAATATTAAAATTCTCTCTCTCTCTCCCTCTCTCTTTAAAAAAAAAAGACACAAAAGTTCTGGAGATGGGTTACACAAAAATGTGTGACATTTAACACTATTGAGCTATACACTTAAAATGATGAAGGTGGTAAATTTTATGTTATGCATATTTTACAACAATTTTTTTAAGTTGAAATATTTATCCCCACATCACCATGCCCCATACCATCAGCCATCTGGTGAATGCTTATTCATTTTTCAACACACAGCTGAAATGTTTCCTCCTCTGTTGAGATTGGCGAGATTGTTCCCCTGTACATTAAACAACACTTAAACACTTAAACACATTTATAACATTATAGTTAAGTATTGGTTTGCAGGTCTATTCCCACTACTAGATTACACACAATTTGGGGACAGGGAGAGTGTTTCTCTCATCCCTAGTCCTGGCGCTTGGTAGGTTGAAAAGACCAAAAGAGGGTTTATTTAATCAGTTGGAAGTTGTGGTTCTCTAGAAGCTCATAATGGAGGGTTATTTGGCCAACGGGGAGGGCGGTGTCGGGGATTCCCGAGACTAGGAATGTGATAAATGTCCAGAACTTATTTTATTCCCTACACCCATGGGAATGCAGGAGCCAGCCTCACAACGCTCCGCTTCGGCTGTTTGGACCCCTGGGAGGGTCCGAGGGCCACCCTAACCCCGCCGCAGCAGGGCCTGCGAGCTACACCCGCCTGGAGGCCCAAACATACCTCACGTACTGGGCAGTCTGCTCTGGGCTCAAAGTCTCGCCTTTTGCCAAGCCTTGGGAGAGCTCCATGACCCTCAGATAAGGTTCCAAGTATCTCGGCTGGAGCTTGAATTTCGCTCTCTCCCGCCCCGCGCAAGCTCTGTGCGCGTACGTGTGGCGAGAGGGGCCAACCGTCGTCCTCCAGACCCACCAATCCGTGGCTCCTGTACTCTAGCTCCCCCCTCCGGAGTCCCGCTCACGATGGTCGTGCGCCTGCGCCTAGGCGCGCGGTAGCTGGGACTTCTTGGTTGCGCTGCGCGGGAGGATTACGTCATCCTGTGACCCTCCTCTCATTTTCAATTCAGTGAATACCGGTACTGGGGAATTACAGTGTGCACGTGCACGCTTGCGGGCTTCCCTGTGCTATCCTTGTGAGTAGAGGTGGCCTGATGTGCTCTCAGTCGTGATAGTGGCTTCTAGAGACCTCCGCCGTACCATTTCCTGCTCGCCAGTTCCTGGCCCAGCACACTTTGAATTCAAACGCCCTGGAAGGTGGAGTACTTATGACTTAAAGTCACATTGAAGAAGGGTCTTAATGAACAAAGCCGGGCTGGGATATAGCTCAGTGGCAAAGCGTCTGCCTTGCATTCGCAAAGCCCTGGGTTCGACCCCCAGTTCCAAAAAAGACAAAAAAAAAAAAATAAAATAAATAAAATAAGATTTAAAAAAAAAAAAAAAAAACTTTGGGCTGGGGTTATGGCTCGGTGGTAGAGTGCTTGCTTGCCGAGGCCACCTGAGGCACTGGGTTCAAACCTCAGCACCACATTTTTAAAAAATGAAATAAAGATACTATGTCCACCTACAACTAAAAAATAAATATTTTTTTTTAAAAAAGGAACAAAGTCAAGGCAGTCTATAATCTCAGCCGCTAGGGAGGCTGAGGCAGGAACATCAAAAATTCCAGGCCAGCCTCAACAACTTAGCAAGACCCTGTCACAAAAAGTAAAAGGATCAGGCTGTGTTGGTCCCCTTCTGTAATCCTAGCCAGGAGAATGGCAAGTTCTAAGCCAGTTCCAGCAATTTAACAAAAAATTAAAAGGATCAAGGTATGTAGCATGTGGCTCAGTAGTAAAGCGCCCCTGGGTTCAATCCTCAGTCCCAAAAATAATTAATTTTAAAAAGCCAAAGTTCTCATTTTAGAAATAAGTGCAGTGATCACCATTTGTTTAGGAGCACCTGCTGAGATGCAGGCAGATTGTTGCTGAAAGCTTGGTCCGTGTCCCTGATGCCAATCCAATAACGGGAACATGGTTTTGAGAAAAGAAAAAAAGAATGCTTTATTTCTTTGCTAGCACAAAGAGAAACACAGGAGACTCCTGTACCAAGGGCTGTGATTCTGCCCATCAGCAAGAATAGGGGGCTTTTTAGTTTTTTGGGAGGGTGTGGCGCTGGGGATTGAACCTGGGGCCTTGTGCATGCAAGGCAAGCACTCTACCAATTGAGCTATATCCCCAGCCTGGGGAGGTTTTTTTTTTTTTTTTTTTTAGCATTTTTATTAGTTGTTGACGGACCTTTATTTTATTTATTTATATGTGGTGCTGAGAATCGAACCCAGTGCCTCAAAACATGCTAGGCAAGTACTCTACCACTGAGCCACAAACCCAGCCCAAGGGAGCTTTTTTTTAAAGAGGCGATTGAAAGGCTACATTCCATGAGTTCTCTGTTGGAGTTGCAATTCACTTGTTTATTTGGGAGATAGTCATTTCTGAGATCTTCTGGTACCATCTCCAAAATTTGTATTACTTCATTCATACAGTGGGGTGAGTGAGTGCTCAAGGACAGACAACTTGATGATAATCTATGATGGGGAAGAAAGATAATCCTGTTTCCTGACATTAGGGAGAGGCGGGAGATTAGGGAGGAGCAAGGAGAGAAGAAGAGAAAGAAACATGTCCATTTTAAAAATCAGTTGCTGTGGCAGAGCAGCAAGGGCTACATTTCAAAGCATAAAGTACACCATTGTAACAAGATTTGCCAAAGGCAAATCTCAGGGAAGTGGGAGCAAGTTGAAGTGGCTTATTGGGTGCTGCTAAATAGGAGGTTGTGAGCTAATAAACTATTCTTGTTCATTTACTGGTGACAGCATGAACATTAATTTCTCAGGACTCTAAGCTAGTATTTAATATTTGAAAATTCACCTGTTGCCCCAGGCCTATTCCACATGTCCAGAAGACTTTAAGGGTTTTGTTTGTTTGCTTCTTTATTTGCTTTGGGGTTTTTTGTTTTGTTTTCTACTGGGATTGAATCCAGAAATGCTGTCCGAGGGACATCCCCAGTCTTTTTATTTTTATTTTGAGGCAGGATCTCATTAAATTGACTGGCTTTGAACTCACTATCCTCTATCCTCAGCCTCCCAAGTGGCTGGGAATACAGGCCTACACCACTGCTTCCAGGGGATTGTTTTGAAAAACCACCCTCTACCTCAGAGCAAAGCCTGTTCAAGGAAGGGACGTGACCTTAGTCCTTGGAAAAATCCACGGAACACTCCTAAGCACATTCCCACCCTGCTAAATTGTTTATCTACAAATAACAGCAGAGATCTGCTGCGCCAGGTGTCCCTGACTCAGTCAGGCTAGGTGGGGATCCATAGCAGCCCCCTAGCAGCCACCAATCAGCATGAGACAGGGAAATACCTGGGATGCCAGATAACCCTCCTAGTGGTTTATGGTGGTTGATAACAAGTTGGGAAACCATGTAGTTCAGCACGTACACCCCTCTTGGCTTAAACCAATCAGTTCAAAGAGTACCCCTTTTGTAGTGACAAATCCCCCCTACCCAACTTGTTCCCGTCAGTGAATGTGCTAATCATGTTTTAGAGTTGTTATTTGATTTTCCTGCGATGTGTGATGATTTGCTAAGGGAGGCTATGATGTATGTGAAGTCTCTGCCCTCTCCAAAGAATGTATAAAACTACTGCAAACCCTGGGCTCAGGACCTCTTAGCGTCACCAGTTGCTGTGTGTGTGCGCGGAGGACCAAGCTAGCTCGCAATAAACAACTCTTTGCTGCTTACATCGATCTTGGGTCTCTGGTGGTCTTTGGGGGGTCCTGAATTCGAGCATAACAGTTTATTTTTATAAAATTCATAAACAAGAGTTAAAAAGATTTTAAGATGAGCTATTTTCCTGATTTGTACCACTTTATGTCATGTGTTTATATGGCTTTAAGGCTTCTGTGGTTGAATGCCTCTGAGTTCAATCCCTGGTACTCAAAAAAAAAAAAAAAAAAAAGTGTACTATTTCAGTGTACTACTATTTCCATTTTTTGGTCATGGAAAAAGGCCCACAGTGTAAGGTCCTTGCTTAATCTGGAAAGGCATCTTAATTGACAGTCGCCATTTTAAGCAAAAGTTTCACTTTCCCAAGGGCCTTTCTGAGAAAGGCTCACCACTCCCTCATACCTTTCCCACCCTTAGGCTATCACCACTCTCTCACACCAACCCCACCCTTAACCTCCTGCAGGAGGACCTGCCCCATAAAAGTCGTGGAAGCTGAGCCTATATTGCCTCTCTCCATCTATGGAGATTATGGCCTTTATTTATTTGTCAGCTCTGATTTTACCTAAGACTCCCAAAATGGAAATGCAGAGCAAGAATTCAATATCAAGCCAATATGGACACAAATCCTTGCTCCTTCACTGTGTATGTCACTGTCTATTGCTGGGAAGAAGGGGAGGAGGTAGGAACCGAGGTAGATGAAGTTCTTGGAGTCCAGGTTGTTAAGGAACACTTGTCTGCCTGGACAAAATATTTTTTGTTTCTTTTTGCTCCCGCCAAAAATGTTTGACTTACTTTTCCTGGAGGCAAGTTTGGATTGAGGTATACTATAGTCTGGACGACCCCCCAAAATTTGTTGATGCAATCTCTGTGGTGGTAAGAAGACATGGGACCTTTGGGGAAGTGATTGTTATGAGGGTTCTGAAGGAAAACGAGGAAGAGAGCCAGAAATGAAAGATGAGATGCACACGAGACTTTGTCAGAGCTGACAAATAAAGGCCATCTCTCTACAGCAGAGAGAGGAAAAACAGGCTTGGGTTCCAGGACTTTTACGGATAGGCTCAGGAATCAGAGCCAGGTGGGTCCTAATGCTGGCTGGCGGTTAGGGGCTGGGTTGGTATGAGGGAGTAGTGAGTCTTTCTCAGAAATGCCCTTTGGGTGGGAAAGCGAAACTTTTTCCTTAAAATGACAGCTGTCACTTAAGATGGCTTTCCAGATGCTAAGCAAGGACCTTATAGGCTCCAGCCTCTTTTTTAAAAGTGATTTTTTAGTTGTAGTTGGACCCAATACCTTTATTTTATTCATTTTTATGTGGTGCTGAGGATCGAACCAAGGGCCTCGCATGTGCCAGGCGAGTACTCTACCACTGAGCCACAAACCCAACCCCTCTTTTTTTTTTTTTGGTACCAGGGATTGAGCCCAGGGGTGTTGAACCACTTAGCCACATTCTGTTTTTTTTTTTATAATTCTGAGACACAGTCTTGCTAAATTGCTAGGGTGGCTAAATTGTTGCAGCTGGTTTGAACTCCCAGAGTTAAAAGATTGAACTTGCATTTTCAATCCAGTTGAAATGCCTGCCTCTGCCTCCAGAGCTTCTGGGATTACAGATCTGTGCCACCATGGCCAGCTACACCCTCTTGAATGGATTGGTGTTTATAAAATATCTTGGCACAACTCCAAAACTACAAGCTGCATTCTTTTCTCAACCAGTGCTTTTTCTATTATATAAAAATAGTATAGCAAGAAGCTGAAACTGTTTAGAAATAATGGCTATAAAACATTTAAAGGTAATCATAAATATATTGGCATGAGCATTTACCAATATATAAACAGTTTTTATTTTTTTTTATTTTTTTTTTATTGGTTATTCAAAACATTACAAAGATTGCAGAATTACATCGGTTACACATCCACATTTTTACATAATACCATAATAGTAACTGTTGTATTCTGCTACCTTTCCTATCCTCTACTATCCCCCCTCCCCTCCCCTCCCATCTTCTCTCTCTACCCCATCTACTGTAATTCATTTCTCTCCTTATTTTTTTCCCATTCCCCTCACAAACTCTTATATGTAATTTTGTATAACAATGAGGGTCTCCTTCCATTTCCAAGCAATTTCCCTTTTCTCTCCCTTTCCCTCCCACTTCATGACTCTGCTTAATGTTAATCTTTTCCTCCTGCTCTTCCTCCCTGCTCTGTTCTTGGTTGCTCTCATTATATCAAAGAAGACATTTGGCATTTGTTTTTTAGGGATTGGCTAGCTTCACTTAGCATAATCTGCTCTAGTGCCATCCATTTCCCTGCAAATTCCATGATTTTGTCATTTCTTAGTGCTGCGTAGTACTCCATTGTGTATAAATGCCACATTTTTTTTATCCATTCATCTATTGAGGGGCATCGGGGTTGGTTCCACATATAAACAGTTTTTAAAAGGATCATCTATACAGAATGTGTTTGTGTAAATTTGCATGAAATGTGTTTATCTTTTCAACATGGAAGGAAAAAGGTCTGAAAGGTTTTACTTCAGGCCCAATCCCTTTGGGCTGTGGGATTATAGTTGATGGTACCACATAAAATATATATGCATCCAGAGAAAAATAATTTTCTAAAATGTCTACATTTGCATGATTTTATACTAAAAGTTTAAAGTTTTTAGAAAGTAAAAAAAAATCTTAGTAATTAATTTAGGTCCTATTTGCTCTTCTGCACATAAAGACATAGCATTCCTTTCCTTTAGGAGGATGCAGCAACAAGGCACCACCTTGAAAGGAAATATCAGCTCTCAGCAGACATGAATCCTACCAGCCCCTTGATCTTGGACTTCCGCTCCTCCAGAACTGTAAGAAATAAATGTTTATTTTTTTATGAATGAACAGTCTTTTATTTTTTTATAGCAGCACAGAATAAGACAGGTAGGCCAGGTGTTCAGGTACCCTGGGTTCCCAAAGGATGAGTGTGGGAGAAGAGGAGAGGGGTGAATTCTATAGAAAAGAAGTAGGAGCACAAAAACTCGTTATCCAGCATCTAGGAAAGGCCATCTGTAGTTGTGCTTTGGATCAGGGTCTGCCATCTTTATCCCTATCTCTGGATAACTCAAAATGAAGCAAAGCAAGCTCCTGGTGGCTGTAGGCAGCTGCCCATCTGTGAATTTTAAAGAAATGATAAAGAGAATTCCTTCAAGCCTGACTACCCTAACCCTCTCTGCTTTCCAGTAGGCAGTGATCTCCAAAGGCCCTAACAAATGAGAAGGAAGGACTAATGCTCTATTTGCCTGTCTCTATAGGTTACTGGGTTTTTTCAGCTCAATTATCATACAGCTCCTTCTTTAGGCTCCCCATATACTAGGCCCTGCAGTAGCTCCTCTCTGGTTTGTCTTTATGATGCTGGAATTGGAACCCAAGACCTTGTGCACGCATGGTCAGTGCTTTTACCACTGAGCTATACGCTCAGCCCCACCGCTTCCTTTGAACTCTTCTCAGTGATTTCTAGAGTCCCACCTCTCACCCCAGGCCTCCAATGATCCAAGAAATTCTTCAGCCTGGGCTGTGCTTACTCCTTTATAAAAGGTCATCCACATTCCCAGCCTGAAAATAAGGAGGTGAGATGGTGGTTAGAGTGACTAAATGGACAGAATGAAAAAGAATCAAAATAATACTTACTACTACATCCCACTTATTATGTGGCAGACCCTGTCCAAAGCACTTTACATATATTAATTCTCTTGGCTGTTTCTCATTATGCTGTGAATTGAGGGCTCCCATTTCCCCCAGCATCTCTCAAGGGAATGAGGTTTAAAAAGCCCTCCCTAATTATTGTTAATTTTTAAGTGTGATAATGGTATTGTGGGTTTTTTTTTTTAGTCCTCATCTGTTAGAGGTACATATTGGAGTATTTTCAGACAAAATTATATGACATCTGTGGCTTAAATTGAAATACTCCAGTAGGGAGAAAAAAGAGGGGGTGTAGATGAACAAAGATTGGCCAAATGTTGATAACTGTTGAAGGTTGTTACAGAGGTTCATTATCCTCTTCTCTCTGCTTCTGTGAATTGGAAAATTTCCATAATGAAATTAAAAAAAAAAAAAACTTTTTGACCCAACCTGCAAATTACACTGAGTCACCCATCCTCACAGACCGGAAATAAGATAATGAGGCTTAGTGAGAGAGTTTAGAACGTGTAAGTGGAGAGAAGGATGAGACAGAATAAGGACAATAACTATTATCTACGTAGTACTTAGGTGCTAGGCTTTGTTCTACATACTTTATATATGCTAAGTCTTGTATTCCACTTACCAACATTATTAGGTAGTATATACTATTATCATTTTCCCTTTACAGATGAGGAAACTGAGGCACAGAAATGTTGAATAACACAGTTTTTGATTGGAAAAGCTGGTTTCCAAACCCAGGAAATCTGAGTTTGACTTTTTGCTCTATTTCTGCACCTTTAATTTTTGTTTTGTTTTGTTTTGTTTTTGGTATTGGTGTTCCATCTCCAGCCTGAACATAAGGCCTTGCACATACTGGTTAAGTGCTCTACCACTGAGCCACACCCTCAGTTGGCTTTCTGCTCTTAAACACTATACTAATTAGATAAAAAAAAAAAAAACAGGAGATAAGAGAAGAAAAGGATTCATTCATCCTTTCATTTATTCATTCATTTAATGAATATGTTAAGGGCTGGGGATGTGGCTCAAGCGGTAGCACGCTCGCCTGGCATGCGTGCAGCCCGGGTTCAATCCTCAGCACCACATACAAACAAAGATGTTGTGTCCGCCGAAAACTAAAAAATAAATATTAAAATTTAAAAAAATGAATATGTTAAGCCTTTACAAAATGGGCAGGCAAGGATGTGGGAGCTTGGTTAGAATGGCAAGCAAGACAGGTGCTTGTGGGATGGGGATATAGCTCAGTTGGTAAGCCCTGGGTTCAAGCCCCAACACCAGGGTTCTGTCCCAGGAAAGGAGGAGGGGAAAAGAAAGGGCTGGGATGAAGAGTACCCCAGCTGAGAGTCATCTCTGGCTTTGCCAGCAGAGGGAGCTATAAACTGAATTTCCTAAGAGTGGCAACTGGCCTGGCCCCTGGGCTGGCTAAATTATTTTATTGGAAGCTCAACTCAGCCCAGGATGCTGTGGGAATGACGAAAGAAGGAATAAAGGAGGGAGCTAAGAGATTATCTGCAGAGTCTTTGCCTTAAATTTTAAAGTCTTTGATAAGTACATTCTAAATCTGCCTTCCATGATTTGGAGTGAAACAAGCACTAAAAGGTAAGGAATCCTTTGACAGGTTAGTATCACTGAACAAAGCATGGCATCCTCCACTCCCTTGGGCAACCTCACCCACTTCTCACCCACTCTTTTTTTTGTGGTGCTGAGGATTGAACCCAGGGCCTTGTGCATTCGAGGCAAGCATTCTACTAACTGAGCTATATCCCTAGCCCCCTCCTCACCCACTCTTAAGATCTTGCCACTTGTCTATAACCTCATCCTCTCTCCCAAGTTTTGGACCTAGATGATCGTAGGACATGTCACCCTGGAACCTCAAGCCCAACATGGCACTGAACTCATCTCCCACCCCTCCCCTAGATGTACTCCCTCCATCTTCCCTATCTCCATTAACAGTACTTACCAATACCTCAGTTGTCCAACTGGGAGGCAGGGCTGGGGGTATGGCTCAGTGGAACACAGAATCATCTTTGAGGTCTCTCTCTCTCATTTGCCTCTCACATCCAATCCTTCAGTAAGCTCATTCTGGTCTAAACCATTATCATCTCTTGCCTGAACCACTTCAATAGCATCCTGAATTGTGCTCCTGTTTCTATATATGTCTGTACCTCACCAAACACTGTCTTATCTCCACCCAGAAATGAGAGTGATTTTTTCAAAAAACAAAACTATCTAAACCGCTCAAAGCTGATTCATTGCCTTTGCGATCAAGTCCTGCCTCCTCACCATAGCTTACAAGGCCTTCCTGACCTGGCCCCTGACTACCTCTGCCTCCTCATGTCTCACGTCTTCACAACACTTACACACACTCTCTTTCTTCTCAAACTGAACCATTTCCAGCTAAATAGGCTCTTACCTCTAGACCTTCTCATATGCTGCTTCCTCTACTTGGACTCTCTTTCCTTCCTTTTCTCCTCACCATCTCCTATTCAGTCCTCTTGTCTCAGCTCAGGAATCCCTTCTTCCAGGAACCTTCCATTGATCCTTCCCAACAGTCATCTTCTGTAACCCCATAGCCTGTCTCTATCATTGGATTTATTCCATGGAATGTTATGGTTTAGATGTGGTATCCCCTCAATCCTATGTGAAGACAATGCAAGAAGGTTCAGAAGAGAAACAATTGGGTTGTTCGAGTCTTAACCCAATCAGTGAATTAATCCCCTGATAGGGATTAACTGAGTGGTAACTGAAGTGGTAGGGTGTGGCTGGAGGAGGTGGGAATTGGAGACTGGCTTGGGGGTATATATTTTCTATCTGGCAGTGGAGTCTCTCTCTGCTTTCTGATCACTAA